>NW_027141254.1:835833-1185000 GCF_036365525.1 Heterodontus francisci | reverse complement strand
CTCACACACATACACTGATCTGGTAACTTTGCTCCAGTCTGATGTCTAATGTCTCTGTTTATTTCTGACACTCACACACATACACAGATCTGGTAACATTGCTCCAGTCTGATGTCTAATTTCTCTGTTTATTTCCCTTCCTCACAGTTAACTTGCTGACGATTGGGATCCTGTCTCGGGGAAAGTGCGGTCTCTCCAAATGTGTCACTCGGTACCTGGTGGCCATGTCAGCGGCGGATCTACTGGTCATTATCCTGGACCTGATATTCAGACACATTCCCATTGTTTATCGGGAACAGTTTCAGTTCCTGTATTACATCCCCGTGTGTAATATCCACGCCGTCCTGCTTTACACAGTCACAGACTGTTCTGTCTGGTTCACCGTCACTTTCACCTTTGATCGATTTGTGGCCATTTGTTGTCAGAATCTGAAAAGTAAATATTGCAGTGAGAAAACATGTGCTGTGGTTGTGGGAACAGTGAGTTTGCTGAGCTGTTTAAAGAACATCTTCTGGTATTTTATGTTCACGGGTCGGTATTTGCTGTGGAACCTCCCCTGGTTTTGTGATGTAACAATGGATGTTCGGAATTCTCGTGTCTGGGGAACAATCGAGTTCCTCCACAACATTCTAACCCCGGCCGTCCCATTTGTGCTGATTCTGCTGCTCAACGCTCTCACCGTCAGACACATTTTAGTGAGCAGCAGAGGACGCAGGAGACTCCGGGCTCACAGCAGTGGGGAGAGTCACAGAGACCCCGAGATGGAGAGTCGAAGGAAATCTATCATTTTACTGTTAGTTATCTCTGGTAATTTCATGCTGTTGTGGGCCCTGTTAATGGTGTATTCTATATGGTACCGGATGTACTGGATGGGTTATGAGTCTGTTTATCTCCCTGGGTTTCTGCGGGAATTGTCCTTCATGCTCCAGCTCCTGAGCTGCTCCACAAACACTGTGATTTACGCCGTGACCCAGACTCAGTTCAGAGAGCAGGTGAAGAATGTGCTGAAATATCCCTTTAATACAATTGTTAAATTAATTCAATAATCAGAGGAGGGGGAGGGGACTGTCACCATGGAGACAGAGCGGGGGAGGGGACTGTCACCATGGAGACAGAGCGGGGGAGGGGCCTGTCACCATGGAGACAGAGCGGGGGAGGGGCCTCTCACCATGGAGACAGAGCGGGGGAGGGGACTGTCACCATGGAGACAGAGCGGGGGAGGGGCCTCTCACCATGGAGACAGAGCGGGGGAGGGGCCTCTCACCATGGAGACAGAGCGGGGGAGGGGCCTCTCTCCATGGAGACAGAGCGGGGGAGGGGCCTGTCACCATGGAGACAGAGCGGGGGAGGGGACTGTCACCATGGAGACAGAGCGGGGGAGGGGCCTCTCACCATGGAGACAGAGCGGGGGAGGGGCCTCTCACCATGGAGACAGAGCGGGGGAGGGGCCTCTCTCCATGGAGACAGAGCGGGGGAGGGGACTGTCACCATGGAGACAGAGCGGGGGAGGAGACTGTCACCATGGAGACAGAGCGGGGGAGGGGCCTCTCACCATGGAGACAGAGCGGGGGAGGAGCCTGTCACCATGGAGACAGAGCGGGGGAGGGGCCTCTCACCATGGAGACAGAGCGGGGGAGGGGACTGTCACCATGGAGACAGAGCGGGGGAGGGGCCTCTCTCCATGGAGACAGAGCGGGGGAGGGGCCTCTCACCATGGAGACAGAGCGGGGGAGGGGCCTGTCACCATGGAGACAGAGCGGGGGAGGGGCCTCTCACATGGAGACAGAGCGGGGGAGGGGACTGTCACCATGGAGACAGAGCGGGGGAGGGGCCTGTCACCATGGAGACAGAGCGGGGGAGGGGACTGTCACCATGGAGACAGAGCGGGGGAGGGGCCTCTCACCATGGAGACAGAGCGGGGGAGGGGCCTCTCACCATGGATACAGAGCGGGGGAGGAGCCTCTCACCATGGAGACAGAGCGGGGGAGGGGCCTCTCACCATGGAGACAGAGCGGGGGAGGGGCCTCTCACCATGGAGACAGAGCGGAGGAGGGGCCTCTCACCATGGAGACAGAGCGGGGGAGGGGCCTCTCACCATGGAGACAGAGCGGGGGAGGGGCCTCTCACCATGGAGACAGAACGGGGGAGGGGCCTCTCACCATGGAGACAGAGCGGGGGAGGGGCCTCTCACCATGGAGACAGAGCGGGGGAGGGGCCTCTCACCATGGAGACAGAGCGGGGGAGGGGCCTCTCACCATGGAGACAGAGCGGGGGAGGGGCCTCTCACGATGGAGACAGAGCGGGGGAGGGGCCTCTCACCATGGAGACAGAGCGGGGGAGGGGCCTGTCACCATGGAGACAGAGCGGGGGAGGGGACTGTCACCATGGAGACAGAGCGGGGGAGGGGCCTGTCACCATGGAGACAGAGCGGGGGAGGGGACTGTCACCATGTAGACAGAGCGGGGGAGGGGCCTCTCACCATGGAGACAGAGCGGGGGAGGGGCCTCTCACCATGGGGACAGAGCGGGGGAGGGGCCTCTCACCATGGAGACAGAGCAGGGGAGGGGCCTGTCACCATGGAGACAGAGCGGGGGAGGGGACTGTCACCATGGAGACAGAGCGGGGGAGGGGACTGTCACCATGGAGACAGAGCGGAGGAGGGGCCTCTCACCATGGAGACAGAGCGGGGGAGGGGCCTCTCACCATGGAGACAGAGCGGGGGAGGGGACTGTCACCATGGAGACAGAGCGGGGGAGGGGCCTCTCACCATGGAGACAGAGCGGGGGAGGAGCCTGTCACCATGGAGAAAGAGCGGGGGAGGGGCCTCTCACCATGGAGACAGAGCGGGGGAGGGGCCTCTCACCATGGAGACAGAGCGGGGGAGGAGCCTGTCACCATGGAGAAAGAGCGGGGGAGGGGCCTCTCACCATGTAGACAGAACGGGGGAGGGGCCTCTCACCATGGGGACAGAGCGGGGGAGGGGCCTCTCACCATGGGGACAGAGCGGGGGAGGGGCCTCTCACCATGGAGACAGAGCGGGGGAGGGGCCTCTCACCATGGAGACAGAGCGGGGGAGGGGACTGTCACCATGGAGACAGAGCGGGGGAGGGGCCTGTCACCATGGAGACAGAGCGGGGGAGGGGCCTGTCACCATGGAGACAGAGCGGGGGAGGGGCCTCTCACCATGGAGACAGAGCGGGGGAGGGGCCTCTCACCATGGAGACAGAGCGGGGGAGGGGCCTCTCACCATGGAGACAGAGCGGGGGAGGGGACTGTCACCATGGAGACAGAGCGGGGGAGGGGCCTGTCACCATGGAGACAGAGCGGGGGAGGGGACTGTCACCATGGAGACAGAGCGGGGGAGGAGCCTGTCACCATGGATACAGAATGGGGCAGGGGCCTGTCACCATGGAGACAGAGCGGGGGAGGGGACTGTCACCATGGAGACAGAGCGGGGGAGGAGCCTGTCACCATGGAGACAGAGCGGGGGAGGGGCCTGTCACCATGGAGACAGAGCGGGGGAGGGGACTGTCACCATGGAGACAGAGCGGGGGAGGGGACTGTCACCATGGAGACAGAGCGGGGGAGGGGCCTGTCACCATGGAGACAGAGCGGGGGAGGGGCCTCTCACCATGGAGACAGAGCGGGGGAGGGGACTGTCACCATGGAGACAGAGCGGGGGAGGGGCCTGTCACCATGGAGACAGAGCGGGGGAGGGGCCTCTCACCATGGAGACAGAGCGGGGGAGGGGACTCTCACCATGGAGACAGAGCGGGGGAGGGGCCTGTCACCATGGAGACAGAGCGGGGGAGGGGCCTCTCACCATGGAGACAGAGCGGGGGAGGGGCCTCTCACCATGGAGACAGAGCGGGGGAGGGGCCTCTCACCATGGAGACAGAGCGGGGGAGGGGCCTCTCACCATGGAGACAGAGCGGGGGAGGGGCCTGTCACCATGGAGACAGAGCGGGGGAGGGGCCTCTCACCATGGAGACAGAGCGGGGGAGGGGCCTGTCACCATGGAGACAGAGCGGGGGAGGGGCCTGTCACCATGGAGACAGAGCGGGGGAGGGGCCTGTCACCATGGAGACAGAGCGGGGGAGGGGCCTCTCTCCATGGAGACAGAGCGGGGGAGGGGCCTCTCACCATGGAGACAGAGCGGGGGAGGAGACTGTCACCATGGAGACAGAGCGGGGGAGGGGCCTGTCACCATGGAGACAGAGCGGGGGAGGGGACTGTCACCATGGATACAGAGCGGGGGAGGGGACTGTCACCATGGAGACAGAGCGGGGGAGGGGCCTGTCACCATGGAGACAGAGCGGGGGAGGGGCCTCTCACCATGGAGACAGAGCGGGGGAGGGGCCTGTCACCATGGAGACAGAGCGGGGGAGGGGCCTCTCACCATCGAGACAGAGCGGGGGAGGGGACTGTCACCATGGAGACAGAGCGGGGGAGGGGCCTGTCACCATGGAGACAGATCGGGGGAGGGGCCTGTCACCATGGAGACAGAGCGGGGGAGGGGCCTCTCACCATGGAGACAGAGCGTGGGAGGGGCCTCTCACCATGGAGACAGAGCGGGGGAGGGGACTGTCACCATGGAGACAGAGCGGGGGAGGGGCCTCTCACCATGGAGACAGAGCGGGGGAGGGGACTGTCACCATGGAGACAGAGCGGGGGAGGGGCCTCTCACCATGGAGACAGAGCGGGGGAGGGGCCTGTCACCATGGAGACAGAGCGGGGGAGGGGCCTCTCACCATGGAGACAGAGCCGGGGAGGGGCCTCTCACCATGGAGACAGAGCGGGGGAGGGGCCTCTCACCATGGAGCAGAGCGGGGGAGGGGACTGTCACCATGGAGACAGAGCGGGGGAGGGGCCTGTTTCCAAGGTGACGGCGAGTGGGGGCGGGGTCTGTTTCCAAGGTGACGGCGAGTGGGGGCGTGGTCTGTTTCCAAGGTGACGGGAGTGGGGGCGGGGTCTGTTACCAAGGTGACGGCGAGTGGGGGCGGGGTCTGTTACCAAGGTGACCGGAGTGGGGGCGGGGTATGTTTCTAAGGTGACGGGAGTGGGGGCGGAGTCTGTTACCAAAGTGACGGCGAGTGGGGGCGGGGTCTGTTTCCAAGGTGACGGGAGTGGGGGCGGGGTCTGTTACCAAAGTGACGGCGAGTGGGGGCGGGGTCTGTTTCCAAGGTGACGGCGAGTGGGGGGCGGGGTCTGTTTCCAGAGTGACGGCGAGTGGGGGCGGGGTCTGTTTCCAAGGTGACGGCGAGTGGGGGGCGGGGTCTGTTTCCAGAGTGACGGGAATGTGGGCGGGGTCTGTTTCCAGGGTGACGGGAGTGGGGGCGGGGTCTGTTACCAAGGTGACGGCGAGTGGGGGCGGGGTCTGTTTCCAAGGTGACGGGAGTGGGGGCGGGGTCTGTTTCCAAGGTGACGGTGAGTGTGGGCGGGGTCTGTTTCCAGAGTGACGGCGAATGGGGGCGTGGTCTGTTACCAAACTGACGGCGAGTGGGGGCGGGGTCTGTTTCCAAGGTGACGGGAGTGGGGGCGGGGTATGTTTCTAAGGTGACGGGAGTGGGGGCGGAGTCTGTTACCAAAGTGACGGCGAGTGGGGGCGGGGTCTGTTTCCAAGGTGACGGCGAGTGGGGGCGGGGTCTGTTTCCAGAGTGACGGGAATGTGGGTGGGGTCTGTTTCCAGGGTGACGGGAGTGGGGGGCGGGGTCTGTTACCAAGGTGACGGGAGTGGGGGCGGGGTCTGTTACCAATGTGACGTGAGTGGGGGCGTGGTCTGTTACCTAGGTGACGGGAGTGGGGGCGGGGTCTGTTACCAGGGTGACGGAGTGGGGGCGGGGTCTGTTACCAAGGTGACGGGAGTGGGGGCGGGGTCTGTTTCCAGGGTGACGGGAGTGGGGGCGGGGTCTGTTTCCAGGGTGACGGGAGTGGGGGCGGGGTCTGTTTCCAGGGTGACGGGAGTGGGGGCGGGGTCTGTTTCCAGAGTGACGGGAGTGGGGGCGGGGTCTGTTTCCAGAGTGACGGGAGTGGGGGCGGGGTCTGTTTCCAGGGTGACGGGAGTGGGGGCGGGGTCTGTTTCCAGGGTGACGGGAGTGGGGGCGGGGTCTGTTTCCAGAGTGACGGGAGTGGGGGCGGGGTCTGTTTCCAGGGTGACGGGGAGTGGGGGCGGGGTCTGTTTCCAGGGAGACGGGAGTGGGGGCGGGGTCTGTTTCCAGGGTGACGGGAGTGGGGGCGGGGTCTGTTTCCAGGGTGACGGGAGTGGGGGCGGGGTCTGTTTCCAGGGTGACGGAGTGGGGGCGGGGTCTGAATCTTTCTGATTCTTTTATAATCCCTTTCAAACTAAAAGAATCCTGATAATTATTGATAATTATTGATAATAATTTATAAACATTTACTGACCTTTACAACCTTTATAAACTGTTTATAATTCTTCCTCTCACTTTGTAAATCTTTATAATATTTATGATTGTCTGTGATTTATTATCCTTTATGAGATTTTATTCTCATTTATAATCTGTTACATTCACTGCCCTGGACAGAAAACGTTGAAAATGATCCCCGTGGATTACTCTCAATTCAAACAGATCACAGAGCATATCATTTAAAATGGCCGCAGCACATGTCACGTAAAATGGCCGCAGTGAAGGTGACATCAAACAGACCACAGAGCATAACATTTAAAATGGACGCAGTGACGGTGACATCAAACAGACCACAGTGCATATCATTTAAAATGGCCGCAGCACATGTCACGTAAAATGGCTGCAGTCAAGGTGACATCAAACAGACCACAGAGCATAACATTTTAAATGGACGCAGTGACGGTGACATCAAACAGACCACAGTGCATATCATTTAAAATGGCCGCAGCACATGTCACGTAAAATGGCTGCAGTCAAGGTGACATCAAACAGACCACAGAGCATAACATTTAAAATGGACGCAGTGACGGTGACATCAAACAGACCACAGTGCATATCATTTAAAATGGCCGTACCATATGTCACGTAAAATGGCCGCAGTGAAGGTGACATCAAACAGACCACAGAGCACATCATTTAGAATGGCCGCAGCACATGTCGCTTAAAATGGCCGCGGTGCAGGTGACATCAAACAGACAACAGTGCATATCATCAGATCGAACTGGCCTTTGTTAAGACCAGCTGGAGTGGTACTGAGTCCCACACACACACCAGGAAACAGCCAATTCAATCCAGACCTCTATTAATGCCAGCTGGAGTGGTACTGAGCCCCACTCACACACCAGATAAGAGCCAATTGAATTTGAGCCTATATTAATACCAGCTGGAGTGGTACTGAGGCTCATTCACACACGGGGAAAGAGCCAATTCAATCCAGGCCTCTATTTATACCAGCTGGAGTAAAATTAACTCCCATTCACACACCAGGAAAGAGCCAATTGAAACCGAGCCTATATTATCACCAGCTGGAGTGGTACTGAGTCCCACTGACACACCAGGAAAGAGCCAATTCAATGCAAACCTTTATTAATACCAGCTGGAGTGGGACTGAGACCCACTCACACACCAGGAAAAAGCTAATGAAAGCCAGACCGCCATTGATACCAGCTGGAGTGGGACTGAGACCCACTCACACACCAGGAAAGAGATAGTTCATTCCAGGCTTCCATTAATACTAGCTGGAGTGGCACTGAGTCCCACTAACACCCCAGAAAGAGCCAATTCAATCCAGGTCTCTATTAATACCAGCTGGAGTGGAATTAACTCCCACTCACACACCAGGAAAAAGCTAATTAAAGCCAGACCGCCATTGATACCAGCTGGAGTGGGACTGAGTCCCACTCACACAGCAGGAAAGGGACAGTTCATTACAGGCCTCTATTAATACCAGCTGGAGTGGCAGTGAGTCCCACTCACACCAGGAGAGAGCCATATCAATCCAGGCCTCTATTTATACCAGCTGGAGTGGTACTGAGTCCCACTCACACACCAGGAAAGAGGCAATTCAATCCAGGTATCTATTAATACCAGCTGGAGTGGTACTGAGTCCCACTCACTCACCAGGAAGGAGCCAATTCAATCCAGACCTCTATTAATAACATTTGGAGTGGGACTGAATCCCACTCACACAGCAAAGAGATAGTTCATTCCAGGACTCTATTAACACCGGGTGTTCTGGCACTGTGTCCCACTCACACACCAGGAAAGAGCCAATTCAATCCAGGCCTCTATTTATACCAGCTGGAGTGGTACTGAGTCCCACTCACACACCAGGAAAGAGTCAATTCAATCCAGACCTCTATTAATAACATTTGGAGTGGGACTGAATCCCACTCACACAGCAGAGAAGAGACAGTTCATTCCAGGACTCTATTAACACCGGGTGTTCTGGCACTGTGTCCCACTCACACACCAGAAAGAGCCAATTCATTCTAGGCCTCTATTAATACCAGCTGGAGTGATACTGATTCTCACGGACGCACCAGGAAAGAGACCATTCCATCCAGACCACTAATAATACCAGCAGGATGGTACTGAGCCCCCCTCAGGCACCAGCAAGTGCCAATTCAATCCAAGCCTCTATTAATACCAGCTGGAGTGGTACTGAGTCCCACTCACTCACCAGGAAGGAGCCAATTCAATCCAGACCTCTATTAATAACATTTGGAGTGGGACTGAATCCCACTCACACAGCAGAGAAGAGATAGTTCATTCCAGGACTCTATTAACACCGGGTGTTCTGGCACTGTGTCCCACTCACACACCAGAAAGAGCCAATTCATTCTAGGCCTCTATTAATACCAGCTGGAGTGATACTGATTCTCACGGACGCACCAGGAAAGAGACCATTCCATCCAGACCACTAATAATACCAGCAGGATGGTACTGAGCCCCCCTCAGGCACCAGCAAGTGCCAATTCAATCCAAGCCTCTATTAATACCAGCTGGAGTGATACTGATTCTCACGGACACACCAGGAAAGAGACCATTCCATCCAGACCACTAATAATACCACCAGGATGGTACTGAGCCCCCCTCAGGCACCAGCAAGAGCCAATTCAATCCAGGCCTCTATTCATACCAGCTGGAGTGGTACTGAGTCCCACACACACATCAAGAAAGAGCCAATTCAATCCAGACCTCTATTCATACCAGCTGGAGTGGTACTGAGTCCCACTCACTAACCATGAAAGAGCCAATTCAATCCAGACCTCTATTAATAACAGCTGGAGTGGTACTGAGTCCCACTCACACACCAGGGAAGAGCCAATTAAATTCAGACCTCAATTAATACCAGCTGGAGTGGTACTGAGTCCAACGCACAGACCAGGAAAGAGTCAAATCAATCCAGACCTCTATTCATACCAGCTGGAGTGGTACTGAGTCCCACTCACTAACCATGAAAGAGCCAATTCAATCCAGACCTCTATTAATACCAGCTGGAGTGGTACTGAGCCCCACTCACACACCAGGGAAGAGCCATTTCGATCCAGGCCTCTATCGATAGCGACTGGAGTGGGACTGAGAGCCACTCACACACCAGGAAAGAGGCAATTCAATCCAGGTATCTATTAATAGCAGCTGGAGTGGTACTGAGTCCCACTCACACACCAGAAAGAGCCAATTCATTCTAGGCCTCTATTAATACCAGCTGGAGTGATACTGATTCTCACGGACGCACCAGGAAAGAGACCATTCCATCCAGACCACTAATAATACCACCAGGATGGTACTGAGCCCCCCTCAGGCACCAGCAAGAGCCAATTCAATCCAAGCCTCTATTAATACCAGCTGGAGTGGTACTGAGCCCCACACACACACCAAGTAGTGCCAATTCAATCCAGACCTCTTTTAATACAAGCTGGAGTGGTACTGAGTCCCACAAACACATCAAGAAGTGCCAATTCAATCCAGACCTCTTTTAATACCAGCTGGAGTGGTACAGATCCCCACTCACTCCCCAGCAAAGAGCCAATTCAATCCAGGCCTCTATTAATACCAGCTGGAGTGGTACTGATCCCCACTCACTCCCCAGCAAAGAGCCAATTCAATCCAGGCCTCTATTAATACCAGCTGGAGTGGTACTGAGTCTCACTCACACACCAGGAAAGATACAATTCAATTTAGGCCTCTTTTAATACCAGCAGGAGTGGCACTAATCCCCACTCACTCACCAAAAAAGGGCCAATTCAATCCATGTCTCTATTAATAGCAGAAGGAGTGGAACTGAGGCCTGCTCACACACCAGGAAGTGGCTAACTCAATCCAGGCCTCTATTAATACCAGCTGGAGTGGTACTGAGTCCCAATCACACACCAGGAAAGAGCCAATTCAATCCCAACCCTATTAATACCAGCTGGAGTGGTACTGAGTCCCACTCACACACCAGGAAAGAGCCAATTCAATCCAGACCTCTATTAATACCAGCTGGAGTGGTACTGAGTCCCACTCACACACCAGGAAAGAGCCAATTCAATCCAGACCTCTATTAATACCAGCTGGAGTGGTACTGAGCCCCACTCACTCACCAGGGAAGAGCCAATTCAATCCTGACCTCTATTAATACCAGCTGGAGAGGTACTGAGTCCCACTCACACACCAGGAAAGAGCCAATTCAATCCAGGCCGCTATTCATACCAGCTGGAGTGGTACTGAGTCCCACACACACCAGGAAAGAGCCAATTGAATCCAGAACACGAATTAATACCAGCTGGAGTGGTACTGAGTCCCACACACACCAGGAAAGAGCCAATTCAATCCCAACCCTATTAATACCAGCTGGAATGGTACTGAGTCCCACTCACACATCAGTTTAGAGCCAATTCAATCCAGACCTCGATAATACCAGCTGGAGTGCGACTGAGCGCCAAGCACACAGCAGGAAAGGGACAGTTCATTCCAGGCCTCTATTAATACCATCTGGAGTGGAATTAACTCCCACTCACACACCAGGAAAGAGCCTATTCAATCCAGACCTCTATAATACCAGCTGGAGTGGTACTGAGTCCCACTCACACACCAGCAAAGAGCCAATTCAATCCAGGCCTCTAATAATACCAGCTGGAGTGGTACTGAGTCTCACTCACACACCAGCAAAGAGCCAATTCAATCCAGACCTCTATAATACCAGCTGGAGTGGTACTGAGTCCCACTCACACACCAGCAAAGAGCCAATTCAATTCAGGCCTCTTTTAATACCAGCAGGAGTGGCACTAATCCCCACTCACTCACCAAAAAAGAGCCAATTCAATCCATGTCTCTATTAATACCAGCTGGAGTGGTACTGAGCCCCGCTCACACACCAGGAAACAGCCAACTCAATCCAGGCCTCTATTAATACCAGCTGGAGTGGTACTGAGTCCCACTCACACACCAGGAAACAGCCAATTCAGTCCCAACCCTATGAATACCAGCTGGAGTGGTTCCGAGCCCCACTCACACACCAGGAAACAGCCAGCTCAATCCAGGCCTCTATGAATACCAGCTGGAGTGGTTTGGATTCCCAATCACACATCAGTTAAGAGCCAATTCAATCCAGACCTCTATTAATACCAGCTGGAGTGGAATTAACTCCCACTCACACACCAGGAAATAGCCAATTCAATCCAGACCTCTATTAATACCAGCAGGAATGGTACTGAGCCCCACGCAGACACCAGAAAGATCCAATTCAATCCAGGCTTCTATTAATACCAGCTGGAGTGGTACTGAGTCCCACTCACAAACCAGGAAAGAGCCAATTCAATTCAGGCCTCTATTAATACCAGCTGGAATGGTACTGAGCCCCACGCAGACACCAGAAAGATCCAATTCAATCCAGGCCTCTATTAATACCAGCTGGAGGGGTACTGAGTCCCACTCACAAACCAGGAAAGGGCAGTTCATTCCAGGCTTCTATTAATACCAGCTGGAGTGGAATTAACTCCATCACACACACCAGAAACAGCCAATTCAATCCTGACCTCGAGAATACCAGCTGGTGTGCGTCTAAGTCCCACTCACACCCCAGGAAAGAGCCAATTCAATTCAGGCCTCTATTAATACCAGCTGGAGTGGTACTGAGTCCCACTCACAAACCAGGAAAGAGCCAATTCAATTCAGGCCTCTATAATACCAGCTGGAGTGGAATTAACTCCATCTCACACTCCAGAAAGAGCCAATTCAATCCTGACCTCCATAATAGCAGCTGGTGTGCGTCTGAGTCCCTCTCACACGCCATGAAGGTGTCAGTTCATTCCAGGCCTCTATTAATACCAGCTGGAGTGCGACTGAGGATCACTCAGACACCAGGAAAGAGGCCCATTCAATCCAGACCTCGTAATACCAGCTGGAGTGGTACTGAGCCCCACTCACACACCAGGGAAGAGAGAATTCAATCCAGACCTTTATTCATACCAGCTGGAGTTGTACTGAGCCCCACTCACACACCAGGAAAGAGCCAATTGAATCCAGACCACTAATTAATACCAGCTGGAGTGCGACTGAGTCCCACTCACACACCAGGAAAGAGCCAATTCAATTCAGACCTCTGTAATACCAGCTGGAGTGCGACTGAGTCCCACTCACACAGCAGGAAAGTGACAGTTCATTCCAGGCCTCTATTAATACAAGCTGGAGTTGAACTGATCCCCACTCACACATCAGGAAAGAGCCAATTGATTCCAGGCCTCTATTAATACCAGCTGGAGTTGTACTGATCCCCACTCACACACCAGGAAAGTGCCAATTCGATCCAGACCTCCATTAATAGCAGCTGGAGTGGTACTCAAAGAACAAAGAACAAAGAACAAAGACAGTTGCAGCACAGGAACAGGCCCTTCGGCCCTCCAAGCCTGCGCCGATCCAGATCCTCTATCTAAACATGTCGCCTATTTTCTAAGGGTCTGTATCTCTTTGCTTCCTGCCCATTCATGTATCTGTCTAGATACATCTTAAAAGACGCTATCGTGCCCGCATCTACCACCTCCGCTGGCAATGCGTTCCAGGTGCCCACCACCCTCTGCGTAAAGAACTTTCCACACATATCCCCCCTAAACTTTTCCCCTTTCACTTTGAACTCGTGTCCTCTAGTAATTGAAACCCCCACTCTGGGAAAAAGCTTCTTGCTATCCAACCTGTCTATACCTCTCATGATTTTGTACACCTCAATCAGGTCCCCCCTCAACCTCCGTCTTTCTAATGAAAATAATCCTAATCTACTCAACCTCTCTTCATAGCTAGCGCCCTCCATACCAGGCAACATCCTGGTGAACCTCCTCTGCACCCTCTCCAAAGCATCCACATCCTTTTGATAATGTGGTGACCAGAACTGTACGCAGTATTCCAAATGTGGCCGAACCAAAGTCCTATACAACTGTAACATGACCTGCCAACTCTTGTACTCAATGCCCCGTCCGATGAAGGAAAGCATGCCCTATGCCTTCTTGACCACTCTATTTACCTGCGTTGCCACCTTCAGGGAACAATGGACCTGAACACCCAAATCTCTCTGTACATCAATTTTCCCCAGGACTTTTCCATTTACTGTATAGTTCACTCTTGAATTGGATCTTCCAAAATGCATCACCTCGCATTTGCCCTGATTGAACTCCATCTGCCATTTCTCTGCCCAACTCTCCAATCTATCTATATTCTGCTGTATTCTCTGACAGTCCCCTTCACTATCTGCTACTTCACCAATCTTAGTGTCGTCTGCAAATTTGCTAATCAGTCCACCTATACTTTCCTCCAAATCATTAATGTATATCACAAACAACAGTGGTCCCAGCACGGATCCCTGTGGAACACCACTGGTCACACGTCTCCAGTTTGAGAAACTCCCCTCTACTGCTACTCTCTGTCTCCTGTTGCCCAGCCAGTTCTTTATCCATCTAGCTAGTACACCTTGGACCCCAAGCGCCTTCACTTTCTCCATCAGCCTGCCATGGGGAACCTTATCAAACGCCTTACTGAAGTCCATGTATATGACATCGACAGCCCTTCCCTCGTCAATCAACTTTGTCACTACCTCAAATAATTCTATTAAGTTGGTAAGACATGACCTTCCCTGCACAAAACCATGTTGCCTATCACTGATAAGCCCATTTTCTTCCAAATGGGAATAGATCCTATCCCTCAGTATCTTCTCCAGCAGCTTCCCTACCACTGACGTCAGGCTCACCGGTCTATAATTACCTGGATTATCCCTGCTACCCTTCTTAAACAAGGGGACAACATTAACAATTCTCCAGTCCTCCGGGACCTCACCCGTGTTTAAGGATGCTGCAAAGATATCTGTTAAGGCCCCAGCTATTTCCTCTCTCGCTTCCCTCAGTAACCTGGGATAGATCCCATCCGGACCTGGGGACTTGTCCACCTTAATGCCCTTTAGAATACCCAACACTTCCTCCCTCCTTATGCCGACTTGGCCTAGAGTAATCAAACATCTGTTCCTAACCTCAACATCCGTCATGTCCCTCTCCTCGGTGAATACCGATGCAAAGTACTTGTTTAGAATCTCACCCATTTTCTCTGAGTCCAAGCATAACATTCCTTCTTTTTCCTTTAGTGGGCCAATCCTTTCTCTAGTTACCCTCTTTCTCCTTATATATGAATAAAAGGCTTTGGGATTTTCCTTAACCCTGTTTGCTAAAGATATTTCATGACCCCTTTTAGCCCTCTTAATTCCTCGTTTCAGATTGGTCCTATATTCCCGATATTCTTTCAAAGCTTCGTCTTTCATCAGCCGCCTAGACCTTATGTATGCTTCCTTTTTCCTCTTAGCTAGTCTCACAATTTCACCTGTCATCCATGGTTCCCTAATCTTGCCATTTCTATCCCTCATTTTCACAGGAACATGTCTCTCCTGCACGCTAATCAACCTCTCTTTAAAAGCCTCCCACATATCACATGTGGATTTACCTTCAAACAGCTGCTCCCAATCGACATTCCCCAGCTCCTGCCGAATTTTGGTATAGTTGGCCTTCCCCCAATTTAGCACTCTTCCTTCAGGACCACTCTCGTCTTTGTCCATGAGTATTTTAAAGCTTACGGAATTGTGATCACTATTCCCAAAGTAGTCCCCTACTGAAACTTCAACCACCTGACCGGGCTCATTCCCCAACACCAGGTCCAGTATGGCCCCTTCCCGAGTTGGACTATTTACATACTGCTCTAGAAAACCCTCCTGGATGCTCCTTACAAATTCTGCTCCATCTAGACCTCTAACACTAAGTGAATCCCAGTCAATGTTGGGAAAATTAAAATCTCCTATCACCACCACCCTGTTGCTCCTACATCTTTCCATAATCTGTTTACATATTTGTACCTCTATCTCACGCTCGCTGTTGGGAGGCCTGTAGTACAGCCCCAACATTGTTACCGCACCCTTCCTATTTCTGAGTTCAGTCCATATTGCCTCACTGCTCGAGTCCTCCATCGTGCCCTCCTTCAGCACAGCTGTGATATCCTCTTTGACCAGTAATGCAACTCCTCCACCCCTTTTACCTCCCTCTCTATCCCGCCTGAAGCATCGATATCCTGGGATATTTAGTTGCCAATCATGCCCTTCCCTCAACCAAGTCTCAGTAATAGCAATAACATCATACTCCCGGGTACTAATCCAAGCCCTAAGTTCATCTGCCTTACCTACTACACTTCTTGCATTAAAACAAATGCACCTCAGACCACCAGTCCCTTTATATTCATCATCTGCTCCCTGCCTGCTCTTCCCCTTAGTCACACTCACACACCAGGAAACAGCCAATTCAATCCAGACCTCTATTCATACCAGCTGGAGTGCGACTGAGTCCCACACACACAGCAGGAAAGAGCCAATTCAATCCAGGCCTCTGTTAATACCAGCTGGAATGGTAATGAGCCCCCTCACACACCAGGAAAGAGCAAATTCAATCCAGAACTCCAAGAAAAGCAGCTGGACTGATACTGAACCCCATTCACACACCCGGAAAGAGCGAATTCAGTCCAGACCTCTTTTAATCCCAGCTGGAGTGGTTCTGAGCCCCACTCACACACCAGGAAAGTGCCAATTCAATCCAGACCTCTATAATACAAGCTGCAGTGCGACTGGGTCCCATTCACACAGCAGGAAAGGGACAGTTCATTCCAGGCTTCTATTAATACCAGCTGGAGTGGTTCTGAGCCCCAGTCACACACCAGGAAACGGCCAATTCAATCTAGGCCTCTATAAATACCAGCTGGAATGGAATTAACCCCCACTCACACACCAGGAAAGCGCCAATTCAATCCAGACCTCAATTAATACCAGCAGGAATGGTTCTGAGCCCCACGCAGACACCAGAAAGAGCCAATACAATCCAGGCCTCTATTAATACGAGCTGGAGGGGTACTGAGTCCCTGTCACAAACCAGGAAAGGGCAGTTCATTCCAGGCCTCTATAAATACCAGCTGGAGTGGTACTGAGACCCACTCACACACCAGAAAGAGGCAATTCAATCTGGGCCTCTATTAATACCAGCAGGAATGGTACTGAGTCCCACTCACAAACCAGGAAAGAGCCAATTCAATTCAGGCCTCTATTAATACTAGCTGGAGTGGTACTGAGTCCCACTCTCAAACCAGGAAAGAGCCAATTCAATTCAGGCCTCTATTAATACCAGCTGGAGTGGTACTGAGTCCCACTCACACACCAGGAAAGAGCCAATTCAATCCAGGCATCTATTAATACCAGCTGGAGTGGTTCTGAGTCCCACTCACACACCAGTAAAGAGCCAATTCATTGCAGGCCTCTATTAATAACATTTGGAGTGGGACTGAGTCCCACTCACACAGCTGAGAAGAGACAGTTCATTCCAGGACTCTATTAACCCCGGGTGTTCTGGCACTGTGTCCCACTCACACACCAGAAAGAGCCAATTCATTCTAGGCCTCTATTAATACCAGCTGGAATGGTACTGATTCTCACGGACACACCAGGAAAGAGACAATTCCATCCAGACCTCTATTAATACCAGCAGGATGGCACTGAGCCCCCCTCAGGAACCAGCAGCAACCAATTCAATCCAGGCCGCTATTAATACCAGCTGGAGTGGTACTGAGTCCCACTCACTCACCAAAAAGAGCCAATTCAATCCAGACCTCTTTTCATACCAGCTGGAGTGGTTCTGAGCCCCAATCACACACCCGGAAAGAGACAATTCAATGCAGACCTCTATTAGTAACATTTGGAGTGGGACAGAATCCCACTCACACAGCTGAGAAGAGACAGTTCATTCCAGGACTCTATTAACTCCGGGTGATCTGGCACTGTGTCCCACTCACACACCAGGAAAGGGACAGTTCTACCCAGACCACTATTAATAACAGATGGGGTGGTACTGAGTCCCACTCACACACCAGGAAAGAGCCAATTCTACCCAGACCACTATTAATAACAGATGGAGTGGTACTGAGTCCCACTCACACACCAGGAATGAGCCAATTCTACCCAGACCACTATTAATAACAGATGGGGTGGTACTGAGTCCCACTCACACACCAGGAATGAGCCAATTCTACCCAGACCACTATTAATAACAGATGGGGTGGTACTGAGTCCCACTCACACACCAGGAATGAGCCAATTCAATACAGGCTTCTATTAATACCAGCTGGAGTGGTACTGAACCCCACTCACCCACCAGGAATGAGCCAATTCAATACAGGCTTCTATTAATACCAGCTGGAGTGGTACTGAACCCCACTCACCCACCAGGAATGAGCCAATTCAATACAGGCCTCTATTAATAACAGATGGGGTGGTACTGAGTCCCACTCACACACCAGGAATGAGCCAATTCTACCCAGACCACTATTAATAACAGATGGGGTGGTACTGAGTCCCACTCACACACCAGGAATGAGCCAATTCTACCCAGACCACTATTAATAACAGATGGGGTGGTACTGAGTCCCACTCACACACCAGGAATGAGCCAATTCTACCCAGACCACTATTAATAACAGATGGGGTGGTACTGAGTCCCACTCACACACCAGGAATGAGCCAATTCAATACAGGCTTCTATTAATACCAGCTGGAGTGGTACTGAACCCCACTCACCCACCAGGAATGAGCCAATTCAATACAGGCCTCTATTAATAACAGATGGGGTGGTACTGAGTCCCACTCACCCACCAGGAATGAGCCAATTCTACCCAGACCACTATTAATAACAGATGGGGTGGTACTGAACCCCACTCACCCACCAGGAATGAGCCAATTCTACCCAGACCACTATTAATAACAGATGGGGTGGTACTGAGTCCCACTCACACACCAGGAATGAGCCAATTCAATACAGACCTCTATTAATAACAGATGGGGTGGTACTGAGTCCCACTCACCCACCAGGAATGAGCCAATTCTACCCAGACCACTATTAATAACAGATGGGGTGGTACTGAACCCCACTCACCCACCAGGAATGAGCCAATTCTACCCAGACCACTATTAATACCAGCTGGAGTGGTACTGAACCCCACTCACACACCAGGAATGAGCCAATTCTACCCAGACCACTATTAATAACAGATGGGGTGGTACTGAGTCCCACTCACACACCAGGAATGAGCCAATTCTACCCAGACCTCTATTAATAACAGATGGGGTGGTACTGAACCCCACTCACACACCAGGAATGAGCCAATTCAATACAGGCTTCTATTAATACCAGCTGGAGTGGTACTGAACCCCACTCACCCACCAGGAATGAGCCAATTCAATACAGGCCTCTATTAATAACAGATGGGGTGGTACTGAACCCCACTCACCCACCAGGAATGAGCCAATTCTACCCAGACCACTATTAATAACAGATGGGGTGGTACTGAGTCCCACTCACACACCAGGAATGAGCCAATTCTACCCAGACCACTATTAATAACAGATGGGGTGGTACTGAGTCCCACTCACACACCAGGAATGAGCCAATTCAATACAGGCTTCTATTAATACCAGCTGGAGTGGTACTGAACCCCACTCACCCACCAGGAATGAGCCAATTCTACCCAGACCACTAATCGAATTTAGAATTAGAGCATTGCAGCGCAGTACAGGCCCTTCGGCCCTCGATGTTGCGCCGACCTGTGAAACCATCTGACCTACACTATTCCATTTTCATCCATGTGTCTATCCAATGACCACTTAAATGCCCTAAACGTTGGCGTATCTACTACTGCTGCAGGCAGGGCTTTCCACGCCCTTACTACTCTCTGAGTAAAGAAACTACCTCTCACATCTGTCCTATATCTATCACCCCTCAACTTAAAGCTATGTCCCCTCGTGTTTGCCATCATCATCCGAGGAAAAAGACGCTCACTATCCAACCTATCTAACCCTCTGATTATCTTATATGTCACTATTAAGTCACCTCTCCTCCTCCTTCTCTCCAACGAAAACAACCTCAAGTCCCTCAGCCTTTCCTCGTAAGACCTTCCCTCCATACCAGGCAACATCCTAGTAAATCTCCTCTGCACCCTTTCCAAAGCTTCCACATCCTTCCTATAATGCGGTGACCAGAACTGCACGCAATACTCCAGGTGCGGTCTCACCAGAGTTTTGTACAGCTGCAGCATGACCTCGTGGCTCCTAAACTCGATCCCCCTACTAATAAAAGCTAACACACCATATGCCTTCTTAACAGCCCTATTAACTTGGGGAGCAACCTTCAGGGATTTATGCACCTGGACACCAAGATCTCTCTGTTCATCTACACTACCAAGAATCTTCCCATTAGCCCAGTACTCTGCATTCCTGTTACTCCTTCCAAAGTGAATCACCTCGCACTTTTCCGCATTAAACTCCATTTGCCATCTCTCAGCCCAGCTCTGAAGCCTATCTATGTCCCTCTGTAACCTACAACATCCTTCGGCACTATCCACAACTCCACAGACCTTAGTGTCATCCGCAAATTTACTAACCCACCCTTCTACACCCTCTTCCAGGTCATTTATAAAAATGACAAACAACAGTGGCCCCAAAACAGATCCTTGCGGTACACCACTAGTAACTAAACTCCAGGATGAACATTTGCCATCAACCACCACCCTCTGTCTTCTTTCAGCTATCCAATTTCTGATCCAAATCTCTAAATCACCTTCAACCCCATACCTCCGTATCTTCTGCAATCGCCTACCGTGGGGAACCTTATCAAACGCCTTACTGAAATCCATATACACCACATCCACGGCTTTACCCTCATCCACCAGTTTGGTCACCTTCTCGAAAAACTCAATAAGGTTTCTGAGGCACGACCTACCCTTCACAAAACCGTGCTGACTATCTCTAATGTACTTATTCTTTTCAAGATGATTATAAATCCTGTCTCTTCTAACCTTTTCCAACATTTTACCCACAACCGAAGTAAGGCTCACAGGTCTATAATTACCAGGGCTGTCTCTACTCCCATTCTTGAACAAGGGGACAACATTTGCTATCCTCCAGTCTTCCGGCACTATTCCTGTCGACAATGACGACATAAAGATCAAGGACAAAGGCTCTGCAATCTCCTCCCGAGCTTCCCAGAGAATCCTAGGATAAATCCCATCTGGCCCAGGGGACCTATCTATATCTCAGTATTCTCCTCAACAAAATTTTCATTCTCCACTGTAAATACTGACGCAAAATATTCATTTAACACTTCCCCTATCTCCTCTGATTCCACACACAACTTCCCACTACTATCCTTGATTGGCCCTAATCTAACTCTAGTCATTCTTTTATTCCTGATATACCTATAGAAAGCCTTAGGGTTTTCCCTGATCCTATCCACCAATGACTTCTCGTGTCCTCTCCTTGCTCTTCTTAGCTCTCCCTTCAGATCCTTCCTGGCTAGCTTGTAACTCTCAAGCGCCCTAACTGAGCCTTCACGTCTCATCCTAACATAAGCCGCCCTCTTCCTCTTGATAAGCGCTTCAACTTCTTCAGTAAACCACGGCTCCCTCGCTCGACAACTTCCTCCCTGCCTGACAGGTACATACTTATCAAGGACACACAGTAGCTGCTCCTTGAATAAGCTCCACATTTCGATTGTTCCCATCCCCTGCAGTTTCCTTCCCCATCCTACGCATCCTAAATCCTGCCTAATCGCATCATAATTTCCTTTCCCCCAGCTATAATTTTTGCCCTGCTGTATATACCTGTCCCTGCCCATCGCTAAGGTAAACCTAACCGAATTGTGATCACTATCACCAAAGTGCTCACCTACATCTAAATCTAACACCTGGCCGGGTTCATTACCCAGTACCAAATCCAATGTGGCATCGCCCCTGGTTGGCCTGTCCACATACTGTGTCAGAAAACACTCCTGCACACACTGGACAAAAACTGACCCATCTAAAGTACTTAATAACAGCTGGAGTGGTACTGAGTCCCACTCACACACCAGGAAAGAGCCAATTCAATCCAGACTTGTGGCGAAGGGGAGTTGGAGTGAGGAGTGGAGAGTGGGGGAGGGCAGTGGGGGAGGGGAGTGGGGGATGGGAGAGGAGGGGAGTGGGGAGGGGAGTGGGGGAGCGAAGTGGGAAGAGGAGTGGAGAGGGGAGTGGAGGTGAGAGGGGAGGGGAGTGTGTGAGGGGTGAGGAATAGGGGAAATGGAAGTGGAGTGGGTATGGGGAGGGGAGTGGAGGGGAGAGGTGGAGGTGAGTGGAGGAGGGGTGAGGGATAGGGGAGTGAAAAGTGGAGTGATGAAAGGAGTGGGGGAGGGGTGTACGGGAGTGGAGATTGGGGGACGAGAGTGGAGAGTGGGAAGTGGTGGAATTGAGTCGGGAGTGGGGAGTGTGGGAGAAGAGTGGAGAGGAAGCGTAGTGGGGGAGGAGAGAGGAGGCAAGTGTGGGAGGGGAGGGGAGAGGAGGCGAGTGGGAGAGGGGAGGGGAGAGGAGGCGTGTGGGGGAGGGGAGGGGAGAGGAGGCGTAGTGGGGGAGGAGAGAGGAGGCAAGTGTGGGGGAGGGGAGTGGAGAGGAGGCGTAGTGGGGGAGGAGAGAGGAGGCAAGTGTGGGAGGGGAGGGGAGAGGAGGCGAGTGGGAGAGGGGAGGGGAGAGGAGGCGTGTGGGGGAGGGGAGGGGAGAGGAGGCGTAGTGGGGGAGGAGAGAGGAGGCAAGTGTGGGAGGGGAGGGGAGAGGAGTCGAGTGGGAGAGGGGAGGGGAGAGGAGGCGTGTGGGGGAGGGGAGGGGAGAGGAGGCAAGTGGGGGAGGGGAGGGGAGAGTTGTGGAGTGGGGAGGGGAGGGGAGAGTTGTGGAGTGGGAGGAGAGAGGGGGAGTGGGAGGGCTTTGGTGGAGGGGTGTGGGACATGTGGGAGGTCAGTTGGGAGTGGAAGAGTGGAGGAGGGGAGTAGAGGAGGGGAGTGGGGAGTGGGGAGTGAGAGGGGTGGGGGAATTGGGAGTTGGGGAGGGGAGTTGGAGTGTCTTGTATGTGAGTGGGGAGTGAGGAGTGGGGATTGGAGGAGGTGAGTGGGGAGTTGGGGAGGGGAGTGGGGGAGTGGAGTGGGGGAAGGGAGTGGGGGAAGGGAGTGGGGGAAGGGAGTGGGGGAATGGAGTGGGGAGTGAGGAGGGGGAGTGGGGGAGGGGCGTGGAGAGTGCGGGAGGGGAGTGAGGAGGAGGAGTGGGGGTGGGAGAGTGGGAATGTGACTTGGGAAGGGAGTGAGGATGGGGAGTGGGGGTGGGGAGTGGGCAGGTGAGTTGGGAGCGCAGGACTGAGAGTGGGGAAAGGATTGTGTGTAGGTGTGGTTGTGGGGAGAGGTAAGGAGGGCAATGAGGAGTGGGGGTGGGAAGTGGGGGAGGGGGGTGGGGGAGAGGAGTGGAGAGTGGGAGAGGGGAGTGGTGGACGGGAGTTTAGAGTGGGATAGGGGAGTGGAGAGTGGGGGAAATTGAGTCTGGAGTGGAGAGTGGGGGAGGGAAGTGGGTAGTGGAGAATGGGGGAGTGGAGTGAGGACTGGGGGTGGGGAGTGGGGTGTGGGGGAGTGGAGTGGGGAGTGAGGAGAGGGGTGTGGAGGAGCGTTGCGGGGTGTGGGGGTGGGTGATGGGAGTGGGGTAGGGGAGTGGGGTTGTGAGATGGGAGTGTGGAGTGGGGGAGGGGAGTGAGGAGTCGGGGAGGGAATGTGGAGTGGGGAGTGGGTGTGGGGGGTGGGGTGTGGGGGAGGGGACTGGTGAGTGGGTGACATGAATGAGGAGTAGGGAGGGGAGTGTGGAGTTGGAAGTGGAGTTGGGAGTGAGGAGTGGGCAGTGGGGTAGTGGGGCGTGATGTGGGGAGAGAGGAGTGGGGAGTGATGGAGTGGGGAGTGGAGTGAGGAGTGGGGAGTGGGGTTGGGGAAGGGATGGTTGAGAGGGGAGTGTGTGAGGGGAGTGGAGAGTGAGGAGTAGAGTGGGGAGTGAGTAGTGGGCAGTGGGGGAGTGGGGAATGGTGTGGGGAGTGAGGAGTAGTGAGTGGATTGGGGAGTGAGGAGTGGGGAGTGAGGAGTGGGGAGTGGGGAGTTGGGAGTGGGGAGTTGAGTGGGGAGTGAGAAGAGGGGAGTGAGAAGTGGGGAGTGGGGGAGTGGAGTGAGAAGTGGGTAGTAGGGAGTGGGGGAGTGGAGAGGGGAGTGAGGAGTGGGGTGTGGGGGAGGGGAGTTGGGAGTGGGGGAGGGGAGTGGGGAGTGGGTGAGGGGAGTGGGGTTTGTGGGAGGGGAGTGAGGAGTGGGGGAGGGGAGTGAGCAGTGCGGGAGAGGATTGGGGATTGGGTAGTTGGGGAGGGGAGTGGTAAGTCGGTGAGGGGAGTGGGGGAGGGGAGTGAGGAGTGGGGAGTGGAGTGGAGAGTGAGGAGTGGAGAGTGGGAGAGAGGTGAGTGGGGGAGTGGGGAGTGAGGAGTCGGGGAGTGGGGAGTGAGGAGTCGGGGAGTGGGGAGTGGAGTGGGGAGTGAGGAGTGGGTGAGTGGGGGAGTGGGGAGGTGGTGGGGTGTGTAGGAGTGGAGTGATAGAGGGGCAGGGCCTTGTCGGGGAGGGGGAGTGCGGGGGGGAGTGGGGGAGAGGAGTAAGGGAGGGTAGTGGGGAGGATAGTGGGGGAGGGTAGAGGGGAGTGGGTGAGTGGAGGGGGAGGTGAGGGGAATGGAGAGTGAGGACAGGGGAGTGAGGAGTGGGGAGTGGGGGAGGGGAGTGTGGAGTGCGGGAAGGGAGTGGGGAGGGAGAGGGGGTGAGGAGTTAGGGAGGGTAGTGAGGGAGGAGAGTGAGGGGTGCGGTGTTGAGGAGGGTAGTGCAGAGTGAGGAGTGGGGTAGGGATGAGCGGATTGTGGGAGAGGAGTGGGGGAGGGTGGTGGGGAGGGCAATGGGGGAGGGGAGTGAGGGAGGGGGAGTTGTGGAGGGGAGTGGGGGAAATGGAGTGGTCGAGGCAGATAGGCAAGTGGGGAGGGGAGTGGAGAGTGAGGAGTGGGGGAGGGGTGAGTGGAGTATGTGAGGGGTGTGGATGAGGGGAGTGGGGAGGGGAGTGAAGGATGGAAGTGAGGGATGAGAGTTGAGAAGTGGAGTGGGGGAGGGGAGTGCGGTAGTGGAGCGGGGAGTGAGGGAGGGGAGGGTGATGTGAGTGGGGGAGGGGCAGTGGGATTCGGGGATGGGAGTGGGGAAGGAGAAGGAGTGTGAGGGGGAGAAGGAGGTGAGTGGGAAGTGTACGGTAGGGTAGAGTGGAGTTGGGAGTGGAGTGGAGGATGGGAGTGAGGGAGGAGAGTGGGGGAGTGGTGAAGCGGAATGAAGGAGGGGGAGGGGGAGCGGTGTGGGTGAGGGTAATAGGGGACAGAAGTGTGGGAGGGGAGTGGGGGAGGGGAAGGGGAGTGGGAGACGGGAGGGGAGGAGGGAGGGGTGCGGGGAGCGGAATGGGGGTGGGCAGTGGGGGAGGGGAGTGGGGAGGGGAGTGGGGGAGGGTAGTGGAGGTTGGGGGTAGGGGAAGGGAGGCAGAAGAGGAGTGGGGAGGTGCTGGGGAGTGTAGGAGGGGGTGTTGCGTGAGGGGGAAGGGGAGGGAAGGGTTGATGGGACTGGGGGAAAGGTGTGGGGGAAGGGATTGGGGATGGGGCGTGAGGGAGGGGGAGGGCAGAGCAGAAGGGGCACGGGGGAGGGAGAGTGGGGGAGGGTGAGTGGGATTGGGGGAGGGTAGTGGGGAGTGAGAGGGAGTGTGAGGGGAGAGGGTGGTGAGTGGGCGGTAAAGGGGACGGGAGAGAGGAGTAGGAACTAGAGTGGAGGATGCGAGTGAGGGAGGAGAGTGGGGAGTGTGGGAGGGGAGTGCAGGGGGTTGGGGAGGGGAGTAGGGGAGGGGACTGGGCAGGGGAGGGTGAGGGGAGCAGGGAGAGGAATGTGCAAGGTGGCAGTGAGAGTGGAGTGGGAAATGGGAGTGAGTTTGCAGTGTTGGTTAGAGGACGGAAGAGGGGTGTGGGGAAGGGAGGGGAGTTGGTAGGGCAGTGGAGAAGGGATGTGGGGAAGGGGACTCGTGGAGGGTAACGGGGTAGGTGGATGGTAGTGGGGGAGGTGAGTGGCGGAAGGAAATGGGGTTAGCCAATGAGGAGTAGGGTAGGTGAGTGGTGGAGGGGATTGGGGAGGGGGAGAAGGGGAGAGGGAAGGGAGTGGGGGAATAGAGTGGGGAAGGGGAGGGGGAAGGGCAGGGAGGGGGATGGGAGTGGTAGAGGGGGAGCAGGAAGAGAATAAGGGAGGGAAGTGGGGTGGGGTGCAGGGAACAGGGAGGGGAGTTGGAGAGTGGGGGTGCAAAGTTAGGGGACTGGGGGAGGGTGAGTGGGGCAGGGGGAGGGTTGTGGGGAGGGAGAGGGGATATGAGGGGGAGAGGGTGGTGACTGAAAGGGTGTACGGGAGGGGAGAGAGGAGTGAGGAGTGGAGTGGCGGATGGGAGTGAGGCAGGAGAGTAGTGGAGTGGGGGAGGGAGTGGGGAATGGGGTCTTGGAGTGGGGGAGTGGAGTGAGGATGTGAGTGGAGGAGGGGGATGTGAGAAGTTAAGGGGAGTGATGCAGGGGAAGGGGAGTAGGGGAGAGGGGGAGTGGGGAGGGGTAGGGAATGGGAGACGGGAGTGAGTGTGCAGAGTGTGGTGGGGAGGGGGAGGGAGGGGAGTGGAGTGAGGAAAGGAGGGGAGTGGACAGGGCAGTGGAGAAGGGGACTCGCGGAGGGTAGTGGGGGAGGTGTGGGGTAGTGGGGGAGGGTAGTGGGTAAGGGTACTGGGGGAGGGTAGTGAAAGATGGGAATGGCGGAGAGGAGTGGGGGAGGCCGATGAGAAGTAGGGGGTGGGTGTTGTGGAAGGGATTGGGGAGGGGGTAAGGCGGAAGGGGGAAGGGGAGATGGAAGGGAGTGGGGGAATAGAGTGGGGAGGGAGGGGGAAGGGCGGGGAGGGGGATGGGAGTGATAGAGGGGGAGCAGGAAGGGAATAAAGGAGGGCAGTGGGATGGAGTGCAGGGAACAGGGAGGGGAGTTAGGGGAGTGGGGGAGAGTGAGTGGGGCAGAGGGAGGGTTGTGGGGAGGGAGAGGGGATGTGAGGGGGAGAGAGAGGGTATGTGAGGGGGAGAGTGTGGTAAGTGAAGGGGTGTAGGGGAGGTTAAAGAGGAGTGGGGAGTGTAGTGGTGGATGGGAGCGAGCGAGGAAAGTGGTGGAGTGGGGGATGGGTGGGGAATGGGGGCTTGGAGTGGGGGAGGTGGAGGGGGAAGGGGAGTTTGGGAATGGAGTGGGGAGGGGGATGTGGGACGGGAAGGGCAGGGGAGGGGAGAGTGGCAGGGGAGGGGGAGTAGGGGAGTGGGGAGGGGGAGGGAAGTGGGAGATGCAGGTGAGTGTGCAGCGTGTGGTGCGGGAGGGGAGAGGGGAGTGGAGTGGGGAAAGGAGGCGAGTGGACAGGGCAGTGGGGAAGGGGACTCGAGGAGGGTAGTGGGGGAGGTGTAGGGTAGTGGGGGAGGGCAGTGAAAGATGGGAGTGGCGGAGGGGAGTGGCGGAAGCCGATGAGAAGTAGGGGGTGGGTGTTGTGTAGGGGATTGGGGAGGGGGAAGGGGGAAGGGGAGAGGGAAGGGAGTGGGGGAATAGAGTGGGCATGTTGAGGGGGAAGGGCGTTGTGGTGGGGGGTGGGGGAGGGGGAGGGGAAGGGAATGGGGAGGGTAGTGGGGGAGGGGGAGGGGAGTGGAGAGGGGATTGGGGGAGGGGAGTTGAGGGGGAGGGGGTGTTGGGGAGGAGAGTGGAGGGGTAAGTGGGAGGTTGTTGGGGAGGAGAGGGGAGGGGGTAGGTGATGGGGTATTGGGGAGGAGAGGGGAAAGGGACTGGGGGTGGGGGAAGGGAATGGGGGAGGGGAGTGGGGAGGGGAGTGGAGAGGGCAATGGGAGAGGGGAGGTGGAGGTGAGTGAGGAGGATGAGGGGAGTGAATGTGTGAATTGGGGAAGTGGAAAGGGGAGGGGAGTCATGAGGGGCGTGGGGAAGGGAGGGAAGTGGTTAGATAGGTGTTGAAGGGGGTGAGGGAGGGAAGAGGGGGATGGGAGTGGGGGAGTGGAGTGGGAGAGGGTGAGTGGTCTTGGGGGAGTGCGAGTGGTATTGGGGGAGGGTGCGTGGGATTGGGCGAAGGTGAGTGGGATTGGGGGAGGGGAGTGGGATTGGGGGAGGGTGAGTGGAATTGGGAGAGGGTGGTGGGGAGTGGCGTGGAGGATGTGAGTGAGGGAGTAGGGGATGTGGCAGGGGGGTGGGGGATGGAGATGTGGCAAGGATATTAGGAGGGGAGTGAGAGAGCAAAGATGGGAGAGATGGAGAGGAGTGGGGGAGCGCAGAGTTGGGGGTTAGGGGAGGGGATTGGGGAGGGGAGCGGGGGAGGGAAGTGGGGGAGGGGTTGGGGTGTTGGGCAGGAGAGGAGGGTGAGGAGGGGAGTGTGGGAGGGGTTGGGGTAGGGAGTGTGGCAAGTCGGGGAGGAGTGGTGGGATTGGCAGAAGAGTGGGGGAGGGGAGTGGGGGAGGGGAGTGGGAGAGGTGTGTTGGGGAGGGGAGTTGGGGAGGGGCGTGAGGGAGGGGTTGGGGGGGGTAAGGGTTGGGGAGGGAGGGGAGTGAGGGAGGGGAGTGGGGAGAGGAGTGAGGGAGGGGTCGGAGAGGGAAGGGAGTGGGGGAATGGAGTGGGGAAGAGGAGGGGAGTTCGGGGGTGGGGGAGGGGAGTGGGAGTGGATTGGGGTGGGGAGGGTTCTGCTGGAGGGGTGTGCGGGAGAGGAGTGGGTGAGGTGAGGGAGTGGGGGAGGGGAATGGGAGACGGGACTGGGTGAAAGAAGTGGGAGTTAGGGAGGGACTAGGAAAGGGGAATGGGGGAAGGCGAGTGGGAAAATTGGAGTGAGTGTGTGAGGTGGGGTAGGGGAAAGGAGGGGAGTTGGGAAGGGGTGGGGGAGGGAAGGGCGGTGGGAGATGTAGGAGAGGAAGCGGAGTGGAGTAGGGGGCTGTGAGGGGAGGGAGATGTGAGAGGTGAAGGGAGTCGCGGAGGGGAGGGCAATGGGGGCAGCGGGTGTGGAGGAGGAAAGTGGGGGAGGGGATTGAGGGATGGGAGATGAGTGGGAAGATGAGTGGGGAGGGAAATGGGGGAGGGGAGTGGGCGAGTGGAGGGGTGGGGAGAGGATGGGGAGAGGAGTGGGGGAGAGGAGTGGGGGAGAGGAGTGGGGAAGAGGAGTGGGGGAGAGAAGTGGGGAGAGGAGGGGTGGGGAGTGGAAGGGGAGAGGAATGGGGAGGGGACGGGTAAGGGAGTGAGTGAATGGAGTGGGTGGGATAGTAAATTGGGTTAAGGAGGGGGAAGAGAGTGGGGGAGAGGTGTTGGAGAGGGTGAGTGCGGAGGGCAGTGGACTGAGGAGGGGAATGTACGAGGGCAGTGGAGGAGGGGCGTGGGGGAAGTGAGAGTGGGGAGGGAAATGGGAGGGGAGTGGGGAGTGGGGTAGGTGAGTGGGGGAGAGTAGTGGGGGAGGGGAGCTCTTGGGGAGGGGGAGGCTGGGGGAGCGGTTTGAGGAAGGGGAGTGGGGGAGGGGAGTAGGGAGGAGTGGGGGAGGGGAGTGGGGGCGGAGTGGGGGAGGGGAGTGGGGGGAGGGGACTGGGGACAGGAGTGAGGGGAGGGGTTGGGGAGGGAGGGAAGAGGGGGAATAGAGTGGGCAGAGGGACGTTAGGGGAGTGCAGCGCGGAGTTAGCAGAGTGGGTGAGGGGATTTGGAGTTGGGAGTGGGAGGAGTGGGGGAGGAGTGCGGGGGTAGTGGGGGAGGGTTGGAGGAGGGAAGTGTGGGAGGAGTGGGGGAGAAGTGGGGGAGGGGTGGGCGAAGGGAGTGGGGGGAGGGGTTTGGGGACAGGAGTGAGAGGAGGGGTTGGGGAGTGAGGGGAGTGGAGTGGGCAGAGGGTAGTTAGGGGAATGGAGGAGGGGATTTGCAGTTGGGAGTGTGAGGGGAGTGGAGGGGAGGGGGTGGGGAGGCATGTGGGGGAGGGGCAGGGATGTGGGGGAGGGAGAGGTGGAATGAGGATGTAGGGGAACGAGAGTGGGTTAGGGTTAGGGTGAGTGCGGGACGGGAGTGGGGGGAGAGTTGGGGAGGGCAGAGTGGGAGGGAAGGGGGAGGGGAGTGGGGGGCGGTAGTGGAGGATGGGAGTGGGGAGTGGAGTGGGGTGGAGGAGGACGGGAGTAGGGGAGGGGTGTTTGGAAGTGGAGCGGGGTAATGGTAGGGGAGGGAGAGAAGTGGGAGATGGGAGGGAGTGGAGTGGGGAGGAGAGGGAGGGGATTGGGGGAGGGGGACAGGAGAGCTGGGAGTGGGTAGGGCTTAGGGGCACGGGAGTGGGGGTGAGGTGGGGTTGGGAGGGTTGTGAGGGAGGGGATTTGGTGCAGGGTGTTGGGGGGAGGTAGAGGGGCAGGGGTATGGGCGAGGGGAGCGGGGGAGGGGCGGGGGTGAAGGTGAGTCGGCAGAGGAGTTGGGAGGGGTGTTTGGCAGGGGAGGTGGAGGTGTGGGGAGTGTGGAAGGGGAGTGGGGGACGAGGGACGGGAGAGAAGGGAGTGGGGGAGGGGAGTTGACCGAGTGGGGTGGGTAGTGGCGGAGGGTAGTGGAGCAAGGTAGTGGGGGAGAGGGTTTTGAGGGTAGGGCAGATGGAGGGGAGTAGCGGATGGGTGTGTGTGAGAGGGAGTGTGGGAGTGGAAGTGGGGGATGTGAGAGGGAGGGCAGTGTGGAGGGAGACCAGGTCTGAGCGGGAGAGGATGCGAACAAGGGGTGTAGGGGAGCGAAGTGAGGAGTGGGGGCCTGGAGTGGACGATAGGAGTGAGAGAGGGAAGTGGGATGTGGGAGGGGAAAGGGGAGTGGGGACCGGGGACGAGTGGGGGAGGGGTGCGTTGAGGGGAATGGCAGAATGAGAGGGGAGGTGAGTGGGGAATGCGGAAGTAGAGTGGAGGATGGGGAGTGGGGAAATAGGAGAGGGGAAGGGGAGGGTGTGTAATGGTGAGGGGGAGGGGAGTGTTAGGGGGAGGGGAGTGTGAGGGGAGGGAGAGGGTAGTGTGGAAGGAAGTTGGGGAGGGGAGTGGGGGATGGGGAGGGGGAGTGTGGCAGAGAGTGGGGAGGGGAGTTTGAGAGGAGAGTGGGGGAGGGCAATGGTCAGAAAGGAGGGGGAAAGTGGGAGGAGGAGTGTGGAAGAAGGAGAGAGTGCGAGATTGGCGGAGGGGAGAGTGGAAGGGAGTGGGGGAAGGGAGTGGGGGAGAGGGTAGGGGAATGAAGAGGGGGCGGGAGGAGGAGGGGAATGAAGAGGGGGAGGGAGGGAAATGTGGGGGGAATGAAGAGGGGGAGGGAGGGGAAGGTGGAGGGGAAATAAGAGGGGGAGGGAGGGGGTGGTGGAGGGGAATGAAGAGGGGGGAGGGGAGGTGGAGGGGAATGAAGGGGGCGGGAGAGGGTGGTGGAAGGGAATGCAGAGGGGCAGGGAGGTAGAGGTGGAGGGGAATGAAGAGGGGGGAGGGGGTGGAGGGCAATGAAGAGGGGGAGGGAGGGGGAGGTGGAGGAGAATGAAGAGGGGGAGGGAGGGGGAGGGAGGGGGAGGTGGAGGAAAATGAAGAGGGGGAGGGAGGGGGAGGTGGAGGGGGATGAAGAGGGGGAGGGAGGGTGTGGTGGAGGGGAATGAAGAGAGGGAGGGAGGGGTGGTGGAGGGAATGAAGAGGGGGAGGGAGGGGTTGGTGGAGGAGAAAGAAGAGGGGGAGGGAGGGGGTGGTGGAGGAGAATGAAGAGGGGGAGGGAGGGGCAGGTGGAGGGGAATGAAGAGGGGGAGAGAGGGGGAGGTGGAGGGGAATAAAGAGGGGAGGGAGGGGGTGGTGGAGGGGAATGAATAGGGGGAGTGAGGGGGTGGAGGAGGGGAATGAAGAGGGGGAGCGAGGGTGTGGTGGAGGGGAATGAAGAGAGGGAGGGAGGGGTGGTGGGGGGGAATGAAGAGGGGGAGGGAGGGGTTGGTGGAGGAGAAAGAAGAGGGGGAGGTGGAGGAGAATGAAGAGGGGGAGGGAGGGGCAGGTGGAGGGGAATGAAGAGAGGGAGGGAGGGGTGGTGGAGGGGAATGAAGAGGGGGAGGGAGGGGTTGGTGGAGGAGAAAGAAGAGGGGGAGGGAGGGGGTGGTGGACGAGAATGAAGAGGGGGAGGGAGGGGCAGGTGGAGGGGAATGAAGAGGGGGAGGGAGGGGGAGGTGGAGGGGAATGAAGAGGGGAGGGAGGGGGTGGTGGAGGGGAATGAAGAGGGGGAGGGAGGGGAGGTGGAGAGGAATGGAGGGAGGGGGAGTCGGAATGGAATGAATAGGGGGTGTGAGGGGGTGGTGGAGGGGAATGAAGAGGGGGAGGGAGGGTGTGGTGGAGGGGAATGAAGAGAGGGAGGGAGGGGTGGTGGGGGGAATGAAGAGGGGGAGGGAGGGGTTGGTGGAGGAGAAAGAAGAGGGGGAGGTGGGTGCGGTGGAGGAGAATGAAGAGGGGGAGGGAGGGGCAGGTGGAGGGGAATGAAGAAGGGGAGAGAGGGGGAGGTGGAGGGGAATGAAGAGCTGAAGGAGGGGGAGGTGGAGGGGAATGAAGAGGGGGAGGGAGGGGAGGTGGAGAGGAATGGAGGGAGGGGGAGGTGGAGTGGAATGAATGGGGGAATGAGGGGGTGGTGGAGGGGAATAAAGAGGGGGAGGGAGGGGGTGGTAGAGGGGAATGAAGAGGGGGAGAGAGGGGGTATGGAGGAGAAAGAGGAGGGTGTGGGATGGCGTGATGGATGATAATGAAGAGGTGGAGGGAGGGGTGGTGGAGGGGAATGAAGAGGGGGTGGGAGGGAGTGGTGGAAGGTAATGAAGAGGGGGAGGGAGGGGGAGGTGGAGGGGAATGAAGAGGGGGAGGGAGGGGATGGTGGAAGGTAATGAAGAGGAGGAGGGTGGGGGAGGTGGATGGGACCGAAGAGGGGGAGGGAGGGGGAGGTGGAGGGGAATGAAGAGAGGGAGGGAGGGGTTGGTGGAGGAGAATGAAGAGGGGGAGGGAGGGGGTACGGAGGAGAAAGAAGAGGGTGTGGGAGGGGGTGATGGATGATAATGAAGAGGTGGAGGGAGGGGGTGGTGGAGGGGAATGAAGAGGGGGAGGGAGGGGGTGGTGGAGGGTAATGAAGTGGGGGAGGGAGGTGGAGGTGAAGGGGAATGAAGAGGTGGAGGGAGGGGGTGGTCGAGGGTAATGAAGAGGGGGAGGGAGGTGGAGGTGGAGGGGAATGAAGAGGGGGAGGGAGGGGGAGGTGGAGGGGAATGAAGAGGGGGAGGGAGGGGATGGTGGTGGGTAATGAAGAGGAGGAGAGTGGGGGAGGTAGATGGGAATGATGAGGGGGAGGGAGGGGGAGGTGGAGGGGAATGAAGAGGGGGAGGGAGGGGGTGGTGAGGGGAATGAAGAGGGGGAGGGAGGGGTTGGAGGAATTGAATGAGGTTGGGGCCGGAGGGGCTGGTGGAGGGGAATGAAGATGGGGGAGGGGGTGGTGGATGGGAATGACGAGTGGGAGGGAGCGGTGGTGGAGAGGAATGAAGAGGGGCAGGGAGCGGGAGGTGGGGAATGAAGAGGGGGAGGGAGGGGGAGGGAGGGGGAGGTGGAGGAAAATGAAGAGGGGGAGGGAGGGGGAGGTGGAGGGGGATGAAGAGGGGGAGGGAGGGGGTGGTGGAGGGGAATGAAGAGGGGGAGGGAGGGTGTGGTGGGGAATGAATAAGTGGAGGGAGGGGGTGGTGGAGGGGAATGAAGAGGGGGAGGGAGGGGGAGGTGGAGGGGAATGAAGAGGGGGAGGGAGGGGATGGTGGAAGGTAATGAAGAGGAGGAGGGTGGGGGAGGTGGATGGGACCGAAGAGGGGGAGGGAGGGGGAGGTGGAGGGGAATGAAGAGAGGGAGGGAGGGGTTGGTGGAGGAGAATGAAGAGGGGGAGGGAGGGGGTACGGAGGAGAAAGAAGAGGGTGTGGGAGGGGGTGATGGATGATAATGAAGAGGTGGAGGGAGGGGGTGGTGGAGGGGAATGAAGAGGGGGAGGGAGGGGGTGGTGGAGGGTAATGAAGTGGGGGAGGGAGGTGGAGGTGAAGGGGAATGAAGAGGTGGAGGGAGGGGGTGGTCGAGGGTAATGAAGAGGGGGAGGGAGGTGGAGGTGGAGGGGAATGAAGAGGGGGAGGGAGGGGGAGGTGGAGGGGAATGAAGAGGGGGAGGGAGGGGATGGTGGTGGGTAATGAAGAGGAGGAGAGTGGGGGAGGTAGATGGGAATGATGAGGGGGAGGGAGGGGGAGGTGGAGGGGAATGAAGAGGGGGAGGGAGGGGGTGGTGAGGGGAATGAAGAGGGGGAGGGAAGATGTGGTGGAGGGGAATGAAGAGGGGGAGGGAGGGGGTGGTGGAGGGTCATGAAGATGGGGAGGGAGAGGGTGGTGGAGGGCAATGGAGAGGGGGAGGGATGCGGTGGTGGAGTGGAATGGAGAGGGTGAGGGAGGGGGTGGTGGAGTGTGGTAGCGGAGTGGGTGATTGGTTTGGGGTAGGGGTGTGGGGTAGGGGTGTGGGGTAGGGGTGTTGTGGAGCGGAGTGCGTTCTGGGAAGTGGGGGAGGGTAGTGGGGGATGGCAGTGTGGGGTGGGAGTGTGGTAGAGACGGGCAGTGAGGACGTGAATGTAAGCGGAGTGGGGTAGGGGTGTGGGAGAGGGGGAGTTGGGGAGTGGGGGAGGGGAATGGGGAGGCGAGTGAGGGAGGGCAGCGGGGGAGGGTAGTGGGTGAGGGGAGTGGGGGAGGGGAGTGGGGGTGGGTTTGAGGGAGGGGAATTGTGGAGGGGGGTTGTCGAGGGTGTGGGGTAGGGGAGTGGGGTATGGGAGTTGTTGAGGGGACTGGGGGAGATGAGTTAAGGTGCGGGGTTGGGGAGTAGAGTTGGGGAGGGGAGTTAGGGAGGGGAGTTGGGGAGGGGAGTGGGGTAGGGGAGTGAGGTAGGGGAGTGGGGTAGGGGAGTGAGGTAGGGGAGTGCAGTAGGGGAGTGAGGTAGGGGAATGTAGGAGGGCAGTTGGGGAGGGGAGTGGGGGAGGGGAGTGGGGTAGGGGAGTTGGTTAAGTGTGTGGGGTAGGGGAGTGGGGGAGGGGATTGAGGTAGTGTTATGGGGAGGGGATTGAGGTAGTGGATTGGGGGAGGGGAGTGGGGGAGGGGAGTGGGGTGGGGTAGTGGGGTAGGGGAGTGGTGGAGTGGGGTGGGGTAGTGTGGTAGGGGAGTGGTGGAGTGGAGTGGGGTTGGGTAGTGGGGTGGGGTAGTGGGTTAGGAGAGTGGAGATGGGGAGTGGGGGTGCAGAGTTGTGTCAGGGAGAGTGGTAGGGGTGGGCTCTAAGGAGGTGGAGGGAAGGGGAGTGGGGAGGGGAGTTGGGGAGGGGAGTTGGAGAGGGAAGAGGGGTAGGGGAGTGGGGTGGGAAGTGGTGTGTTGGAGTGGGGGAGGGGAGTGGTGGAGGGAAGTGGTGTGTTGGAGTGGCTGAGGGGAGTGGCGGATGGGAGTGGATGAGGGGAGGGGAGGGCAGTGAGGAGGTGGAGGAAAGGGGAGTGAGGCAGGGCAGTGGGGTTGGGGAGAGCAGTGAGGATTTGGCGGGAAGGGGAGTGGGGAGGGTAATGGGGAGGGGAGTGGGGGAAGGGTGTGTGATAGGTCAGTGGAGTAGGGGAGTGGGGTAGGGGTGTGGGGTAGGGGTGTGGGGTAGGGGAGTGGGGTAGGGGAGTGGGGGTGGGGAATGGGGGAGGGGAGTGGGGGAGGGGAGTGAGGTAGATGTGTGGGAGAGGGGATAGAGGGAGTGGAATGGGGGAAGGGATTGGGGGAAGGGAGTGGGGTAGGGTCGTGGGGGCGGTAACTGGTGGAGTGGAGTGAGGTAGGGCAGTTTGAGACGGGAGTGGAGTGGGGGTGTGGGGTAGGGGAGGGCAGTGAGCAGGTGGAAGGAAGGGGAGTGACGTGGGGAGTGAGAGAGGCAGTGGCGTAGGGGAGCTGGGTAGGGGAGGGCAGTGAGGAAGAGAATGAAGGGGAGTGGGGGAGGGAAGTGAGTTAGGGGAGTGGGGTAGGGGAGTGGGAAAGTGCAGTGGGAAAGGGGAGTGGGTAGGGGAGTGCAGTGAGGAGGTGTAGAGAAGGGGGGTGGGGGAGGGTATTGGGGTCGGAGTGTTGGGAAGCGGAGTTGGGTAGGGGTGTGGGTTATGTGTGTGGTGTCAGGGAGTGGGGTAGGGGAGTGTAGTAGCAGAGTGGGGTAGGGTCGTAGGGGAGCGAGTGGGGTAGGGGTGTGGGGGAGGCATGTGGGGTCGTGGAGTGGGGTAGGGGAGTTGTGGAGGGGAGTGCGGAAGGGGAGTGGGGGAGTGGAGCAGGGTAGGGAAGTGGGGTAGGGGAGTGGGGAAGGGTAGTGGGGGATGGGAGTGTGGTAGGGGAGGGCAGTGAAGAGGTGCTGGGAAGCGGAGAGGTGGACGGGAGTGGGGGAAGGGGAGTGGGGGAGGGGGTGGGGTATGGAAGTGGGGCAGGGGAATGGGGAAGGGGAGTCGGGTAGTGGAGTTGGGTAGGGGAGTGATTTAGGGGATTGGGGCAGGGGAGCGCAGTGAGGAGGTGGAGAGAAGGGGAGTGGGGGAGGGTATTGGGGTCGGAGTGTTGGGAAGCGGAGTTTGGTAAGGGTGTGGTGTCAGGGAGTGGGGTAGGGGAGTGTAGTAGCAGAGTGGGGTAGGGTCGTAGGGGAGCGAGTGGGGTAGGGTGTGGGGGAGGCATGTGGGGTCGTGGAGTGGGGTAGGGGAGTTGTGGAGGGGAGTGCGGAAGGGGAGTGGGGGAGTGGAGCAGGGTAGGGAAGTGGGGTAGGGGAGTGGGGAAGGGTCGTGGGGGATGGGAGTGTGGTAGGGGAGGGCAGTGAAGAGGTGCTGGGAAGCGGAGAGGTGGAAGGGAGTGGGGGGAGGGGAGTGGGTGAGGGGGTGGGGTATGGAAGTGGGGCAGGGGAATGGGGAAGGGGAGTCGGGTAGTGGAGTTGGGTAGGGGAGTGATTTAGGGGATTGGGGCAGGGGAGCGCAGTGAGGAGGTGGAGGGAAGGGGAGTGGGGGAGTAGAGTCGGGGAGGTGTCTGGGGTAGGGGAGTTGGGTAGTGGAGGGCAGAGAGGAGGTATGGGAAGGGGAGTGGGGGAGGGGTGTGGGGTTGGAGAGTTGGGGTGCGGAGTGGGGTCGGGGAGTGGTGTCGGGGATTTGGGTGGGGGAGTGGGGGAGCAGAGTGGCGGAGTGGAGTGTGGTATGGGTGTGGTAACGGGGATTGGATAAGGGAGTCGGGTAGGGGAGTTGTGAAGGGGAGTGCGGTAGGTGAGTGAGGGAGCGTGGTGGGGGATAGGTGTGTGGTAGGGGAGGGAAGTGAGGAGGTGCAGGGAATCGGAGTGGTGGACGGGAGGGGAGTGGGGGAGGGGGTGGGGTAGGGGAGTGGGAGAGGAGAGTGGGGGGAGGCGAGTGGGGGAGGCGAGTGGGGGAGGCGAGTGTGAGGAGGGGAGTGGGGGTGGGGAGTGCGGTAGGGGTTTTGGGGTAGGGGATTTGGGGAAGGGAGTGCGGGAGGGGAGTGGGGGAGGGGTGTGGGGGAGGGGAGTGGGGGAGGGGAGTGGGGAGGGGAGTGGGGAGGGGTGTGGGGGAGGTTAGTGTGATGGGGAGTGGGGGAAGGGAGTGGGGGAGGGGAGTATGGGAGGAGAGTTGGGGAGGGTAGAGGGTTAGGGGAGTGAGGGAGCGGAGTGGGGGAGGGGAGAGAGGGAGGGGAGTGGGGGAGGGGAGTGAGGAAGGGGAGTTGAGGAGGGGAGTGGGGGAGAGGGGTGGAGTAGGGCAGTGGGGTATGGGATTAGTTGAGGGGAGCGGGCGAGGAGAGCTGGGGAGGGGGGTGGGGTAGGGGTGTGGGTAGCGGAGTGGGGGAGGGGAGTTGAGGCAGGGAGTGAGGTGAGGAGTGGGGGAGGGGGTGTTGTGGTGGAGCGGAGTGGTGGAGGGGAGTGCGGGAGGGGAGTGGGGGAGGGGATTGGGGGAGGGGAGTGGGAACCTGGGAGTGGGGGAGGGGAGTGGGGGAGGGGAGTGGGGGAGGGTTGTGGGGGGGGAATGGGGAATGGGAGTTGGGAGGGGAGTGGGGGAGGGGAGTGGGGGAGGGGAGTGGGGGAGGGGTGTGGGGAGGGGAGTGGGGAGGGGAGTGGGGAGGGGAGTGGGGAGAGGCGTGATGCAGGGGAGTTGAGGAGGGGAGTTGAGGCAGGGGAGTTGAGGCGGGGAGAGGAGTGTGGGAGAGGAGTGGGGAGAGGAGTGGGGGAGAGGAGTGGGGTAGAGGAGTGGGGGAGGGGATTAGGGGACGGCGTGGGGGACGGGCGTGGGGGAGTGGGGTCGGGTTGTGGGGTCGGGGAATGGGTTCGGGGTGTGGGGTCGGGGTGTGGGGTCGGGGAGTGGGGTCGGCGAGTGGGGTCGGGGAGTGGGGTCGGGGAGTGGTGTCGGGGAGTGAGGGAGGGGAGCGCAGTGAGGAGGTGGAGGGAAGGGGATTGGGGGAGTGGAGTGGGAGAGGTGTCTGGGGTAGGGGAGTTGGGTAGTGGAGGGCAGTGAGGAGGTGGAGGGAAGGGGAGCGGGGAGGAGAGTGGGGTAGGAGAGTTGGGGAGCGGAGTGGGGTAGGGGAGTGAGGTAGGGGGGTGGGTAGGGGAGTGGGGTAGGGGAGTGGGGTATGGGAGTGGGGTAGGGGTGTGGTGCCTGGGAGTTTGGTAGGGGAGTGGGAGAGCGGAGTGGGGGAGCAGAGTTGGGGAGGGGAGTGTGGTAGGGGTGTGTGGTAGGGGAGTGTGGTAGGGGAGTGTGGTAGGGGTGTGGTGACGTGGGTTTGGGTAGGGGAGTCGGGTAGGGGAGTTGTGGAGGGTTGTTGTGCAGGGGAGAGCAGTAGGCGAGTGGGGGAGGGGATTTGGGGGAGGGGATTTGGGGTCGGGGATTTGGGGTGGGGGATTTGGGGTAGGGGATTTGGGGGAGGGGAGTGGGGAGGGGAGTGGGGGTGGGGAGTGGGGAGGTGAGTGTGGGAGAGGAGTGGGGGAGTGGAGTGGGATAGGGAAGGTGGCTAGCTGAGTGAGGGAGCGTAGTGGGGGATAGGTGTGTGGTAGGGGAGGGCAGTGAGGTGATGCAGGGAATCGGAGTGGTGGACGGGAGGGGAGTGGGGGAGGGGGTGGGGTAGGGGAGTGGGGGAAGCGAGTGGGGGGAGGCGAGTGGGGGAGGGGAGGGGGGGAGGGGAGTGCGGTAGTGGTTTTGGGGTAGGGGATTTGGGGAGGGGAGTGGGGGAGGGGAATGATGAGGGGAGTGGGGGAGGGGAGTGGGGGAGGGGAGAGGGGAGGGGTGTGGGGGAGGTTAGTGTGGTAGGGGAGTGTGGTAGGGGAGTGGGGAGGGGAGTGGGGGAGGGGAGTGGGGGAGGGGAGTATGGGAGGAGAGTTGAGGAGGGTAGAGGTTTAGGGGGTGAGGGAGGGGAGTGGCGGATGGGAGTGAGGGAGGGGAGTTGGGGAGGGGAGTGAGGAAGAGGAGTTGAGGAGAAGGAGTGGGGTAGGGGGGTGGAGTAGGGGAGTGGGGTATGGGAATAAGTGAGGGGAGTGGGGGAGCAGAGCTGGGGAGGGGAGTGGGTAGGGGTGTGGAGTAGGGGAGTGGGGGAGGGGAATTGAAGCAGGGAGTGAGGTGAGGAGTGGGGGAGGGGTGCTGTGGTGGAGGGGAGTGGGGGAGGGGAGTGGGGGAGGGGAGTGGGGGAAGGGAGTGGGAACCTGGGAGTGGGGGAGGGGAGTGGGGGAGGGTTGTGCGGTAGGGGAATGGGGAATGGGAGTGGGGAGGGGAGTGGGGGAAGGAGTGGGGGAGGGGGTAGGGGGAGGGGAGTGGGGAGGGGCGTGATGCAGGGGAGTTGAGGAGGGGAGTTGAGGCAGGGGGGTTGAGGAGGGGAGTTGAGGCAGGGGAGTTGAGGCGGGCAGGGGGAGTATGGGAGAGGAGTGCGAGAGAGGAGTGGGGCAGAGGAGTGGGGGAGAGGTGTGCGGAGAGGAGAGGGGAGGAGAGTGGGGTAGAGGAGTGGGGGAAGGGATTAGGGGAAGGCGTGGGGGACGGGCGTGGGGTAGTGGGGTCGGGTTGTGGGGATCGGTTTGTGAGATCGGGGAGTGAGGTCGGGGAGTGGGGTCGGGGAGTGGGGTCGGGGAGTGAGGGAGGGGAGCGCACTGAGGAGGTGGAGGGAAGGGGAGTGGGGCTGTGGAGTGGGAGAGGTGTCTGGGATAGGGGAGTTGGGTAGTGGAGGGCTGTGAGGAGGTGGAGGGAAGGGGAGCGGGGAGGAGTGTAGTGTAGGAGAGTTGGGGAGCGGAGTGGGGTAGGGGAGTGGGGTAGGGGAGTGGGGGTAGGGGTGTGGTGCCCGGGAGTTTGGTAGGGGAGTGGGAGAGCGGGGTTGGGGAGCGGAGTGGGGGAGGGGAGTGTGGTAGGGGAGTGTGGTAGGGGAGTGTGGTGGGGGAGTGGTGACGGGGGTTTGGGTAAGGGAGTCGGGTAGGGGAGTCGGGTCGGGGAGTTGTGGAGGGGGTTTGTGGAGGGGAGAGCAGTAGGCGAGTGGGGAGGGGATTTGGGGGAGGGGGATTTGGGGTGGGGATTTGGGGTAGGGGATTTGGGGTAGGGGATTTGGGGGAGGGGATTTGGGGGAGGGGAGTGGGGGAGGGGAGTGGGGGAGGGGAGTGGGGGAGAGGAGTGGGGGAGAGGAGTGGGGGAGAGGAGTGGGGGAGAGGATTGGGGGAGGGGTGTTGCGGAGAGGAGAGGGGAGAAGAGTGGGGTAGAGGAGTGGGGGAGGGGATTAGGGGAGGGGGCGTGTGGGGAGGAGATTAGGGGAGGGGCGTGGGGGAGGGGGTACGGGGAGTGGGGTCGGGGAGAGGGGTCGGGGAGAGGGGTCGGGGAGAGGGGTGGGGGAGTGGGGTCGGGGAGTGGGGGAGGGGAGAGCAGTGAGGAGGTGGAGGGAAGGGGAGTGGGGGTGTGGAGTGGGGGAGGTGTCTGGGGTAGGGCAGTTGTGTAGTGGAGGACAGTGAGGTGGTGGAGGGAAGGGGAGCGGGGGAGGAGTGTGGGTTAGGAAAGTTGGGGAGCGGAGTGGGTTAGGGGAGTGGGGTAGGGGTGTGATGCAGAGGAGTGGGGTCGGGGAGTGAGGGAGGGGAGCGCAGTGAGGAGGTGGAGGGAAGGGGAGTGGGGGAGTGGAGTGAGAGAGGTGTCTGGGGTAGGGGAGTTGGGTAGTGGAGGGCAGTGAGGAGGTGGAGGGAAGGGGAGCGGGGAGGAGTGTGGGGTAGGAGAGTTGGGGAGCGGAGTGGGGTAGGGGTGTAGAGTAGGGGAGTGGGGTAGGGGAGTGGGGAAGGGGTGTGGTGCCGGGGAGTTTCGTAGGGGAGTGGGAGAGCGTAGTGGGGGAGCGGAGTGGGGGAGGGGAGCGTGGTAGGGGAGTGTGGTAGGGGAGTGTGGTAGGGGTGTGGTGACGTGGGTTTGGGTAGGGGAGTCGGGTAGGGGAGTTGTGGAGGGGGGTTGTGGAGGGGAGAGCAGTAGGCGAGTGGGGGAGGGGATTTGGGGTAGGGGATTTGGGGGAGGGGATTTGGGGGAGGGGATTTGGGGTAGGGGAATGGGGGAGGGGAGTGGGGGAGGGGACTGGGGGAGAGGAGTGGGGGAGTGGAGCGGGGTAGGGAAGTGGGGTAGGTGAGTGAGGGAGCGTAGTGGGGGATAGGTGTGTGGTAGGGGAGGGCAGTGAGGTGGTGCAGGGAATCGGAGTGGTGGACGGGAGGGGAGTGGGGGAGGGGGTGGGGTAGGGGAGTGGGGGAGGCGAGTGGGGGAGGCGAGTTGGGGAGCCGAGTGGGGGAGGGGAGTGGGGGAGGGGAGTGCGGTAGGGGTTTTGGGGTAGGGGATTTGGGGAGGGGAGTGGGGGAGGGGAGTGATGAGGGGAGTGGGGGAGGGGAGTGGGGGAGGGGAGTGGGGAGGGGTGTGAGGAGGGGTGTGGGGGAGGTTAGTATGGTAGGGGAGTGGGGGAGGGGAGTGGGGGTGGGGAGTATGGGAGGAGGGTTGGGGAGGGTAGAGGGTTAGGGAAGTGAGGGAGGGGAGTGGGGGAGGGGAGTGAGGGAGTGGAGTGGGGAAGGGGAGTGAGGAAGGGGAGTTGAGGAGGGGAGTTGAGGCAGGGGGGTTGAGGAGGGGAGTTGAGGCGGGCAGGGGAGTATGGGAGAGGAGTGCGAGAGAGGAGTGGGGCAGAGGAGTGGGGGAGAGGTGTGCGGAGAGGAGAGGGGAGGAGAGTGGGGTAGAGGAGTGGGGGAAGGGATTAGGGGAAGGCGTGGGGGACGGGCGTGGGGTAGTGGGGTCGGGTTGTGGGGATCGGTTTGTGAGATCGGGGAGTGAGGTCGGGGAGTGGGGTCGGGGAGTGGGGTCGGGGAGTGAGGGAGGGGAGCGCACTGAGGAGGTGGAGGGAAGGGGAGTGGGGCTGTGGAGTGGGAGAGGTGTCTGGGATAGGGGAGTTGGGTAGTGGAGGGCTGTGAGGAGGTGGAGGGAAGGGGAGCGGGGAGGAGTGTAGTGTAGGAGAGTTGGGGAGCGGAGTGGGGTAGGGGAGTGGGGTAGGGGAGTGGGGTAGGGGTGTGGTGCCCGGGAGTTTGGTAGGGGAGTGGGAGAGCGGGGTTGGGGAGCGGAGTGGGGGAGGGGAGTGTGGTAGGGGAGTGTGGTAGGGGAGTGTGGTGGGGGAGTGGTGACGGGGGTTTGGGTAAGGGAGTCGGGTAGGGGAGTCGGGTCGGGGAGTTGTGGAGGGGGTTTGTGGAGGGGAGAGCAGTAGGCGAGTGGGGGAGGGGATTTGGGGGAGGGGATTTGGGGTGGGGATTTGGGGTAGGGGATTTGGGGTAGGGGATTTGGGGGAGGGGATTTGGGGGAGGGGAGTGGGGGAGGGGAGTGGGGGAGGGGAGTGGGGGAGAGGAGTGGGGGAGAGGAGTGGGGGAGAGGAGTGGGGGAGAGGATTGGGGGAGGGGTGTTGCGGAGAGGAGAGGGGAGAAGAGTGGGGTAGAGGAGTGGGGGAGGGGATTAGGGGAGGGGCGTGTGGGGAGGAGATTAGGGGAGGGGCGTGGGGGAGGGGGTACGGGGAGTGGGGTCGGGGAGAGGGGTCGGGGAGAGGGGTCGGGGAGAGGGGTGGGGGAGTGGGGTCGGGGAGTGGGGGAGGGGAGAGCAGTGAGGAGGTGGAGGGAAGGGGAGTGGGGGTGTGGAGTGGGGGAGGTGTCTGGGGTAGGGCAGTTGTGTAGTGGAGGACAGTGAGGTGGTGGAGGGAAGGGGAGCGGGGGAGGAGTGTGGGTTAGGAAAGTTGGGGAGCGGAGTGGGTTAGGGGAGTGGGGTAGGGGTGTGATGCAGAGGAGTGGGGTCGGGGAGTGAGGGAGGGGAGCGCAGTGAGGAGGTGGAGGGAAGGGGAGTGGGGGAGTGGAGTGAGAGAGGTGTCTGGGGTAGGGGAGTTGGGTAGTGGAGGGCAGTGAGGAGGTGGAGGGAAGGGGAGCGGGGAGGAGTGTGGGGTAGGAGAGTTGGGGAGCGGAGTGGGGTAGGGGTGTAGAGTAGGGGAGTGGGGTAGGGGAGTGGGGAAGGGGTGTGGTGCCGGGGAGTTTGGTAGGGGAGTGGGAGAGCGTAGTGGGGGAGCGGAGTGGGGGAGGGGAGTGTGGTAGGGGAGTGTGGTAGGGGAGTGTGGTAGGGGTGTGGTGACGTGGGTTTGGGTAGGGGAGTCGGGTAGGGGAGTTGTGGAGGGGGGTTGTGGAGGGGAGAGCAGTAGGCGAGTGGGGGAGGGGATTTGGGGTAGGGGATTTGGGGGAGGGGATTTGGGGGAGGGGATTTGGGGTAGGGGAATGGGGGAGGGGAGTGGGGGAGGGGACTGGGGGAGAGGAGTGGGGGAGTGGAGCGGGGTAGGGAAGTGGGGTAGGTGAGTGAGGGAGCGTAGTGGGGGATAGGTGTGTGGTAGGGGAGGGCAGTGAGGTGGTGCAGGGAATCGGAGTGGTGGACGGGAGGGGAGTGGGGGAGGGGGTGGGGTAGGGGAGTGGGGGAGGCGAGTGGGGGAGGCGAGTTGGGGAGCCGAGTGGGGGAGGGGAGTGGGGGAGGGGAGTGCGGTAGGGGTTTTGGGGTAGGGGATTTGGGGAGGGGAGTGGGGGAGGGGAGTGATGAGGGGAGTGGGGGAGGGGAGTGGGGGAGGGGAGTGGGGAGGGGTGTGAGGAGGGGTGTGGGGGAGGTTAGTATGGTAGGGGAGTGGGGGAGGGGAGTGGGGGTGGGGAGTATGGGAGGAGTGTTGGGGAGGGTAGAGGGTTAGGGAAGTGAGGGAGGGGAGTGGGGGAGGGGAGTGAGGGAGTGGAGTGGGGAAGGGGAGTGAGGAAGGGGAGTTGAGGAGGGGAGTGGGGGAGGGGTGGTGGAGTAGGGGAGTGGGGTATGGGAGTAGGTGAGGGGAGTGGGGGAGGAGAGTTGGGGAGGGGAGTGGGGTAGGGGTGTGAAGTAGGGGGGTTGGGGAGGGGAGTTGAGGCAGGGAGTGAGGTGAGGAGTTTGGGAGGGGTGTTGTGGTGGAGTGGAGTGGGGGAGGGGAGTGGGGGAGGGGAGTGGGAACCTGGGAGTGGGGGAGGGGAGTGGGGGAGGGGAGTGGGGGAGGGTTGTGGGGGAGAGGAACGGGGAATGAGAGTGGGGAGGGGAGTGGGGGAGGGGAGTGGGGAGGGGAGTGGGGGAGGGGAGTGGGGGAGGGGTGTGGGGAGGGGAGTGGGGAGGGGAGTGGGAAGGGGCGTGATGCAGGGGAGTTGAGGAGGGGAGTTGAGGCAGGGGAGTTGAGGCAGGGGAGTTGAGGTGGGGAGGGGAGTGTGGGAGAGGAGTGGGGGAGAGGAGTGGGGCAGAGGAGTGGGGGAGGGGTGTTGCGGAGAGGAGAGGGGAGGAGAGTGGGGTAGAGGAGTGGGGGAGGGGATTAGGGGAGGGCGTGGGGGACGGGCGTGGGGGAGTGGGGTCGGGTTGTGTGGTCGGGGAGTGGGGTCGGGGCGTGGGGACGGGGAGTGAGGGAGGGGAGCGCAGTGAGGAGGTGGAGGGAAGGGGAGTGGGGGAGTGGAGTGGGAGATGTGTCTGGGGTAGGGGACTTGGGTAGTGGAGGGCAGTGAGGAGGTGAAGGGAAGGTGAGCGGGGAGGAGTGTGGGGTAGGAGAGTTGGGGAGCGGAGTGGGGTAGGGAAGTGGGGTAGGGGAGTGGGGTAGGGGTGTGCTGCCGGGGAGTTCGGTAGGGGAGTGGGAGAGCGGAGTGGGGGAGCGGAGTGGGGGAGGGGAGTGTGGTAGGGGAGTGTTGTAGGGGAGTGTGGTGGGGGAGTGGTAACGGAGGCTTGGGTAGGGGAGTCGGGTAAGGGTGTCGGGTCGGGGAGTTGTGGGGGGGGGGGTTGTGGAGGGGAGAGCAGTAGGCGAGTGGGGGAGGGGATTTGGGGTAGGGGATTTGGGGTCGGGGATTTGGGGGAGGGGATTTGTGGGAGGGGATTTGGGGGAGGGGAGTGGGGGAGGGGACTGTGGGAGAGGAGTGGGGGAGAGGAGTGGTGGAGAGGAGTGGGGGAGGGGATTAAGGGAGGAGCGTGGGGGAGGGGATTAGGGGAGGGGCGTGGGGGAGGGGGGACGGGGAGTGGGGTCTGGGAGTGGGGTCGGGGTTTGGGGTCGGGGAGTGGGGTCGGGGAGAGGGGTCGGGGAGAGGGGTAGGGGAGTGAGGGAGGGGAGTTGATGAGGGGACTGGTGACGGGGGGTTGGGTAGGGGAGTCAGGTATGGGAGTTGTGGAGGGGGGTTGTGGAGGGGAGAGCAGTAGGCGAGTGGGGGAGGGGATTTGGGGTAGGGGATTTGGGGGAGGGGATTTGGGGGAGGGGATTTGGAGAGGGCAATGGTGGAGGGGAGTGGGGGAGGGGAGTGGGGCGTAGTGTGTTGGTGGTTAGTGTGGGAGGGGAGTGGGGGAGAGGAGTGGGGAGGGGAATGGGGAGGGTAGAGGTGGTGCGGAGTGGGGGAGTGGAGTGGGGGTGTGGAGTGGGGGAGGGGAATGGGGGAGGGGTGTTGCGGAGAGGAGAGGTGAGGAGAGTGGGGTAGAGGAGAGGGGAGGAGAGTGGGGTAGAGGAGTGGGGGAGTGCATTAGGGGAGGGGATTAGGGGAGGGGCATGGGGGTGGGGTAGAGGAGTGGGGGAGTGGGGTTGTGGAGTGGGATGGGGAGTGGGGTCTGGGGTAGGGTAAGTGGGGTCAGGGAGTGGGGTCGGGGAGTGGAGTAGGGATGTGGGTTAGGGGAGTGGGGGAGGGGAGTGAGGTAGGGGAGTGGGGGAGGGGAGTGGGGGAGGGGAGTGGGGTCGGGTGAGTGGGGTCGGGTGAGTGGGTCGGTGAGTGGGTCGGTCAGTGAGGGGAATGGGGGAGGGGTGTTGCGGAGAGGATAGGTGAGGAGAGTGGGGTAGAGGAGTGGGGGAGTGCATTAGGGGAGGGGATTAGGGGAGGGGCATGGGGGTGAGGTAGAGGAGTGGGGGAGTGGGGTTGTGGAGTGGGATGGGGAGTGGGGTCTGGGGTAGGGTAAGTGGGGTCAGGGAGTGGGGTCGGGGAGTGGAGTAGGGATGTGGGTTAGGGGAGTGGGGGAGGGGAGTGAGGTAGGGGAGTGGGGGAGGGGAGTGGGGGAGGGGAGTGGGGGAGGGGAGTGTGGTAGGGGTGTGGTGACGGGGGGTTGGGTAGAGGAGTCGGGTAAGGGAGTTGTGGAGGGGACTGCGGTATGCGAGTGGAGTGGGGGAGGGGATTTGGGGGAGGGGATTTGGGGTACGGAATTTGGGGTAGGGGAGTGGGGGAGGGGAGTGGGGGAGGGGAGTAGGGGAGGAGTGTGCGGAGGAGTGTGGGGAGGAGTGTGGAGGAGGTTAGTGTGGGAGGGGAGAGGGGGAGGGGAGTGGGGGAGGGGAGTAGGGGAGGAGTGTGCGGAGGAGTGTGGGGAGGAGTGTGGAGGAGGTTAGTGTGGGAGGGGAGAGGGGGAGGGGAGTGGGGGAGGGGAGTGTGGTAGGGGGTGTGGTGACGGACGGTTGCGTAGGGGAGTCGGGTAGGAGAGTTGTGGAGGGGAGTGCGGTATGCGGGTGGAGTGGGGGAGGGTATTTGGGGGAGGGGATTTGGGGGAAGGGATTTGGGGTAGGGGACCTGGGGTAGGGGAGTGGGGGAGGACTTTGGGGAGGAGAGTGGGGAGGAGTGTGGGGAGGAGTGTGGGGGAGGTTAGTGTGGGAGGTTAGTGTGGGAGGGGAGTGGGGGAGGGGAGTGGGGGAGGGGAGTGGGCAGGGGAGTTGGGGAGGGTAGTGGGTTAGGGAAATGGGGGAGGGTAGTGGGTTAGGGGAGTGAGGGAGGGGAGTTTGGGAGGGGCGTTAGGGAGGGGAGTTAGGGACGGGAGTTGAGGTGGGATGTGGGGGAGTGGAGTAGAGAGTGGAGTTCAGAGTGGAGTAGGGGAGTGGAGAAGGGGAGTGGGGTCTGGGAGTGGGGTAGGGGAGTGGGATAGGGGAGTGGGGGAGGGGAGTGGGGGAGGCGAGTGGGGGAGGGGAGTGTGGTAGGGGTGTAGTGACGGGGGGTTGGGTAGGAGAGTCGGGTAGGGGAGTTGTGGAGGGGAGTGCGGTTTATAGTGGAGTGGGGGAGGGGATTTGGGGGAGGGGATTTGGGGTAGGGGATTTGGGGTAGGGGATTTGGGGTACGGAATTTGGGGTACGGAATTTGGGGGAGGGGAGTGGGGGAGGGGAGTGGGGGAGGGGAGTGGGGGAGGAGTGTGGGGGAGGTTAGTGTGGGAGGGGAGTGGGAGAGCGGAGTGGGGGAGGGGAGTGTGGTAGGGGGTGTGGTGACGGGGGGGTTGGGTAGGGGAGTCGGGTAGGGGAGTTGTGGAGGGCAGTGCGGTATGCGGGTGGAGTGGGGGAGGTTATTTGGGGGAGGAGATTTGGGGGAGTGGATTTGGGGGAAGGGATTTGGGGTAGGGGACTTGCGGTAGGGGAGTGGGGGAGGACTTTGGGGAGGAGTGTGGGGAGGAGTGTGGGGGAGGTTAGTGTGGGGGAGGTTAGTGTGGGAGGTTAGTGTGGGAGCGGAGTGGGGGAGGGGAGTGGGGGAGGGGAGAGGGGGAGGGGAGCTGGGGAGGGTAGTGGGTTAGAGAAATGGGGGAGTGTAGTGGGTTAGGGGAGGGAGGGAGGGGAGTTGGGGAGGGGTGTTAGGGAGGGGAGTTAGGGAGGGTTGTTGAGGAGGGGTGTGGGGGAGTGGAGTGGAGTATGGGAGTAGAGTGTAGAGTGGAGTAGGTGAGTGTAGTAGGGGAGTGGGGTAGGGGAGTTGGGGAGGGGAGTGGGGGAGGGGAGTGTGGTAGGGGGTGCGGTGACGGGGGTTGGGTAGAGGAGTCGTGTAGGGGAGTTGTGAAGGGGAGTTGTGGAGGGGAGTGTGGTATGCGGGTGGAGTGGGGGAGGGGATTTGGGGGAGGGGATTTGGTGGAGGGGATTTGGGGGAAGGGATTTGGGGTAGGGGACCTGGTGTAGGGGAGTGCGGGAGGACTTTGGGGAGGAGTGTGGGTAGGAGTGTGGGGTGGAGTGTGGGGGAGGTTAGTGTGGGAGGTTAGTGTGGGAGGGGAGAGGGAGAGGGGAGTGGGGGAGGGGATTGTGGAGGGGAGTGGGGGAGGGGAGTGGGGGAGGGGAGTTAGGGAGGGGAGTTGAGGAGGGGTGTGAGGGAGTGGAGTGGAGTAGGGGAGTTGTGTAGGGGAGTGGAGTAGGGGAGTAGGGGAGTGGGGCAGGGGACTGGGGTAGGGGAGTGGGGTAGGGGAGTGGGGTAGGGGAGTGGAAGAGGGGAGTGGGGGAGGAGAGTGGGGGAGTGGAGAGGGGGAGGGGAGTGGGGGAGGGCAGTGGGGGAGGGGAGTGGGGGAGGGGAGTGGAGGATGGGAGTGCGGGAGGGGAATTGGGGCAGGGGATTTGGGAGAAGGGAGTGTGGTAGGGGATTTGGTGTAGGGGATTTGGGGGAGGGGAGTGGGGGAGGGGATTTGGGGGAGGGGAGTGAGTGAGGGGATTGGGGGAGGGGAGTGGGGGAGAGGAGTGGGGGAGGGGTGTTGCAGAGAGGAGTGGGGGAGGAGAGTGGGGTAGAGGAGTAGGGGAGGGGATTAGTGGAGGGGCATGGGGGTGGGGAGTGGGGTTGGGGTGTGGGGGTGGGGAGTGGGGTCGGGTGAGTGGTGTCTGGTGAGTGGTGTCGGGTGAGTGGGGTCGGGTGAGTGGGGTCGGGGAGTGGGGTCGGGGAGTGGGATAGGGGAGTGGGGGAGGGGAGTGTGGTAGGGGTGTGGTGACGGGGAGTTGGGTAGGGGAGTGGGGTCAGGGAGTGGTGTCGGGGAGTGGGGTCGGGGAGTGGGGTCAGGGAGTGGGGTCAGAGAGTGGGGGAGGGGAGTGGGGGGAGGGGAGTGTGGTAGGGGTGTGGTGACGGGGGGTTGGGTAGGGGAGTCGGGTAGGGGAGTTGTGGAGGGTTGTGGGGGAGGGGATTTGGGGTAGGGGATTTGGGGTAGGTGAATTGGGGAACGGAATGTGTGGTACGGAATTTGGGGTACGAAATTTGGGGTAGGGGTGTGGGGGAGGGGAGTGGGGGAGGGGAGTGGGGGAGGTGTGTGCGGAGGAGTGTGGGGAGGAGTGTGGAGGAGGTTAGTGTGGGAGGGGAGAGGGGTAGGGGAGTGGGGGAGGGGAGTGTGGTAGGGGGTGTGGTGACTGACGGTTGCGTAGGGGAGTCGGGTAGGAGAGTTGTGGAGGGGAGTGCGGTATGCGGGTGGAGTGGGGGAGGGTATTTGGGGGAGGGGATTTGGGGGAAGGGATTTGGGGTAGGGGACCTGGGGTAGGGGAGTGGGGGAGGACTTTGGGGAGGAGAGTGGGGAGGAGTGTGGGGAGGAGTGTGGGGGAGGTTAGTGTGGGAGGTTAGTGTGGGAGGGGAGTGGGGGAGGGGAGTGGGGGAGGGGAGTGGGCAGGGGAGTTGGGGAGGGTAGTGGGTTAGGGAAATGGGGGAGGGTAGTGGGTTAGGGGAGTGAGGGAGGGGAGTTTGGGAGGGGCGTTAGGGAGGGGAGTTAGGGACGGGAGTTGATGTGGGATGTGGGGGAGTGGAGTAGAGTAGGGGAGTGGAGTTCAGAGTGGAGTAGGGGAGTGGAGAAGGGGAGTGGGGTCTGGGAGTGGGGTAGGGGAGTGGGATAGGGGAATGGCGGAGGGGAGTGTGGTAGGGGGAGCGGTGACGGGGGTTGGGTAGAGGAGTCGTGTAGGGGAGTTGTGAAGGGGAGTTGTGGAGGGGAGTGCGGTATGCGGGTGGAGTGGGGGAGGGGATTTGGGGGAGGGGATTTGGTGGAGGGGATTTGGGGGAAGGGATTTGGGGTCGGGGACCTGGTGTAGGGGAGTGCGGGAGGACTTTGGGGAGGAGTGTGGGGTGGAGTGTGGGGGAGGTTAGTGTGGGAGGTTAGTGTGGGAGGGGAGAGGGAGAGGGGAGTGGGGGAGGGGATTGTGGAGGGGAGTGGGGGAGGGGAGTGGGGGAGGGGAGTGAGGGAGGGGAGTTGGGGAGGGGGGTTAGGGAGGGGTGTTAGGGAGGGGAGTTGAGGAGGGGTGTGGGGGAGTGGAGTGGAGTAAGGGAGGGGATTAGTGGAGGGGCATGGGGGTGGGGAGTGGGGTTGGGGTGTGGGGGTGGGGAGTGGGGTCGGGTGAGTGGTGTCTGGTGAGTGGTGTCGGGTGAGTGGGGTCGGGTGAGTGGGGTCGGGGAGTGGGGTCGGGGAGTTGGATAGGGGAGTGGGGGAGGGGAGTGTGGTAGGGGTGTGGTGACGGGGAGTTGGGTAGGGGAGTGGGGTCAGGGAGTGGTGTCGGGGAGTGGGGTCGGGGAGTGGGGTCAGGGAGTGGGGTCAGAGAGTGGGGGAGGGGAGTGGGGGGAGGGGAGTGTGGTAGGGGTGTGGTGACGGGGGTTTGGGTAGGGGAGTCGGGTAGGGGAGTTGTGGAGGGTTGTGGGGGAGGGGATTTGGGGTAGGGGATTTGGGGTAGGTGAATTGGGGAACGGAATGTGTGGTACGGAATTTGGGGTACGAAATTTGGGGTAGGGGTGTGGGGGAGGGGAGTGGGGGAGGGGAGTGGGGGAGGTGTGTGCGGAGGAGTGTGGGGAGGAGTGTGGAGGAGGTTAGTGTGGGAGGGGAGAGGGGTAGGGGAGTGGGGGAGGGGAGTGTGGTAGGGGGTGTGGTGACTGACGGTTGCGTAGGGGAGTCGGGTAGGAGAGTTGTGGAGGGGAGTGCGGTATGCGGGTGGAGTGGGGGAGGGTATTTGGGGGAGGGGATTTGGGGGAAGGGATTTGGGGTAGGGGACCTGGGGTAGGGGAGTGGGGGAGGACTTTGGGGAGGAGAGTGGGGAGGAGTGTGGGGAGGAGTGTGGGGGAGGTTAGTGTGGGAGGTTAGTGTGGGAGGGGAGTGGGGGAGGGGAGTGGGGGAGGGGAGTGGGCAGGGGAGTTGGGGAGGGTAGTGGGTTAGGGAAATGGGGGAGGGTAGTGGGTTAGGGGAGTGAGGGAGGGGAGTTTGGGAGGGGCGTTAGGGAGGGGAGTTAGGGACGGGAGTTGATGTGGGATGTGGGGGAGTGGAGTAGAGTAGGGGAGTGGAGTTCAGAGTGGAGTAGGGGAGTGGAGAAGGGGAGTGGGGTCTGGGAGTGGGGTAGGGGAGTGGGATAGGGGAATGGCGGAGGGGAGTGTGGTAGGGGGAGCGGTGACGGGGGTTGGGTAGAGGAGTCGTGTAGGGGAGTTGTGAAGGGGAGTTGTGGAGGGGAGTGCGGTATGCGGGTGGAGTGGGGGAGGGGATTTGGGGGAGGGGATTTGGTGGAGGGGATTTGGGGGAAGGGATTTGGGGTCGGGGACCTGGTGTAGGGGAGTGCGGGAGGACTTTGGGGAGGAGTGTGGGTAGGAGTGTGGGGTGGAGTGTGGGGGAGGTTAGTGTGGGAGGTTAGTGTGGGAGGGGAGAGGGAGAGGGGAGTGGGGGAGGGGATTGTGGAGGGGAGTGGGGGAGGGGAGTGGGGGAGGGGAGTGAGGGAGGGGAGTTGGGGAGGGGGGTTAGGGAGGGGTGTTAGGGAGGGGAGTTGAGGAGGGGTGTGGGGGAGTGGAGTGGAGTAAGGGAGGGGAGTTGAGGAGGGGTGTGGGGGAGTGGAGTGGTGTAAGGGAGTGGAGTGCAGAGTGGAGTAGGGGAGTGGAGTAGGGGAGTGCTGTCAGAGAGTGGGGTAGCGGAGTGGGGTAGGGGAGTGGGGGAGGAGAGTGGGGGAGGGGAGTGTGGTAGGGGTGTAGTGACGGGGGGTTGGGTAGGGGAGTCGGGTAGGGGAGTTGTGGAGGGTAGTGCGGTAGGCGAGTGGAGTGGGGGAGGGGATTTGGGGTAGGAGATTTGGGGTAGGGGATTTGGGGTAAGGGATTTGGGGTAGAGGATTTGGGGTACGGGATTTGGGGGAGGGGAGTGGGGGAGGGGAGTGGGGGAGTGGAGTTGGGGAGGGTCGGGGGTTAGGGAAATGGGGGAGGGTATTGGGTTAGGGGAGGGAGGTAGGGGAGTTGGGGAGGGGAGTGTGGTAGGGGTGTATTGACGGGGGGTTGGGTAGGGGAGTCGGGTAGGTCAGTTGTGGAGGGGAGTGCGTTATGCGAGTGGAGTGGGGGTGGGGATTTGGGGGAGGGGATTTGGGGTAGGGGATTTGGGGTAGGGGATTTGGGGTACGGAATTTGGGGTACGGAATTTGGGGGAGGGGAGTGGGGGAGGGCAGTGGGGGAGGGTAGTGAGGGAGGAGTGTGCGGAGGAGTGTGGGGAGGGGTGTGGGGGAGGTTAGTGTGGGAGGGGGTGGGGGAGCGGAGTGGGGAGGGGAGGGGAGTGTGGTAGGGGGTGTGGTGACGGGGGTTGGGTAGGGGAGTCGGGTAGGGGAGTTGTGGAGGGGAGTGCGGTATACGGGTGGAGTGGGGGAGGTTATTTGGGGAAGGGGATTTGGGGGAGTGGATTTGGGGGAAGGGATTTGGGGTTGGGGATTGGGGAGGACTTTGGGGAGGAGTGTGGGGAGGAGTGTGGGGAGGAGTGTGGGGGAGGTTAGTGTGGGAGGTTAGTGTGGGAGGGGAGTGGGGGAGGGGAGTGGGGGAGTGGAGTTGGGGAGGGTCGGGGGTTAGGGAAATGGGGGAGGGTATTGGGTTAGGGGAGGGAGGTAGGGGAGTTGGGGAGGGGTGTTAGGGAGGGGAGTTAGGGAGGGGAGTTGAGGATGGGTGTGTGGGAGAGGAGTGGAGTAGGGGAGTGGAGTGCAGAGTGAAGTAGGGGTGTGGAGTTGGGAGGTGGGGTCTGGGAGTGGGGGAGGGGAGTGGGGGAGGGGAGTGTGGTGACGGGGGGTTGGGTAGGGGAGTCAGGTCGGGGAGTTGTGGAGGGGAGTGCGGTATGCGAGTGGAGTGTGGGAGGGGATTTGGGGGAGGGGATTGGGGGTAGGGGATTTGGGGTAGGGGATTTAGGGTACAGAATTTGGGGTACGGAATTTGGGGGAGGGCAGTGGGGGAGGGGAGTGGGGGAGGAGTGTGTGGAGGAGTGTGGGGAGGAGTGTGGGGGAGGTTAGTGTGGGAGGGGAGTGGGGGTGCGGGGTGGGTGAGCGGGGTGGGGGAGGGGAGTGTGGTAGGGGGTGTTGGGACGGGGGGAGGGGAGTGGGGGAGGGGATTGGGGGAGGGGTGTTGCAGAGAGGAGAGGTGAGGAGAGTGGGGTAGAGGTGTGGGGGAGGGGACTAGGGGAGGGGCATGGGAGTGAGGAGTGGGGTTGGGGTGTGGGGGTGGGGAGTGTGATCGGGTGAGTGGGGTCGGGTGAGTGGGGTCGGGTGAGAGCGGTCATGGAGTGGGGTCGTGGAGTGCGGTCGGGGAGTGTGGTCGGGGAGTGGGGTAGGGGTGTGGGGGTGGGGAGTGTGATCGGGTGAGTGGGGTCGGGTGAGTGGGGTCGGGTGAGAGCGGTCATGGAGTGGGGTCGTGGAGTGCGGTCGGGGAGTGGGGTCGGGGAGTGGGGTAGGGGTGTGGGGTATGGGAGTCGGGTAGCGGAGTGGGGGAGGGGAGTGTGGTAGGGGTGTGGTGACGGGGGGTTGGGTAGGGGAGTCGGGTGGGGGAGTTGTGGAGGGGAGTGCGGTATGTGAATGGAGTGGGGGCGGGGATTTGGGGGAGGGGATTTGGGGAGGGGATTTGGGGTAGGGGATTTGTGGAAGGGGATTTGGGGTAGGGGAGTGGGGGAGGGGTGTGGAGGAGGGTAGTGGGGAGGACTGTGTGGAGGAGTGTGGGGAGGTAAGTGTGGGGGAGGTTAGTGGGGGAGGGGAGTGTGGTAGGGGTGTGTTGACGGGGGGCTGGTTCGGGGAGTCGGGTAGGGGAGTTGTGGAGGGGAGAGCGGTATGCGAGTGGAGTGGGGGAGGGGATTTGGGGGAGGGGATTTGGGGGAGGGGATTTGGGGGTAGGGATTTTGTGTAGGGGATTTGGGGGAGGGGATTTGAGTCGGGGATTTGGGGTAGGGGATTTGGGGTAGGGGATTTGGGGTAGGGGAGTGGGGGAGGACAGTGGGGAGGAATGTGGGGGAGGTTAGTGTGGGAGGGGAGTGGGGGAGTGGGGGAGTGGGGGAGGGGAGTGGGGGAGGGGAGTGGGGAGGGGAGTGGGGGCGGGGAGTGGGGGAGAAGTGTTGGAGAGGGTAGTGGGTTAGGGGAGTGAGGGAGGGGAGCGCAGTAGGGGAGTGGAGTAGGGGAGTGGCGTATTGGAGTGGGGTAGGGGATTAGGTGAGGGGAGTGGGGGAGGAGAGTTTGGGAGGAGAGTGGGGAGGAGAGTGGAGGAGGAGAGTGGGGGAGGGGAGTGGGGGAGGGGAGTGCGGGAGGGGAGTGGGGGAGGGGAGTGGGGGAGGAGAGTGGGGGTGGGGAGGGGGGAGTGGAGTTGGGGAGTGGAGTGGGGGAGTGGAGTGGGGGAGTGGAGTGGGGTAGTGGAGTGGGAGAGGGTAGTGGGGGATGGGAGTGGGGGATGGGAGTGCGGTAGGGGAATTGGGGCAGGGGATTTGGGGGAGGGGAGTGTGGGAGGGGAGTGTGGTGGAGGATTTGGGGGAGGGCAGTGGGGAGGGGAGTGGGGGAGGGGAGTGGGGGAGGGGAGTGGGAGTGGGGAGTAGGGGAGGGGTGTGGGGAGGAGTGTGGGGAAGGGTGCGTGGTAGGAGAGTTGAGTGGGGGAGGGGAGTTGGGGAGGGGAGTGGTGGAGGGGAGTGGGGAAGGGGAGTTAGGGGAGTTGAGGAGGGGTGTGGGGGAGGGGAGTTTGGGAGGGGAGTGGGGGAGGGGAGTGGGGGAGGGGAGTGGTGGAGGGGAGTGGGGGAGGGGAGTGTGGGGTGGGGGAGTTGAGGCAGGGAGTGGGGCGAGGTGTGGGGGAGGGGTGTTGCCTCGAGGAGAGGGGTGGAGAGTGGGGTCGAGGTGTGGAGGAGGGGAGTTGGGGAGGTGCGTGGGGGAGGCGAGTGGGGTTTGGGTAGTCAGGGAATGGATTGAGGGACAGGGAGTGGGTTATGGGAGTGGTGTAGGTGAGTGGGGGTGGGGAGAGGTTATGGGAGTTTTGGAGGGGAGTGGGGTAGGGGAGTGGTGGGGCTAGTGGGGGAGCAGAGTGGTGTAGGGGAGTGGAGTAGGGGAGGACTGTCAGGAGATGGAGGGAAGGGGAGTTGGGGAGGGGAGTTGTGGAGGGGCGTGGGGTAGGCCATAGCGGTAGTGTAGTGGGCGAGGGGTGTGGGGGAGGTGGAGTGGGGGAGGGGAGTGGGCGAGTGGAGTGGGGGAGTGGGGAAGGGGTGTGGGGATGGGTGTGGGGGAGGGGAGTGGGGGAGGGCGTCTGGTAGGGGAGTTTGGGAGGGAAGTGTGGTGGGGTAGTGGGGTAGGGGAGTGGAGGAGGGGGTGGGGGTGCAGAGTTGTGTCGGGGAGTGTGGTAGGGGTGGGCTGAAAGGAGGTGGAGGGAAGGGGAGTGGGGAGGGGATTTGGGTAGTGGGGCAGTGAGGAGATGGAGGGAAGGGGGTGGGAGAGGGGAATGGGGGAGGGGAGTGGGGGAGGGGTGTGGGTTAGTGAGTGGGGTAGGGGAGTGGGGGAGTGGAGTGAGGTAGGGGTATGGGGAGGCGAGTGGGGGAAGGGAGTGGGGAGGGGAGTGGGGCAAGGTAGTGGGGGCGGTAACTGGGTGAGTGGAGTGAGGTAGGGCAGTGGGGGCGGGGAGTGGGTAGGGGAGGTGTGGAGTGGGGGAGGGGAGTTGTGGCGGGGAGTGGGGGAGGGCAGTGCGGTAGTGGAGTTGGGGTGCGTAGTTTGTAGGGGAGTGAGTGATGGGTGTTGGGGAGGTGAGTGGGGGAGTGGGGTGAGGGAGGGGATTGGGGACAGGGAGTGGGTTAGTGGAGTGGTGTAGGTGAGTGGTGTGGGGAGAGGGTACGGGAGTGGTGTAGGGGAGTGGAGTAGGGGAGGGATGTAAGGAGGTGGAGGGAAAAACAGTTGGGGAGGGGTGTTGGGGAGGGGCGTGGTGTAGGGCATTGTGGTAGGGGAGTTGGGGAGGGGAGGATAGTGGGGGATGGGAGTTGGGGAGGACAGTTGGGGAGCAGAGTGGGACAGGGGCGTGGGAGAGGGGCCTGGGGGAGGGGCGTGGGTGAGGGCGTCTGGTAGGGGAGTTTGGGAGGGAAGTGCAGTGGGGTAGTGGGGTAGTGGAGTGGAGGAGGGGGTGGGGTGCAGGGTGGTGTCGGGGAGTGTGGTCGGGGTGTGCTGTTCGGAGGTGGAGGGAAGGGGAGTGGGGAGGGGTGTTTGGTAGGGGGGCAGTGAGGAGATGGAGGGAAGGGGAGTGGGAGAGGGGATTGAGGTATGGGTATGGGGTGGGGAGTGAGGTAGGGGAATGGGGAGGGGAGTGGGGGAGGGACATTTGGAGTGGAGTGGGGAGGGGAGTGGGGTAAGGTAGTGGGTGCGTTAACTGGGGGAGTGGAGTGAGGTAGGGCAGTGGGGGAGGGGAGTGGGGTATGGGTATGGGGTGGGGAGTGAGGTAGGAGAAATGGGGTAAGGTAGTGGGAGGGGTAACTGGTGGAGTGGAGTGAGGTAGGGCAGTGGGGGAGGGCAGTGGCGTAGGGGATCTGGGTACTGGAGTGCAGTGAGGAGGTGGCGGGAAGGGGAGTGGGGTAGGGGAGTGGGGTAGGAGAGGTGGGTATGGGAGTATGGGAGGGGTGTGAGAGAGGAGATTGGCGATGGGACTGGGGTAGTGGACTGGAGTAGGGTAGGGGTGTGGGGTAGGGGTGTGGGGTCGGGTTTGCGGTAGGGGAGAGGGGTAGGGGTGTTGTGGAGGGGAGTGCGGTCAGGGAGTGGGGGAGGGTAGTGGGGGAGGGTAGTGGGGGATGGGAGTGTGGTGGAGTCGTGCAGTGAGGATGTGGAGGTAAGCGGAGTGGGGTAGCGGAGTGGACGAGGGGAGTTGGGAGGGGAGTGGGGGAGGTTAGTGTGGGAGGGGAGTGGGGGAGATTAGTGAGTGAGGGGAGTGGGGGAGGGGAGTTTGGGAGTGGGGGAGGGGATTGGGGGAGGCAAGAGCGGGAGGGGAGTGGGGAGGGGAGTGGGGAGGCGAGTGGGGGAGGTTAGTGTGGGAGGTGAGTGAGGAGGGGATTGGGGGAGGGGAGGGGGGGAGGGGACTGGGGGAGGGGAGTGGGGAGGGGAGTGAGGAGGGCAGTGGGGGAGGGGAGTGGGGAGGGGAGTGGGGAGGGGAGTGCGGAGGGGAGTGGGGGAGGTTAGAGTTGTAGGGGAGTTGGAGGGGAGTGAGGGAGGGGAGTGTGGGAGGAGACTGGGCGAGGGGAGTTGGGGAGGGGAGTGGGGGAGGAGAGTGGGGGACAGGGAGTGGGTTAGGGGAGTGGTGTAGGTGAGTGGGGGTGGGGAGAGGGTATGGGAGTTTTGGAGGGGAGTAGGGTAGGGGAGTGGTGAGGCTAGTGGGGGATCAGAGTGGTGTAGGGTAGTGGAGTAGGGGAGCGCTGGAAGGAGGTGGAGGGAAGGGGAGTTGGGGAGGGGAGTGGGGGAGGGGAGTAGGGGAGGGGAGTGGGGGAGGGGTGTGGGGAGGGGTTTGGGGGAGGGGAGTGGGGGAGGGGGTGGGGGTGCAGTGTGTTGTCGGGAAGTGTGGTAGGGGTGGGCTGTAAGGAGGTGGAGGGAAGGGGAGTGGGGATGGGAGTTGGGTAGGGGTGCAGTGAGGAGATGGAGGGAAGGGGAGTGGGAGAGGGGAATGGGGGAGTGGAGTGGGGTAGGGTGTGTGTTAGGTGAGTGGGGTGGGGGAGTGGGGGAGGGAAGTGGGGACGGGGGTGGGGAGGGGATTGGGGAGGGGAGTGGGGTAAGGTAGTGGGGGTGGTAACTGGGGGAATGGAGCGAGGTAGGGCAGTGGGGGAGTGTCGTGGGGAGTGGGGGAGGGCAGTGGCGTCGGGGAGTTGGGTACTGGAGTGCAGTGAGGAGGTGGAGGGAAGGGGAGTGGGGTAAGAGAGTGGGGTAGGAGAGGTGGGTAGGGGAGTATGGGAGGGGTGTGAGGTAGGGGATAGGCGATGGGACTGGGGTAGTGGAATGGGGTAGGGGAGTGGGGTAGGGGAGTTATGTCAGGGAGTGGGAGAGGGAAGTGGTGTAGGTGAGTGGGGGTGGGGAGAGGGTAGGGGAGTTTTGGAGAGAAGCGGGGTAGGGGATTGGTGGGGCTAGTGGGGGATCAGAGTGTTGTAGGGGAGTGGAGTAGAGGAGGGCTGTAAGGAGGTGGAGGGAAGGGGAGTGGGGGAGGCGATTTGGTAAGGGGACTGGGGGAGGCGATTAGGTAATGGGACTGGGGGAGGAGATTTGGGGAGGGGAGAGGGGGAGGGGAGTGGGGGAGGGGAGGGTAATGGGGGAGGGCGTCTGGTAGGGGAGTTTGGGAGGGATGTGCGGTGGGGTAGGGGAGTAGAGGAGGGGAGTGGGGGTGCAGAGTGGTGTCGTGGAGTCTGGTAGGGGTGTGCTGTCAGGAGGTGGAGGGAAGGGGAGTGGGAAGTGGAGTTGGGTCGGAGGGGAGTGGGTGAGGGGAATGGGGGAGGGGAGTGGGGGAGGGGAGTGGGGGAGGGGAGTGGGGGTGTGGTGTGTGTTATGTGAGTGGGGGAGTGGAGTGAGGTAGGGGTACGGGGTGGGGAGTGAGGTAGGAGAATGTGGAGGGGAGTGGGGGAGGGAAGTGGGGAGGGGAGTGGGGAGGGGAGTGGGGAGGGGTGTGGGGTAGGGGAGGGCAGTGATGAGGTGGAGTGAAGGGGAGTAACGTGGGGAGTGGGGGAGGGCAGTGCCGTTGGGGCGTTGGGTAGGGGAGAGCAGTCAGGAGGAGAAGGAAGGGGAGAAGGGGTGGTAAGTGTGGGAGGGAAGTGAGTTAGGGGAGTGGGGTCAGGGAGTGGGAAAGTGGAGTGGGATAGGAGAGTGGGGTAGGATAGTGGGGTAGGGGAGCGCAGTGAGGTGGTGGAGGTAAGGGGAGTGGGGGTGTGGAGTGGGGGAGGGGTGTAGTTTAGGGGAGTGAGGTAGGGGAGTGGGGTAGGGGAGTGGGGTAGGGGAGTGGGATAGGGGAGCTGGGTAGGGGAGCGCAGGGAGGAGGTGGAGGGAAGGGGAATCAGGGAGGGGAGTGGTGGAGGTATGTGGGTAGGGGATTGGGTACTGGAGTGCAGTGAGGAGGTCGAGGGAAGGGGAGTGGGGTAGGGGAGGGGGTTAGGAGAGGTGGGTAGGGAAGTGTGGGAGGTGAGTGAGGTAGGGGATTGGCAACGGGACTGGGGTAGTGGAATGGGTTAGGGGAGTGGGGTTGGGGTGTGGCGTAGGGGTGTGGGATCGGGGTGTCGTGGAGGGGTGAGAGGTTGGGGAGTGGGGGAGGGTAGTGGAGGAGGGGAGTGGGCGAAGCGAGTTGGGAGGGTAGTGGGGGAGGTTAGTGTGTGAGGGGTGTGGGGGAGGGGAGTGGGGGAGGGGAGTGGGGGAGGGGAGTGGGGGAGGGGAGGGGAGAGGGGGAGCGGAGTGCGGTAGGGGTGTGGGGTAGGGGAGTGCGGGAGGGTAGTGGGGGATGGGAGTGTGGTAGGGGAGGGCAGTGAATAGGTGCAGGGAAGCGCAGAGGTGGACTGGAGTGGGGGGAGGGGAGTGGGAATGTGGAGTGGGATAGGGGTATGTGGAGTGGGATAGGGAAGTGGGATAGGGGAGCGCAGTGAGGAGGTGGAGGGAAGGGGAGTGTGTAAGTGGAGTGGGGGAGGTGTGCGGGGTAGGGGAGTTTGGTTGTGGAGGGAAGGGGAGTGGGGGAGGGTTGTGAGATAGGAGTGTTGGGGAGCGGAGTGGGGGATGGGAGTGGGGGAGGAGAGTGGGGGTGGAGAGTGGGGGAGGAGAGTGGGGGAGGAGAGAGGGGGAGGAGAGTGGGGGAGGGGAGAGTGGGGGAGGGGAGAGGGGGAGGGGAGAGGGGTAGGGGAGTGGGGGAGGGGAGTGGGGGAGGGGAGTGGGGGAGGGGAGTGGGGAGGGTTGTGGGGGAGGTTAGTGCGGGAGGGGAGCGGGTGTGGGGATCTGGGGAGGTGAGTGAGGGCGTGGAGTGTGGGAGGAGAGTGGGATAGGGGAGTTGGGGAGAGGAGGGGAGTGGTGGAGGGGAGTGGGGGAGGGGAGTGGGGGAGGGGAGAGAGGTAGGGGTATGGGGTGGGGAGTGAGGGAGGAGAATGTGGAGGGGAGTGGGGGAGGGAAGTGAGGAGGGGAGTGCGGAGCGGTGTGGGGTAGGGGAGGGCAGTGATGAGGTGGAGTGAAGGGGAGTCGCGTGGGGAGTGGGGGAGGGCAGTGGCGTTGGGGAGTTGGGTAGGGGAGGGCAGTGAGGAGGAGAAGGAAGGGGAGTAGGGGAGGTGAGTGGGGTAGGGGAGTTGGGGAGCGGAGTGGGGTAGGGGAGTGGGGTAGGAGAGTGGGGTAGGGGTGTTGTGCCGGGGAGTTCGGTAGGGGAGTGGGTGAGCGGAGTGGGGGAGCGGAGTGGGGGAGGGGAGTGTGGTAGGGGAGTGTGGTAGGGGAGTGTGGTGGGGGAGTGGTAACGGGGGCTTGGGTAGGGGAGTCGGGTAAGGGTGTCGGGTCGGGGAGTTGTGGGGGGGGTTGTGGAGGGGAGAGCAATAGGCGAGTGGGGGAGGGGATTTGGGGTAGGGGATTTGGGGGAGGGGATTTGTGGGAGGGGATTTGGGGGAGGGGAGTGGGGGAGGGGACTGTGGGAGAGGAGTGGGGGAGAGGAGTGGGGAGAGGAGTGGGGGAGGGGTGTTGCGGAGAGGAGAGGGGAGAAGATTGGGGTAGAGGAGTGGGGCAGGGGATTAAGGGAGGGGCGTGGGGGAGGGGATAAGGGGAGGGGCGTGGGGGAGGGGGGTCGGGGAGTGGGGTCTGGGAGTGGGGTCGGGGTTTGGGGTCGGGGAGTGGGGTCGGGGAGAGGGGTCAGGGAGAGGGGTCGGGGAGAGGGGTAGGCAAGTGAGGGAGGGGAGTAAGGGAGGGGAGTGGTGACGGGGGGTTGGGTAGGGGAGTCAGGTATGGGAGTTGTGGAGGGGGGTTGTGGAGAGGAGAGCAGTAGGCGAGTGGGGGAGGGGATTTGGGGTAGAGGATTTGGGGGAGGGGATTTGGGGGATGGGACTTGGAGAGGGCAGTGGTGGAGGGGAGTGGGGGAGGGGAGTGGGGCGGAGTGTGTTGGTGGTTAGTGTGGGAGGGGAGTTGGGTCGGGTGAGTGCGGTCATGGAGTGGGGTCGTGGAGTGCGGTCGGGGAGTGGGGGAGGGGAGTGGGGGAGGAGTGTGGGGGAGGTTAGTGTGGGAGGGGAGTGGGAGAGCGGAGTGGGGGAGGGGAGTGTGGTAGGGGGTGTGGTGACGGGGGGTTGGGTAGGGGAGTCGGGTAGGGGAGTTGTGGAGGGCAGTGCGGTATGCGGGTGGAGTGGGGGAGGTTATTTGGGGGAGGGGATTTGGGGGAGTGGATTTGGGGGAAGGGATTTGGGGTAGGGGACTTGCGGTAGGGGAGTGGGGGAGGACTTTGGGGAGGAGTGTGGGGAGGAGTGTGGGGGAGGTTAGTGTGGGAGCGGAGTGGGGGAGGGGAGTGGGGAAGGGGAGAGGGGGAGGGGAGCTGGGGAGGGTAGTGGGTTAGGGAAATGGGGGAGTGTAGTGGGTTAGGGGAGGGAGGGAGGGGAGTTGGGGAGGGGTGTTAGGGAGGGGAGTTAGGGAGGGTTGTTGAGGAGGGGTGTGGGGGAGTGGAGTGGAGTATGGGAGTAGAGTGTAGAGTGGAGTAGGGGAGTGGAGTAGGGGAGTGGGGGAGGGGAGTGGGGGAGGGGAGTGTGGTAGGGGGTGCGGTGACGGGGGTTGGGTAGGGGAGTCGGGTAGGGGAGTTGTGGAGGGGAGTGCGGTATGCGGGTGGAGTGGGGGAGGGGATTTGGGGGAGGGGATTTTGTGGAGGGGATTTGGGGGAAGGGATTTGGGGTAGGGGACCTGGTGTAGGGGAAAGCGGGAGGACTTTGGGGAGGAGTGTGGGTAGGAGTGTGGGGTGGAGTGTGGGGGAGGTTAGTGTGGGAGGTTAGTGTGGGAGGGGAGAGGGAGAGGGGAGTGGGGGAGGGGATTGGGGAGGGGAGTGGGGGAGGGGAGTGGGGGAGGGGAGTGAGGGAGGGGAGTTGGGGAGTTGAGTTAGGGAGGGGTGTTAGGGAGGGGAGTTGAGGAGGGGTGTGGGGGAGTGGAGTGGAGTAAGGGAGGGGAGTTGAGGAGGGGTGTGGGGGAGTGGAGTGCTGTAGGGGAGTGGAGTTCAGAGTGGAGTAGGGGAGTGGAGTAGGGGAGTGGTGGCTGGTAGTGGAGTAGCGGAGTGGGGTAGGGGAGTGGACGAGGAGAGTGGGGGAGGAGTGTGGGGAGGAGTGTGGGGAGGAGTGTGGGGGAGGTTAGTGTGGGAGGTTAGTGTGGGAGGGGAGTGGGGGAGGGGAGTGGGGGAGGGGAGTTGGGGCGGGGAGTTGGGGAGGGTAGTGGATTAGGGAAATGGGGGAGGGTAGTGGGTTTGGGGAGGGAGGGAGGGGAGTTGGGGAGGGGTGTTAGGGAGGGGAGTTAGGGAGGGGAGTTGAGGAGGGGTGTGGGGGAGTGGAGTGGAGTATGGGAGTGGAGTGTAGAGTGGAGTAGGGGTGTGGAGTAGGGGAGTGGGTTCGGGGAGTGGGGTAGGCGAGTGGGGTAGGGGAGTGGGGGAGGGGAGTGTGGTAGGGGGTGTGGTGACGGGGGGTTGGGTAGGGGCGTCGGGTAGGGGAGTTGTGGAGGGGAGTGCGGTATGCGGGTGGAGTGGGGGAGGGGATTTGTGGGAGGGGATTTGGTGGAGGGGATTTGGGGGAAGGGATTTGGGGGAAGGGATTTGGGGTTGGGGACCTGGGGTAGGTGCGTGGGGGAGGACTTTGGGGAGGAGTGTGGGTAGAAGTGTGGGGAGGAGTGTGGGGGAGGTTAGTGTGGGGGAGGTTAGTGTGGGAGGTTAGTGTGGGAGAGGAGTGGGGGAGGGGAGTGGGGGAGGGGAGTTGGGGAGGGTAGTGGGTTAGGGAAATGGGGGAAGGTAGTGGGTTAGGGGAGTAAGGGAGGGGAGTTGGGGAGGGGTGTTAGGGAGGGGAGTTAGGGAGGGGAGTTGAGGATGGGTGTGGGGGAGAGGAGTGGAGTAGGGGAGTGGAGTGCAGATTGGAGTAGGAGTGTGGAGTTGGGAAGTGGGGTCTGGGAGTGGGGTAGGGGAGTGGGGTAGGGGAGTGGGGGAGTGGAGTGGGGGAGGGGAGTGGGGGAGGGGAGTGTGGTAGGGGTGTATTGACGGGGGGTTGGGTAGGGGAGTCGGGTCGGGGAGTTGTGGAGGGGAGTGCGGTATGCGAGTGGAGTGTGGGAGGGGATTTGGGGGAGGGGATTGGGGGTAGGGGATTTGGGGTAGGGGATTTGGGGTACAGAATTTGGGGTACGGAATTTGGGGGAGGGGAGTGGGGGAGGGCAGTGGGGGAGGGGAGTGGGGGAGGAGTGTGCGGAGGAGTGTGGGGAGGAGTGTGGGGGAGGTTAGTGTGGGAGGGGAGTGGGGGAGCGGGGTGGGGGAGCGGGGTGGGGGAGGGGAGTGTGGTAGGGGGTGTGGGGACGAGGGGAGGGGAATGGGGGAGGGGAGTGGGGGACGGGTGTTGCAGAGAGGAGAGGTGAGGATAGTGGGGTAGAGGTGTGGGGGAGGGGACTAGGGGAGGGGCATGGGTGTGGGGAGTTGGGTTGTGTTGTGGGGGTGGGGAGTGTGATCGGGTGAGTGGGGTCGGGTGAGTGGGGTCGGGTGAGTGCGGTCATGGAGTGGGGTCGTGGAGTGCGGTCGGGGAGTGGGGTCGGGGAGTGGGGTAGGGGTGTGGGGTATGGGAGTCGGGTAGCGGAGTGGGGGAGGGGAGTGTGGTAGGGGTGTGGTGACGGGGGGTTGTGTAGGGGAGTCGGGTAGGGGAGTTGTGGAGGGGAGTGCGGTATGTGAATGCGGTGGGGGCGGGGATTTGGGGGAGGAGATTTGGGGAGGAGATTTGGGGTAGGGGAGTGGGGGAGGAGAGTGGGGGTGGGGATGGGGGAGTGGAGTGGGGGAGTGGAGTGGGGGAGTGGAGTGGGAGAGGGTAGTGGGGGAGGGTAGTTGGGGAGGATAGTGGGGGATGGGAGTGGGGGATGGGAGTGCGGTAGGGGAATTGGGGCAGGGGATTTGGGGGAGGGGAGTGTGGGAGGGGAGTGTGGTGGGGGATTTGGGGGAGGGCAGTGGGAGTGGGGAGTAGGGGAGGGGTGTGGGGAGGAGTGTGGGGAAGAGTGCGTGGTAGGGGAGTTGAGTGGGGGAGGGGAGTTGGGGAGGGGAGTGGTGGAGGAGAGTGGGGAAGGGGAGTTAGGGGAGTTGAGGAGGGGTTGTGGGGGAGGGGAGCTTGGGAGGGGAGTGGGGGAGGGGAGTGGGGGAGGGGAGTGGTGGAGGGGAGTGGGGAAGGGGAGTTAGGGGAGTTGAGGAGGGGTTGTGGGGGAGGGGAGCTTGGGAGGGGAGTGGGGGAGGGGAGTGGGGGAGGGGAGTGGTGGAGGGGAGTGGGGGAGGGGAGTGTGGGGTGGGGGAGTTGAGGCAGGGAGTGGGGCGAGGTGTGGGGGAGGGGTGTTGCCTCGAGGAGAGGGGTGGAGAGTGGGGTCGAGGTGTGGAGGAGGGGAGTTGGGGAGGTGCGTGGGGGAGGAGAGTGGGGTTTGGGTAGTCAGGGAATGGATTGAGGGACAGGGAGTGGGTTAGGGGAGTGGTGTAGGTGAGTGGGGGTGGGGAGAGGTTATGGGAGTTTTGGAGGGGAGTGGGGTAGGGGAGTGGTGGGGCTAGTGGGGGAGCAGAGTGGTGCAGGGGAGTGGAGTAGGGGAGGACTGTCAGGAGATGGAGGGAAGGGGAGTTGGGGAGGGGAGTTGTGGAGGGGCGTGGGGTAGGCCATTGCGGTAGGGTAGTGGGCGAGGGGTGTGGGGGAGGTGGAGTGGGGGAGGAGAGTGGGCGAGTGGAGTGGGGGAGTGGGGAAGGGGTGTGGGGATGGGTGTGGGGGAGGGGAGTGGGGGAGGGCGTCTGGTAGGGGAGTTTGGGAGGGAAGTGCGGTGGGGTAGTGGGGTAGGGGAGTGGAGGAGGGGGTGGGGGTGCAGAGTTGTGTCGGGGAGTGTGGTCGGGGTGGGCTGAAAGGAGGTGGAGGGAAGGGGAGTGGGGAGGGGATTTGGGTAGTGGGGCAGTGAGGAGATGGAGGGAAGGGGGTGGGAGAGGGGAATGGGGGAGGGGAGTGGGGGAGGGGTGTGTGTTAAGTGAGTGGGGTAGGGGAGTGGGGGAGTGGAGTGAGGTAGGGGTATGGGGAGGCGAGTGGGGGAAGGGAGTGGGGAGGGGAGTGGGGCAAGGTAGTGGGTGCGTTAACTGGGGGAGTGGAGTGAGGTAGGGCAGTGCGGGAGGGGAGTGGGGTATGGGTATGGGGTGGGGAGTGAGGTAGGAGAAATGGGAGGGGAGTGGGGGAGGGAAGTGGGGGAGGGAAATGGGGAGGGGAGTGGGGAGGGGAGTGGGGTAAGGTAGTGGGAGGGGTAACTGGTGGAGTGGAGTGAGGTAGGGCAGTGGGGGAGGGCAGTGGCGTAAGGGATCTGGGTACTGGAGTGCAGTGAGGAGGTGGCGGGAAGGGGAGTGGGGTAGGGGAGTGGGGTAGGAGAGGTGGGTATGGGAGTATGGGAGGGGTGTGAGAGAGGAGATTGGCGATGGGACTGGGGTAGTGGACTGGGGTAGGGGAGTAGGGTAGGGGTGTAGGGTAGGGGTGTGGGGTCAGGTTTGGGGTAGGGGAGAGGGGTAGGGGTGTTGTGGAGGGGGGTGCGGTTAGGGAGTGGGGGAGGGTAGTGGGGGAGGGTAGTGGGGGATGGGAGTGTGGTGGAGTCGTGCAGTTAGGATGTGGAGGTAAGCGGAGTGGGGTAGCGGAGTGGATGAGGGGAGTTGGGAGGGGAGTGGGGGAGGTTAGTGTGGGAGGGGAGTGGGGAAGATTAGTGAGTGAGGGGAGTGGGGGAGGGGAGTTTGGGAGTGGGGGAGGGGATTGGGGGAGGCAAGAGCGGGAGGGGAGTGGGGAGGGGAGTGGGGAGGCGAGTGGGGGAGGTTAGTGTGGGAGGTGAGTGGGGAGGGGCGTGGGGGAGCGAGTGGGGAAGGTTAGTGTGGGAGGTGAGTGAGGAGGGGAGTGGGGAGGGGAGTGAGGAGGGCAGTGGGGGAGGGGAGTGGGGAGGGGAGTGGGGAGGGGAGTGCGGAGGGGAGTGCGGAGGGGAGTGGGGGAGGTTAGAGTTGTAGGGGAGTTGGAGGGGAGTGAGGGAGGGGAGTGTGGGAGGAGACTGGGCGAGGGGAGTTGGGGAGGGGAGTGGGGGAGGAGAGTGGGGGACAGGGAGTGGGTTAGGGGAGTGGTGTAGGTGAGTGGGGGTGGGGAGAGGGTATGGGAGTTTTGGAGGGGAGTAGGGTAGGGAGTGGTGAGGCTAGTGGGGGATCAGAGTGGTGTAGGGGAGTGGAGTAGGGGAGCGCTGGAAGGAGGTGGAGGGAAGGGGAGTTGGGGAGGGGAGTGGGCTTGGGGAGTGGGGGTGCGGATTGGGGGAGGGGAGTGTGGGAGGGGAGTGGGGGTGGTGTGTGGGGAGGGGTTTGGGGGAGGGGAGTGGGGGAGGGCATCTGGTAGGGGAGTTTGGGAGGGAGGTGCGGTGGGGTAGTGGGGTAGGGGAGTGGAGGAGGGGGTGGGGGTGCAGTGTGGTGTCGGGAAGTGTGGTAGGGGTGGGCTGTAAGGAGGTGGAGGGAAGGGGAGTGGGGACGGGAGTTGGGTAGGGGTGCAGTGAGGAGATGGAGGGAAGGGGAGTGGGAGAGGGGAATGGGGGAGTGGAGTGGGGTAGGGTGTGTGTTAGGTGAGTGGGGTGGGGGAGTGGGGGAGGGAAGTGGGGGTGGTGTGTGGGGAGGGGTTTGGGGGAGGGGAGTGGGGGAGGGCGTCTGGTAGGGGAGTTTGGGAGGGAGGTGCGGTGGGGTAGTGGGGTAGGGGAGTGGAGGAGGGGGTGGGGGTGCAGGGTGGTGTCGGGAAGTGTGGTAGGGGTGGACTGTAAGGAGGTGGAGGGAAGGGGAGTGGGGACGGGAGTTGGGTAGGGGTGCAGTGAGGAGATGGAGGGAAGGGGAGTGGGAGAGGGGAATGGGGGAGTGGAGTGGGGTAGGGTGTGTGTTAGGTGAGTGGGGTGGGGGAGTGGGGGAGGGAAGTGGGGACGGGGGTGGGGAGGGGATTGGGGAGGGGATTGTAGAGGGGAGTGGGGTAAGGTAGTGGGGGTGGTAACTGGGGGAATGGAGCGAGGTAGGGCAGTGGGGGAGTGTCGGGGGGAGTGGGGGAGGGCAGTGGCGTCGGGGAGTTGGGTACTGGAGTGCATTGAGGAGTAGGAGGGAAGGGGAGTGGGGTAAGAGAGTGGGGTAGGAGAGGTGGGTAGGGGAGTATGGGAGGGGTGTGAGGTAGGGGATTGGCGACGGGACTGGGGTAGTAGAATGGGGTAGGGGAGTGGGGTAGGGGAGTGGGGGTGGGGAGAGGGTAGGGGAGTTTTGGAGAGAAGCGGGGTAGGGGATTGGTGGGGCTAGTGGGGGATCAGAGTGTTGTAGGGGAGTGGAGTAGAGGAGGGCTGTAAGGATGTGGAGGGCAGGGGAGTAGGGGAGGCGATTTGGTAAGGGGACTGGGGGAGGCGATTTGGTAATGGGACTGGGGAGGCGATTTGGGGAGGGGAGAGGGGGAGGCGAGTGGGGGAGGGGAGGGGAGTGGGGGAGGGCGTCTGGTAGGGGAGTTTGGGAGGGATGTGCGGTGGGGTAGGGGAGTAGAGGAGGGGAGTGGGAGTGCAGAGTGGTGTCGTGGAGTCTGGTAGGGGTGTGCTGTCAGGAGGTGGAGGGAAGGGGAGTGGGAGTGGAGTTGGGTCGGAGGGGAGTGGGTGAGGGGAATGGGGGAGGGGAGTGGGGGAGAGGAGTGGGGGAGGGGAGTGGGGGAGGGGAGTGGGGGAGGGGAGCGGGGGTGGGGTGTGTGTTATGTGAGTGGGGGAGTGGAGTGAGGTAGGGGTATGGGGTGGGGAGTGAGGTAGGAGAATGTGGAGGGGAGTGGGGGAGGGAAGTGGGGAGGGGAGTGGGGAGGGGAGTGGGGAGGGGTGTGGGGTAGGGGAGGGCAGCGATGAGGTGGAGTGAAGGGGAGTAACGTGGGGAGTGGGGGAGGGCAGTGGCGTTGGGGAGTTGGGTAGGGGAGAGCAGTCAGGAGGAGAAGGAAGGGGAGAAGGGGTGGTGAGTGTGGGAGAGAAGTGAGTTAGGGGAGTGGGGTCGGGGAGTGGGAAAGTGGAGTGAGATAGGACATTGGGGTAGGGGAGCGCAGTGAGGTGGTGGAGGTAAGGGGAGTGGGGGTGTGTAGTGGGGGAGGAGTGTAGTGGGGGAGTGGGGTAGGGGAGTGGGGGAGGGGAGTGGGGGAGGGGAGAGAGGTAGGGATATGGGGTGGGGAGTGAGGGAGGAGAATGTGGAGGGGAGTGGGGGAGGGAAGTGAGGAGGGGAGTGCGGAGCGGTGTGGGGTAGGGGAGGGCCGTGATGAGCTGGAGTGAAGGGGAGTCGCGTGGGGAGTGGGGGAGGGCAGTGGCGTTGGGGAGTTGGGAAGGGGAGGGCAATGAGGAGGAGAAGGAAGGGGAGTAGGGGAGGTGAGTGGGGTAGGGGAGCGCAGTGAGGTGGTTGAGGTAAGGGGAGTGGGGGTGTGGAGTGGGGGTGTGGAGTGGGGGAGGGGTGTAGTTTCGGGGAGTGGGGTAGGGGAGTGGGATAGGGGAGTTGGGTAGGGGAGCGCTGGGAGGAGCTGGAGGGAAGGGGAATGAGGGAGGGGCATGGTGGAGGTGTGTGGGTAGGGGAGCTGGGTACTGGAGTGCAGTGAGGAGGTGGAGGGAAGGGGAGTGGGGTCGGGGAGGGGGTTAGGAGAGGTGGGTAGGGAAGTGTGGGAGGCGAGAGAGGTAGGGGATTGGCAACGGGACTGGGGTAGTGGAATGGGGTAGGGGAGTGGGGTAGGGGTGTTGGGTAGGGGTGTGGGGTCGGGGTGTTGTGGAAGGGTGTGCGTTTCGGGAGTGGGGGACGGTAGTTTGGGATGGGAGTGTGGTAGAGTAGGGCAGTGAGGAGGTGGAGGTAAGCGGAGTTGGGTAGGGGTGTGTGGTAGGGGAGTGGGCGAGGGGAGTTGGGAGGGGAGTGGGGGAGGTTAGTGTGAGAGGGTTGTGGGGGAGAGGAGTGGGGGAGTGGAGTGCGGTAGGGGAGTGGGGTAGGGGAGTGCGGGAGGGTAGTGGGGGATGGGAGTGTGATCGGGGAGGGCATTGAAGAGGTGCAGGGAAGCGCAGAGGTGGACTGGAGAGGGGGGCGGGGAGTGTTGGAGGGGGTGTGCTGGGGGAAGGGGTTAGGGGAATGGGGGAGGGGAGTGGGGTAGCGGAGTTGGGGAGGGGAGTGAGTAATGGGAGTCGTGTAGGGGAGTGGGAATGTGGAGTGGAATAGGGGAATGTGGAGTGGGATAGGGGAGTGGGATAGGGGAGTGCAGTGAGGAGGTGGAGGGAAGGGGAGTGTGTAAGTGGAGCTGGTGACGTGTGCGGGGTAGGGGAGGTGGGTTGTGGAGGGAAGGGGAGTGGCGGAGGTGTGTGAGGTAGGAGAGTTGGGGAGCGGAGTGGGGGAGAGGAGTGGGGGAGGGGAGTGGGGGATGGGAGTGGGGGAGGAGAGTGGGGGAGGAGAGTGGGGGAGGAGAGAGGGGGAAGAGAGTGGGGGAGGGGAGAGTGGGGGAGGGGAGAGGGGGAGGGGAGAGGGGTAGGGGAGTGGGGGAGGGGAGTGGGGGAGGGGAGTGGGGGAGGGGTGTGGGGAGGGTTGTGGGGGAGGTTAGTGCGGGAGGGGAGCGGGTGTGGGGATCTGGGGAGGTGAGTGAGGGTGTGGAGTGTGGGAGGAGAGTGGGATAGGGGTGTTGGGGAGAGGAGGGGAGTGGTGGAGGGGAGTGGGGGAGGGGAGTTGGGGAGGGGAGTGGGGGAGGGGAGAGAGGTAGGGATATGGGGTGGGGAGTGAGGGAGGAGAATGTGGAGGGGAGTGGGGGAGGGAAGTGAGGAGGGGAGTGCGGAGCGGTGTGGGGTAGGGGAGGGCAGTGATGAGGTGGAGTGAAGGGGAGTCGCGTGGGGAGTGGGGGAGGGCAGTGGCGTTGGGGAGTTGGGTAGGGGAGGGCAGTGAGGAGGAGAAGGAAGGGGAGTAGGGGAGGTGAGTGGGGTAGGGGGAGCGCAGTGAGGTGGTTGAGGTAAGGGGAGTGGGGGTGTGGAGTGGGGGTGTGGAGTGGGGGAGGGGTGTAGTTTCGGGGAGTGGGGTAGGGGGGTGGGATAGGGGAGTTGGGTAGGGGAGCGCTGGGAGGAGCTGGAGGGAAGGGGAATGAGGGAGGGGCATGGTGGAGGTGTGTGGGTAGGGGAGCTGGGTACTGGAGTGCAGTGAGGAGGTGGAGGGAAGGGGAGTGGGGTCGGGGAGGGGGTTAGGAGAGGTGGGTAGGGAAGCGTGGGAGGCGAGTGAGGTAGGGGATTGGCAACGGGACTGGGGTAGTGGAATGGGGTAGGGGAGTGGGGTAGGGGTGTTGGGTAGGGGTATGGGGTCGGGGTGTTGTGGAAGGGTGTGCGTTTGGGGAGTGGGGGACGGTAGTTTGGGATGGGAGTGTGGTAAGGTCGGGCAGTGAGGAGGTGGAGGTAAGCGGAGTTGGGTAGGGGTGTGTGGTAGGGGAGTGGGCGAGGGGAGTTGGGAGGGGAGTGGGGGAGGTTAGTGTGAGAGGGGTGTGGGGGAGGGGAGTGGGGGAGTGGAGTGCGGTAGGGGAGTGGGGTAGGGGAGTGCGGGAGGGTAGTGGGGGATGGGAGTGTGATAGGGGAGGGCAGTGAAGAGGTGCAGGGAAGCGCAGAGGTGGACTGGAGAGGGGGGAGGGGAGTGTTGGAGGGGGTGTGCTCGGGGAAGGGGTTAGGGGAATGGGGGAGGGGAGTGGGGTAGCGGAGTTGGGGAGGGGAGTGAGTAATGGGAGTCGTGTAGGGGAGTGGGAATGTGGAGTGGAATAGGGGAATGTGGAGTGGGATAGGGGAGTGGGATAGGGGAGTGCAGTGAGGAGGTGGAGGGAAGGGGAGTGTGTAAGTGGAGCTGGTGACGTGTGCGGGGTAGGGGAGGTGGGTTGTGGAGGGAAGGGGAGTGGCGGAGGTGTGTGAGGTAGGAGAGTTGGGGAGCGGAGTGGGGGAGAGGAGTGGGGGAGGGGAGTGGGGGATGGGAGTGGGGGAGGAGAGTGGGGGAGGAGAGTGGGGGAGGAGAGAGGGGGAAGAGAGTGGGGGAGGGGAGAGTGGGGGAGGGGAGAGGGGGAGGGGAGAGGGGTAGGGGAGTGGGGGAGGGGAGTGGGGGAGGGGAGTGGGGGAGGGGTGTGGGGAGGGTTGTGGGGGAGCTAAGTGCGGGAGGGGAGCGGGTGTGGGGATCTGGGGAGGTGAGTGAGGGTGTGGAGTGTGGGAGGAGAGTGGGATAGGGGAGTTGGGGAGAGGAGGGGAGTGGTGGAGGGGAGTGAGGGAGGGGAGTGGGGGAGGGGAGTGGGGGAGGGGAGAGAGGTAGGGATATGGGGTGGGGAGTGAGGGGGGAGTGGGGGAGGGAAGTGAGGAGGGGAGTGCGGAGCGGTGTGGGGTAGGGGAGGGCAGTGATGAGGTGGAGTGAAGGGGAGTCGCGTGGGGAGTGGGGGAGGGCAGTGGCGTTGGGGAGTTGGGTAGGGGAGGGCAGTGAGGAGGAGAAGGAAGGGGAGTAGGGGAGGTGAGTGGGGTAGGGGAGCGCAGTGAGGTGGTTGAGGTAAGGGGAGTGGGGGTGTGGAGTGGGGGTGTGGAGTGGGGGAGGGGTGTAGTTTCGGGGAGTGGGGTAGGGGGGTGGGATAGGGGAGTTGGGTAGGGGAGCGCTGGGAGGAGCTGGAGGGAAGGGGAATGAGGGAGGGGCATGGTGGAGATGTGTGGGTAGGGGAGCTGGGTACTGGAGTGCAGTGAGGAGGTGGAGGGAAGGGGAGTGGGGTCGGGGAGGGGGTTAGGAGAGGTGGGTAGGGAAGTGTGGGAGGCGAGTGAGGTAGGGGATTGGCAACGGGACTGGGGTAGTGGAATGGGGTAGGGGAGTGGGGTAGGGGTGTTGGGTAGGGGTATGGGGTCGGGGTGTTGTGGAGGGGTGAGCGTTTGGGGAGTGGGGGACGGTAGTTTGGGATGGGAGTGTGGTAAGGTAGGGCAGTGAGGAGGTGGAGGTAAGCGGAGTTGGGTAGGGGTGTGTGGTAGGGGAGTGGGCGAGGGGAGTTGGGAGGGGAGTGGGGGAGGTTAGTGTGAGAGGGGTGTGGGGGAGGGGAGTGGGGGAGTGGAGTGCGGTAGGGGAGTGGGGTAGGGGAGTGCGGGAGGGTAGTGGGGGATGGGAGTGTGATCGGGGGAGGGCAGTGAAGAGGTGCAGGGAAGCGCAGAGGTGGACTGGAGAGGGGGGGAGGGGAGTGTTGGAGGGGGTGTGCTCGGGGAAGGGGTTAGGGGAATGGGGGAGGGGAGTGGGGTAGCGGAGTTGGGGAGGGGAGTGAGTAATGGGAGTCGTGTAGGGGGAGTGGGAATGTGGAGTGGGATAGGGGAATGTGGAGTGGGATAGGGGAGTGGGATAGGGGAGTGCAGTGAGGAGGTGGAGGGAAGGGGAGTGTGTAAGTGGAGCGGGTGACGTGTGCGGGGTAGGGGAGGTGGGTTTTGGAGGGAAGGGGAGTGGCGGAGGTGTGTGAGGTAGGAGAGTTGGGGAGCGGAGTGGGGGAGGGGAGTGGGGAGGGGAGTGGGGGAGGAGAGTGGGGGAGGAGAGGGGGAGGAGAGTGGGGGAGGGGAGAGTGGGGGGAGAGGAGAGTGGGGGAGGGGAGAGTGGGGGAGGAGAGAGTGGGGGAGGGGAGAGTGGGGGAGGAGAGTGGGGGAGGGGAGAGTGGGGGAGGAGAGAGGGGGAGGAGAGAGGGGGAGGGGAGAGGGGGAAGTGAGTGGGGGAGGGGAGTGGGGGAGGGGGCGGGTGAGGGGAGCTGGTAGGGGAGAGTGGGAGGGGAGTGGGGGAGGGGAGTTGACGAGGGGAGTGGGGGAGGGGAGTTGACGAGGGGTGTGGCGGAGGGGAGTTGACGAGGAGTGTTACGGAGGGGAGTGGAATGAGGGGAGTGGAGTAGGGGAGTGGGGGAGGGGAGTGGGGGAGGGGAGTTGACGAGTGGTGCGGGGGAGGGGAGTGGGGGAGGGGAGCGGTGGAGGTGCGTTGGGGAGGGGAGTTGGGGAGGGGGAGGGGGAAGGGGATTAGCGGAGAGGAGAGGGGGAAGGGAGTGGGGTGGAGGATTGGGAGAGGGGAGTGGGGTTTGTGAGTGCGGTAGGGGAGTGAGGGAGGGGATTGGGGGACAGGGAATAGGGAGGGGAGTGGGGGACAGGAAATGGGAAGGGGAGTGGCATCAGTGAGTGGGGGCTTGGAGAGGGGAGTGGAGTGGGGGAGGGGAGTGGAGCGAATGGGAGTTGGGGAGTGGAGTGGGGGAGGTGTGTGAGGTAGGAGAGTTGGGTAGTGGAAGGCAGTGAGGAGGTGGAGGGGAGGGGAGTGGGCTAGGAAAGTTGGGGAGCGGGACAGCGGTAGGGGAGGGGAGTGGGGGAGCGGAGTGGGGTAGCGGAGTGGGGTAGCAGAGTGGGGTAGCAGAGTGGGGTAGCGGAGTGGGGTAGCGGAGTGGGGCAGTGGAGTGGGGCAGGGGAGTGTGGCAGGGGAGTGGAGCAGGGGAGTGGGTCAGGGGGTTGGGGCAGCGGGTGAGTTGTCAGGGAGTGGGTGAAGGGAGTGGGGCAGGGGAGTGGGGCAGCGGGTGTGGTGTCAGGGAGTGGGGGATGGGAGTGGGAGTGGGGGAGGGGAGTGGGGTTGGGGAGTGGGGTTTGGGGTAGTGGGGTTGGGGGAGTGCGGTTGGGGGTGTGGGGAAGGGGGTGTGGGGTTTGGGGAGTGGGGGTTTGGGGAGTGGGGTTTCGGGAGTGGGGTTTGGGGAGTGGGGCTGGGGCGTGGGGCTGGGGAGTGGGGGCCGGGGAGTGCGAACGGGGAGTGGGGTCGGGGAGTGGGATAGGGGAGATGGGGAGGGGAGTGCGGTAGGGGAGTGGGGTAGGGGACTGCGGGAGGGTAGTGGGGGATGGGAGTGTGGTAGGGAAGGGCTGTGAAGAGGTGCAGGGAAGCGCAGAGGTGGACTGGAGTGGGGGGAGGGGAGTGTGGGAGGGGGTGGGCTAGGGGAGTGGGTGAGGGGAATGGGGGATGGGAGTGGGGTAGTGGAGTTGGGAAGGGTAGTGGGGGAGGGGAGTGGGGGTGGGGAGTGGGGGTGCGGAGTGGGGGTGCGGAGTGGGGGAGCGGAGTGGGGGAGCGGGGTAGGGGAGAGGGGGTAGGGGAGCGGGGTAGGGGAGTTGTGAAGGGGAGTGAGGTATGGGAGTGGGGGAGTGGAGTGGGGTACGAGAGTGGGGGAGTGGATTGGGGTACGAGAGTAGGGTAGGGAGTGGGGGAGTGGAGAGCGGTAGTGGTGTGCGGTAGGGGGAGTGGGGTAGGGGAGTGGGGGAGGGGAATGGGGGATGGGAGTGGGGTAGTGGAGTTGGGTAGGGTAGTGGGTGAGGGGAGTGGGGTGGGGAGTGGGGGGTGCGGAGTGGGGGAGATGGGGTGCGGAGTGGGGGAGCGGAGTGAGGGGAGTGGGGGAGTGCGGTAGGGGAGCGGGGTAGGGAGTTGTGGAGGGAAATGAGGTATGGGAGTGGGGGAGTGGAGTTGGGTACGAGAATGGGGGAGTGGAGTGGGGTACGGGAGGGCAGTGAGGAGGTGCAGGGATGTGGAGTGGTGGACGGGAGTGGGGGAGGGGAGAGGGGGATGGGAGTGGGTGAGGAGAGTGGAGTGGGGGAGGGGCTGGGGGAGGGGAGTGGGGGAGGGGTGTTCGGGAGGAGAGTGTGGGAGGGGAGCGGGGATGTGGAGTTGGGGAGGTGAGTGAGGGAGTAGAGTGTGGTAGGAGGGTGGCGGAGGGCGTGAGGGAGGGGAGTGGGGGGAGGGGAGTGTGGGAGGGGAGTTGATGAGGGGTGTGGGAGAGGGGTGTGGGGGAGGGATTGTGAGGGAGGGGGTGTGGTGGAGAGGAGCGGAGTAGGGGAGTGGGGTAGGGGAGTTTGTGATGGAAGTGGGGGAGGGGAGTGGGGGAGGGGAGTGGGAAGGGGAGTGGTTTAGGGGAGTGGTTTAGGGGAGTGGGGAGGGGCGTTGAGTTAGGGAGTGGGGGAGAGGAGTGGTGTGGTAATTTGGAGTGGTGTAGGGGAGTTGTGGAGGGGAGTGTGGTAGGGGGAGTGGGGGCGTGGAGTGCGGTAGGGGAGTGGGATAGGGAATGCGGGAGCGTAGTGGGGGATGGGAGTGTGTTGGGGAGGGCAGTGAAGAGATGCAGGGGAGCGCAGAGGTGGACTGGAGTTGGGGGGAGGGGAGTGTGGGAGGTGTTGGCTAGGGGAGGGGGTTAGGGGAATGGTGGAGTAGAGAGGGGTAGTGGAGTTGGGGAGGGGAGTGAGTTAGGGGAGTGGGATCGGGGAGTGGGATAGGGGAGTGCGATAGGGGAGTGGGATAGGGGAGTGGGATCGGGCAGTGGGATCGGGGAGCGCAGTGAGGAGGTGGAGGGAAGGGGAGTGGGTGAGTCGAGTTGGGGAAGTGTGTGGGGTAGGGGAGTTGGGTTGAGGAGGCAGTGAGGAGGTGGAAGGAAGGGGAGTGGGGGAGGGGTGTGTGGTAGGAGAGTTGGGGAGCGGAGTGGGGGATGGGAGTGTAGTAGGGGAGGGCAGTGAGGAGGTGCAGGGAAGCGGAGTGTTGGACGGGAGGGGAGTGGGGGACGGGAGTGGGGGAGGGGTGAGGGGGAGGGGAGGGGAGTGGGGGAGGAGTGTCGGGAGTGGAAGTGGGCGAGGGGTGTGGGGGAGTGGAGTGGGGGAGGGGAGTGGGGGAGGGGAGTGGGCGAGGGGAGTGGGCGAGGGGAGTGGGGGAGTGGAGTGGGGGAGGGGAGTGGGGGAGGGGAGTGGGCGAGGGGAGTGGGCGAGGGGAGTGGGGGAGGGGAAGGGGGGAGGGTTGAGGGGCGGAGTGGGGGAGGGGAGTGGGGGAGGGGAGTGGGGGAGCCGGGTGTGGTGTCAGGGAGTGGGGGAGGGGAGCGGGGGAGGGGAGCGGGGGAGGGGAGTGGGTTAGCGGAGTGGGGGAGGTGAGTGGGGTAGGGGAGTGGGGTTGATGTGTGGTGATGGGGAGTGGGGTAGGGGATTGGTGGAGGGGAGTGCAGGAGTGGAGTGCGCTACTGGAGTACGGTAGGGGAGTGGGGTAGGGGAGTGGTGTAGGGGAGTGGGGGTAGGGGTGTGCGTGAGGGTAGTGAGGGATGGGAGTGTGGTAGGGGAGGGCAGTGAAGAGGTGCAGGGAAGCGCAGAGGTGGACTGGAGTGGGGGAGGTGAGTGTGGGACGTGGTGGGCTAGGGGAGTGGGATAGGGGAATGGGATTGGGGAGCGCAGTGATGAGGTGGAGGGAAGGGCAGTGGGTGACTGGAGTTGGGGACGTGTGTGGGGTAGGGGAGTTGGATTGTGGAGGGCAGTGAGGAGGTGGAGGGAAGGGGAGTGGGGGAGGGATGTGAGGTAGGAGAGTTGGGGAGGGGTGTCGGGAGTGGAGTGGGGGAGCGGATTTGGGGAGCGGAGTGGGGTAGGGGAGTGGGGTAGGGGAGTTGTGGATGGGAATTAGGTATGGGAGTGGGGGTGTGGAGTGGGGGAGGGGAGGGGAGTGGGGTAGGGGAGTGGGGTAGGGGAGTGGGGGAGGGGAGTGGGGTGGGGTAGAGGAGTGGTGGAGGGGATGGGGTGTGAGGAGAGGAGGAGTGGAGTGGGGGAGTGGAGTGGGGGAGTAGAGTGGGGGAGTGGAGTGGGGGTGAGGAGTGTGGTACGGGTGGGCAGTGAGGAGGTGCAGGGATGCGGATTGGGGGAGGAGAGTTGTGTAGGGGAGTGGGGGAGCGGAGTGGAGGAGGAGAGTGGGGGAGTAGAGTGGGGGAGGAAAGTTGGGGAGGGGTGTTGGGGAGGAGAGTGGCGGAGGAGGGAGGGGGAGGGGAGTGTCTGAGGGGAGCGGAGTGTGGAGGGGTGTGGGGGAGGTTAGTGTGGGAGGGGAGCGGGGGAGGGGAGCGGGGGAGTGGAGCGGGGGAGGGGATCTGGGGAGGTGAGAGAGGGAGTAGAGTGTGGGAGGAGAGTGGCGGAATGGAGTTGGGGAGGGGAGTGGTGGAGGGGAGTGGGGGAGGGGGGTTGACGAGGGGGGTGGGGTGGGGAGTGGGTTACGGGAGCGGAGTAGGGGAGTGGGGGAGGGTAGTGGGGGAGGGGAGTGGGGGAGGGGAGCGGGGGAGGGGAGCGGGGGAGCGGAGTGACGGAGGGGAGCGGGGGAGGGGAGCGAGGGAGGGGCGTTGGGGAGGGGAGTTGGGGTGGAGGAGTGGGAGAGGGGAGTGGGGTTTGTGAGTGCGGTAGGGGAGTGAGGGTGGGGGGTGAGGGACAGGGAATGGGTAGGGGAGTGGCGTCAGTGAGTGGGAGCTTGGAGAGGGGAGTGGAGTGGGGGAGGGGTGTAGAGGGAATGGGAGTTGTGGAGTGGAGTGGGGGAGGTGTGTGAGGTAGGAGAGTTGGGTAGTGGAAGGCAGTGAGGAGGTGGAGGGGAGGGGAGTGGGCTAGGAAAGTTGGGGAGCGGACTGCGTTGGGGAGGTGAGTGGGGGAGCGGAGTGGGGGAGCGGAGTGGGGTAGCAGAGTGGGGTAGCAGAGTGGGGCAGGGGAGTGGGGCAGGGGAGTGGGGCAGGGGAGTGGATCAGGGGAGTGGAGCAGGGGAGTGGAGCAGGGGACTGGGGCAGGGGAGGGGAGTGGGGGAGGGGAGTGGGGAAGGGGAGTGGGGCAGCGGGTGTGGTGTCAGGGAGTGGGGGAGGGGAGTGGGGTTGGGGAGTGGGGTTGGGGGAGTGGGGCTGGGGAGTGGGGCTGGGGCGTGGGGCTGGGGAGTGGGGCTGGGGAGTGGGGCCGGGGAGAGGGACCGGGGAGTGGGGTCGGGGAGTGGGGTCGGGGAGTGGGATCGGGGAGATGTGAAGGGGAGTGCGGAAGGGGAGTGCGATAGGGGAGTGGGGGAGTGGAGAGCGGTAGTGGAGTGCGGTAGGGGAGTGGGGTAGGGGAGTGGGGTAGGGGAGTGGGGGAGGGGAATGGGGGATGGGAGTGGGGTAGTGGGATTGGGTAGGGTAGTGGATGAGGGGAGTGCGGAGTGGGGGTGCGGAGAGGGGGTGCGGAGTGGGGGAGTGGGGGAGTGGGGTAGGGGAGCGGGGTAGGGGAGTTGTGGAGGGGAGTGATGTATGGGAGTGGGGGAGTGGAGTGGGGTATGAGAGTGGGGGAGTGGAGTGGGGTATGAGATTGGAGTAGGGGAGTGGGGGAGGGCAGTGTGGTACGGGAGGGCAGTGAGGAGGTGCAGGGATGCGGAGTGGTGGACGGGAGTGGGGGAGGAGAGTGGAGTGGGGGAGGAGGTGGGGGCGGGAAGTGGGAAGGGGTGTTCGGGAGGAGAGTGGCGGTGGAGAGAGGACGAGGGGAGTGTCGGAGGGGAGGGGAGTGGTAAGGGGTGTGTGGGAGGTTAGTGTGGGAGGGGAGCGGGGGAGGGGAGTTGGGGAGGTGAGTGAGGGAGTAGAGTGTGGTAGGAGTGTGGCGGAGGGCGTGGGGGAGGGGAGTGGGGGAGCGGAGTGGGGGAGGGGAGTGTGGGAGAGGAGCGGAGTAGGGGAGTGGGGTAGGGGAGTTTGTGATGGGTGTGGGGGAGGGGAGTGGGGGAGGGAAGTGGGGGAGGGGAGTGGGAAGGGGAGTGGTTTAGGGGAGTGGGGAGGGGAGTTGAGGTAGGGAGTGGGGGAGAGGAGTGGTGTAGTGATTTGGAGTGCTGTAGGGGAGTTGTGGCGGGGAGCGCGGTAGGGGAGTGGGGGGGTGGAGTGCGGTAGGGGAGTGGGGTAGGGGAATGAAGGAGCGTAGTGGGGGATGGGAGTGTGTTAGGGGAGGGCAGTGAAGAGATGCAGGGGAGCGCAGAGGTGGACTGGTGTGGGGGGAGGTGAGTGTGGGAGGGTTTGGCTAGAGGAGGGGGGTAGGGGAATGGTGGAGTGGAGAGGGGTACTGGAGTTGGGGAGGGGAGTGAGTTAGGGGAGTGGGGTAGGGAAGTGGGAAAGTGGAGTCGGATAGGGGAGTGGGATAGTGGAGGGAGATAGGGGAGTGGGATAGGGGAGTGGGATAGGGGAGCGCAGTGAGGAGGTGGAGGGAAGGGGAGTGGGTGAGTCGAGTTGGTGAAGTGTGTGGGGTAGCGGAGTTGGGTTGAGGAGGGCAGTGAGGAGATGGAGGGAAGGGCAGTGGGGAAGGGGTGTGAGGCAGGAGAGTTGGGGAGCGGAGTGGGGGATGGGAGTGTGGTAGGGGAGGGCAGTGAGGAGGTGCAGGGAAGTGGAGTGTTGGACGGGAGGAGAGTGGGGGAGGGGAGTGGGGGAGGGGTGAGGGGGAGGGGATTGGGGGAGGGGAGTGGAGTGGGGGAGGAGTGTCGGGAGTGGAGTGGGCGAGGGGTGTGGGGGAGGGGAAAGGGGGAGGGTTGTGGGGCGGAGTGGGGGAGGGGAGTGGGTGAGGGGAGTGGGGGAGCCGGTGTGGTGTCAGGGAGCGGGGGAGGGGAGCGGGGGAGGGGAGCGGGGGAGGGGAGTGGGGGAGCGGAGTGGGTTAGCGGAGTGGGGGAGGTGAGTGGGTAGGGGACTGGGGTTGGTGTGTGGTGATTGGGAGTGGGGGAGGGGAGTGGTGGAGGGGGTGCGGTAGTGGAGTGCGCTAGTGGAGTGCGCTAGTGGAGTACGGTAGGGGAGTGGGGTAGGGGAGTGGTGTACGGGAGTGGGGTAGGGGTGTGCGTGAGGGTAGTGAGGGATGGGAGTGTGGTCGGGGAGGGCAGTGAAGAGGTGCAGGGAAGCGCAGAGGTGGACTGGAGTGGGGGAAGGGGAGTGTGGGACGGAGTGGGCTAGGGGAGGGGGTTAGGGGAATGGTGGAGTGGAGAGGGGTAATGGTGTTAGGGAGGGTAGTGAGTTAGGGGAGTGGGGTAGGGAAGTGGGAAAGTGGAGTCGGATAGGGCAGTGGGATAGTGGAGTGGGATAGGGGAGTGGGATAGGGGAGCGCAGTGAGGAGGTGGAGGGAAGGGGAGTGGGTGAGTGGAGTGGGTGAGGTGTGTGGGGTAGGGGAGTTGTGTTGAGGAGGGCAGTGAGGAGGTGGAGGGAAGGGGAGTGGGGGAGGGGTGTGAGGTAGGAGTGTTGGGGAGCGGAGTGGGGGATGGGAGTGTGGTGGGGAGGGCAGTGTGGAGGAGAAGGAAGGGGAGTAGGGGAGGGGATTGGAGGACAGTGAAGAGGTGGAGGAAAAGGGATTGGGTGAGGGGAGTGGTGCATGGGAGGGCAGTGAGGATTTGGAGGGAAGGGATGTGGGTAAGGGGAGTGGGGGAGGGGAGTGGGGGAGGGGGGAGGGGAGAGGGGTAGGGGAGTTGGGGAGCAGAGTGGGGTAGGGGTGTGGGGTAGGGGTGTGGGGGAGGGGAGTGGGGGATGGGAGTGGGGGAGGGGAGTGGGGTACGGGAGCACAGTGAGGAGGTGCAGGGACACGGAGTGGTGGACAGGAGCGGGGGAGGGGGGCAGGGGAGGGGAGCAGGTGTGGGGTGTGGGGGAGGGGAGTGGGGGAGGGGAGTTGTGGAGGGGAGTTGGGGAGAGGAGTGGGGTAGGGAAGTGGGGGAGGGGAGTGAGGGAGGGGTGTGAGGGAGGGGAGTGAGGGAGGGGAGTTGACGAGGGGATTGAGGGAGGGGAGTGGGGGAGGGGAGTGGGGGTGGGGTGTGGGGGAGGGGAGGGGGAAGGGGAGTGGTTTAGGGGGTGGGGGAGGGGAGTTGAGGCAGGGAGTGTGGGAGAGGAGTGGGGAAGGGGAGATGCGGAGAGGAGAGGCAGAGGGGAGTGGGGTGGAGGAGTGGGGGAGGGCAGTGGGGGGAGGGGAGTGGGGGGAGGGGAGTAGGGGGAGGGGAGTTGGGGAGGGGAGTGGGGTAGGGGGTGAGGTAGGGGAGTTGGGGAGTTGAGTGGGGGAGTTGAGTGTGGGAAGGGAGTGTGGGAGGGGAGTGTGGAAGGGGAGTGTGGAAGGGGAGTGTGGAAGGGGACTTGGGGTGGGGAGTTGGGGTGTGGAGTTGGGGAGGGTATGTTGGGGATGGTAGTTGGGGAGGGTAGTTGGTGAGGGTAGTGGGGTAGGGGAGTGAGGAAGGGGAGTGTGGAAGGGGAGTGTGGAAGGGGAGTTGGGGTGGGGAGTTGGGGAGGGTAGTTGGGGAGGGTAGTTGGGATGGTAGTGGGGTAGGGGAGTGAGGGAGGGGAGTGGGGGATGGGAGTGGGGGAGGGGTGTGGGGGAGGGGTGTGGGAGAGGGGAGTGGAGTAGGGGTGTGGGGTAGGGGAGATGGTTAGGGGAGTGGGGCGGGGAGTGGGGTAGGAGAGTGGGGGAGGAGAGTGGGGGAGGAGAGTGGGGAGGAGACTGGGGGTGGAGAGTGTGGGAGGAGAGTGGGGGTAGGGGTGCTGTTTAGGGGAGTGGGGTCGGGGTGTGGGGTCGGGGTGTGGGGTAGGGGTGTGGGGTCAGGGAGTGGGGTCGGGGTGTGGGGGTCGTGGTGTGGGGTCGGGGAGTGGGGTAGTGGCGTTGGGGGGCGGAGTGAGTTAGGGGAGTGGGGTAGGGAAGTGGGAAAGTGGAGTGGGATAGGGGAGTGGGATAGGGGAGTGGGATAGGGAAGCGCAGTGAGGAGGTGGAGGGAAGGGGAGTGGGATAGGGGAGTGGGGGAGGTGTGTGGGGTAGGGCAGTTGGGTTGTGGAGGGCAGTGAGGAGGTGGAGGGAAGGGGATTGGGGGAGGGGTGTGAGGTAGGAGAGTTGGGGAGCGGAGTGGGGGATGGGAGTGTTTGTAGGGGAGGGCTATGAGGGAGGTACAGGGAAGCGGAGTGGTGGACGGGAGGGGAGTCGGGTAGTGGAGAGGGGCAGGGGAGAGGGGGAGGGGAGTTGGGGAGGGGATTGGGGGAGGAAAGTTGGGGAGGGGAGTCGGTCTTGGGAGTGGAGTGTGGGAGTGGAGTGGGGAAGGGGAGTGGGGAAGGCGAGGTGGGTAGGGGAGTATGGGAGGGGAGTGAGGTAGGTAATTGGGGACGGGAGTGGGGTAGCGGAGTGGGGTAGTGGAGTGGGGTAGCGGAGTGGGGTAGTGGAGTGGGGTAGGGGTGTGGGCAGGGGTGTGGGGCACGGGTGTGGGGGAGGGGAGTGGGGGAGGGGAGTGGCGGAGGGTAGCGGGGGATGGGAGTGGGGGAGGGGAGTTAGAGAGTGGGGGAGGGGAGTTTTGGAGGGGAGTTTTGGAGGGGAGTGTGACAGGGGAATTGTGAGGAGAGTGGGGTCGGGGAGAGGTGCAGGGGAGTGGGGGAGGGGATTTGGGGGTGGGGTGTGGGAGAGTGGGGGAGTGGGGAGGGGAGTGGGGGAGGGGAGTGGGGGAGGGGAGTTGGGGCGGGGAGTTGGGGAGGGGAGGGGAGTGGGGTTGGGGACTGGTGGAAGGAAGTCGGGTAGGGGAGTGAGGGAGGGGAGTGGTGTAGGGGAGTGGGGGAGTTGTGTAGGGGAGTGGGGGAGTGGGGGAGGGGAGGGCAGAGAGAAGGTGGGGTGAAGGGGAGTTGTGTAGGGAGTGGGCAGGGCAGTGGCGTAGGGGAGTTGGGTAGGGGAGGGCATTGTGGAGGAGAAGGAAGGGGAGTAGGGGAGGGGAGTGGAGGAGGGTAGTGGGGGAGGGGAGGGCAGTGAGGAGGTGGAGGAAAAGGGAGTGGGGAGGGGAGTGGTGTAGGGGAGGGCAGTGAGGATTTGGAGGGAAGGGATGTGGGGGAAGGGGAGTCGGGTCGGGGAGTGGGAAAGTGGAGTGGGATAGGGGAGTGGGGGAGGGGAGTGGGGGGTGGGGAGTGGGGGAGGGGAGTGGGGGAGTGGGGGAGGGGAGCGGGGGAGGGGATGTGGGGAGCGGAGTGGGCTAGTGGTGTGGAGTAGGGGTGTGGGGTAGGGTTGTGGGGGAGGGGAGTGGGGGAGGGGAGTGGGGTACGGTGGGCAGTGAGGAGGTGCAGGGATGCTGAATGGTGGACGGGAGTGGGGGATGGGAGGGGAGCGGGGGAGGGGGTGGGAAGGGGGCGGGGGAGGGGAGCGGGGGAGGGGGTTTGTGAAGGTGAGTGGCGGACAGGAGTTGGGGGAGGAGATTTGGGGAGTAGAGGAGAGGGGAGTGGGGGAGGGGAGTGGGGGAGGGGAGTTGGGGGAGGGGAGTTGGCGGAGGGGAGTTGGCGGAGGGGAGTTGGCGGAGGGGAGTGAGGGAGGGGAGTTGACGAGGGAAGTGAGGGAGGGGAGTGGGGGAGGGGAGTGGGATAGGGGAGTTGGATAGGGAATGGGGGATGGGAGTGGGGGAGGGGATTGGGGGAGGGGAGGGGGAAGGGGAGTTGTTTAGGGGAGTGAGAGACGGGGGTTGAGGCAGGGAGTGTGGGAGTGGAGTGGGGGCGTGGAGTGTGGGCGTGGAGTGGGGAGGGATGTGAGGGTGGTTAGTGGGGGAGGGGAGTGGGGGAGGGGTGCGGGGGAGGGCAGAGCGGAAGGGGTGTGCGGGAGGGGAGTGCGGGAGGGGAGTGGGAGGAGGGGAGTGGGGGAAGGGGAGTTGGTGAGGCAAGATGGTGAGGGGAGATAGTGAGGGGAGATGGTGAGGGTAGATAGTGCGGGGAGATGGGGAGGGGAGCTGGGGAGGGGACCTGGGGAGGGGACATGGGGAGGGGACATGGGGAGGGGACATGGGGAGGGGTCTTGGGGAGGGGACTTGGGGAGGGGACTTGGGGTGGGGACTTGGGGAGGGGACTTGGGGTAGAGGAGTGGGCTAGAGGAGAGGGGTAGAGGAGTTGGGTAGAGGAGTGGGGAAGGAGTTTTGCAGAGATGAGAGGGGGAGGAGAGAGGGGGAGGAGAGAGGGGGAGGGTAGAGGGGGAGGGGAGAGGGGGAGGGGAGTGGGGGAGGGGAGTGGAGTGGGGGAGGGGAGTGATGTAGGGGAGTGATGTAGGGGAGTGATGTAGGGGAGTGGGGGATGTGTGGTGTAGGGGAGTTGGGGACTGGAGCACAGTGAGGATGTGGAGAGAAGTGGAGTGAGGGAGGGGCCTGGGGGAGGTGTTTGGGGTAGGGGAGTTGGGGACCGGGGTGCAGTGAGGAGGTGGAGGGAAGGGGAGTGGGGAAGGGGAGTGGGGTAGGAGAGGTGACTAGGGGAGTATGGGAGGGGAGTGAGGTAGGTAATTGGGGACTGGAGTGGGGTAGTGGAGTGGGGTAGTGGAGTGGGGTAGTGGAGTGGGGCAGGGGTGTGGGGCAGGGGTGTGGGGTAGGGGTTTGGGGGAGGGGAGTGGCGGAGGGTAGCGGGGGATGGGAGTGGGGAGGGGAGTTGGGAATTGGGGGAGGGGAGTTTTGGAGGGGAGTGTGATAGGGGAATTGGGAGGAGAGTGGGGTAGGGGAGAGGTGCAGGGGTGTGGGGGAGGGGATTTGGGGGTGGGGTGTTTGGGAGTGGGGGAGGGGAGTGGGTGAGGGGAGTTGGGGAGGGGAGTTGGGGAGGGATCTGGGGGTGGTGTGAGGGGGAGGGGAGTTGGGGAGGGGAGTGGGGTTGGGGACTGGTGGAAGTGGGGGAGGGCAGTGAGGAGGTGGAGTGAAGGGGAGTGGCGTGGGGAGTGGGCAGGGCAGTGGCGTAGGGGAGTTGGGTAGGGGAGGGCAGTGTGGAGGAGAAGGAAGGGGAGTAGGGGAGGGGATTGGAGGACAGTGAGGAGGTGGAGGAAAAGGGAGTGGGGGAGGGGAGTGGTGTAGGGGAGGGCAGTGAGGATTTGGAGGGAAGGGATGTGGGTAAGGGGAGTGGTGTCGGGGAGTGGGAAAGTGGAGTGGGGAAGGGGAGTGGGGAAGGGGAGTGGGGGAGGGGAGTGGGGGAGGGGGAGGGGAGAGAGGTAGGGGAGTTGGGGAGCGGAGTGGGGTAGGGGTAGGGGAATGGGGAGGGGAGTGGGGAGGGGAGTGGGGGAGGGGAGTGGGGTACGGGAGGGCAGTGAGGAGGTGCAGGGATACGGAGTGGTGGACGGGAGCGGGGGAGGGGTGTGGGGGAGGGGAGCGGGGGTAGTGAGTGGGCGGAGAGGAGTTGGGGGAGTGGATTTTGGGAGTGGAGTGGGAGAGGGGAGTGGGGTAGGGGAGTGGGGGAGGGGAGTTGGGGAGGGGAGTGGGGTAGGGAAGTTGGGGAGTGGAGTGGGGTAGGGAAGTGGGGGAGGGGAGTGAGGGATGGGAGTGAGGGAGGGGAGTTAACGAGGGGATTGAGGGAGGGGAGTGGGGGAGGGTGTTGGCGAGGGGAGGGGGAAGGGGAGTGGTTTAGGGGGGTGGGGGAGGGGAGTTGAGGCAGGGAGTGTGGGAGAGGAGTGGGGGCGTGGAGTGTGGGCGTGGAGTGGGGAGGGATGTGAGGGTGGTTAGTGGGGGAGGGGAGTGGGGGAGGGGTGCGGGGGAGGGCAGAGCGGAAGGGGTGTGCGGGAGGGGAGTGCGGGAGGAGAGTGGGAGGAGGGGAGTGGGGGAAGGGGTGTGGTGATTTGGAATGGGGTAGTGGAGTTGTTGTGGGAAGTGGGGGAGTGGAGTGCGGTAGGGGAGTGCGTGAGGGTAGTGGGTGATGGGAGTGTGGCAGGAGAGGGCTGTGAAGAGTTGCAGGGAAGCGCAGAGGTGGACTGGAGTGGGGGGAGGGGAGTGTGGGGGGGAGGGGTGTGTGGGAGGGGGTGGCTAGGGGAGGGGGTAGGGGAATGTGGGAGGGGAGTGGGGTAGTGGAGTTGGGGAGCGGAGTGAGTTAGGGGAGTGGGGTAGGGATGTGGGAAAGTGGAGTGGGATAGGGGAGTGGCATAGGGGAGTGGGATAGGGGAGTGGGGGAGGTGTGTGGGGTAGGGGAGTTGGGTAGTGGAGGGCGGTGAGGAGGTGGAGGGAAGGGGAGTGGGGAAGGGGTGTGAGGTAGGAGAGTTGGGGAGTGGAGTGGGGGATGGGAGTGTTGTAGGGGAGGGCAGTGAGGAGGTGCAGGGAAGCGGAGTGGTGGACGGGAGGGGAGTGGGGTAGTGGAGAGGGGCAGGTGAGAGGGGGAGGGGAGTCGGGGAGGGGATTGGGGAGGAGAGTTGGGGAGGGGAGTGGGGGGGGGGGTAGTGGAGTGGGAGAGTGGGGTGGGGGAGTGGAGTGGGGGAGTGGAGTGGTGTGGGGGAGTGGGGTGTGGGGAGGGGGGTGAGGGGAGTGTGGGGAGGGGAGTTGGGGAAGGGGTGTGGGGGAGGGGAGTGGGGGAGGGGAGGTGGGGAGGGGAGTGGGGAGGGGAGTGGGGAGGGATGTGAGGGTAGTTAGTGGGGGAGGGGAGTGGGTGAGGGGAGTGGGGGAGGGGAGTGTGTGAGGGGAGCGGGGGAGGGTAGCGGGGGAGGGGAGAGCGGGAGGGATGTGCGGGAGGGGAGTGGGATAGGGGAGTGAGGAATGGGAGTGAGGGAGGGGAGTGGGGTAAGGGGAGATGGTGAGGGGAGTTGGGGAGGTGACCTGGGAAGGGGACCTGGGGAGGGGACTTGGGGAGTGTACTTGGGGTAGAGGAGTGGGGTAGAGGAGTGCGGTAGAGGAGTGGGGAAGGAGATGAGAGGGGGAGGAGAAAGGGGGAGGAGAGAGGGGGAGGGGCGTGGGGGAGGTATGTGGGGTAGGGGAGTTGGGGACTGGAGCACAGTGAGGATGTGGAGAGAAGTGGAGTGAGGGAGGGGCTGGGGGAGGTGTGTGGGGTAGGGGAGTTGGGGACTGGAGTGCAGTGAGGAGGTGGAGGTAAGGGGAGTGGGGAAGGGGAGTGGGGAAGGGGAGTGGGGAAGGGGAGTGGGGAAGGCGAGGTGGGTAGGGGAGTATGGGAGGGGAGTGAGGTAGGTAATTGGGGACGGGAGTGGGGTAGCGGAGTGGGGTAGTGGAGTGGGGTAGCGGAGTGGGGTAGTGGAGTGGGGTAGGGGTGTGGGGCAGGGGTGTGGGGCACGGGTGTGGGGGAGGGGAGTGGGGGAGGGGAGTGGCGGAGGGTAGCGGGGGATGGGAGTGGGGGAGGGGAGTTAGAGAGTGGGGGAGGGGAGTTTTGGAGGGGAGTTTTGGAGGGGAGTGTGACAGGGGAATTGTGAGGAGAGTGGGGTCGGGGAGAGGTGCAGGGGAGTGGGGGAGGGGATTTGGGGGTGGGGTGTGGGAGAGTGGGGGAGTGGGGAGGGGAGTGGGGGAGGGGAGTGGGGGAGGGGAGTTGGGGCGGGGAGTTGGGGAGGGGAGGGGAGTGGGGTTGGGGACTGGTGGAAGGAAGTCGGGTAGGGGAGTGAGGGAGGGGAGTGGTGTAGGGGAGTGGGGGAGTTGTGTAGGGGAGTGGGGGAGTGGGGGAGGGGAGGGCAGAGAGAAGGTGGGGTGAAGGGGAGTTGTGTAGGGAGTGGGCAGGGCAGTGGCGTAGGGGAGTTGGGTAGGGGAGGGCATTGTGGAGGAGAAGGAAGGGGAGTAGGGGAGGGGAGTGGAGGAGGGTAGTGGGGGAGGGGAGGGCAGTGAGGAGGTGGAGGAAAAGGGAGTGGGGAGGGGAGTGGTGTAGGGGAGGGCAGTGAGGATTTGGAGGGAAGGGATGTGGGGGAAGGGGAGTCGGGTCGGGGAGTGGGAAAGTGGAGTGGGATAGGGGAGTGGGGGAGGGGAGTGGGGGTGGGGAGTGGGGGAGGGGAGTGGGGGAGTGGGGGAGGGGAGCGGGGGAGGGGATGTGGGGAGCGGAGTGGGCTAGTGGTGTGGAGTAGGGGTGTGGGGTAGGGTTGTGGGGGAGGGGAGTGGGGGAGGGGAGTGGGGTACGGTGGGCAGTGAGGAGGTGCAGGGATGCTGAATGGTGGACGGGAGTGGGGGATGGGAGGGGAGCGGGGGAGGGGGTGGGAAGGGGGCGGGGGAGGGGAGCGGGGGAGGGGGTTTGTGAAGGTGAGTGGCGGACAGGAGTTGGGGGAGGAGATTTGGGGAGTAGAGGAGAGGGGAGTGGGGGAGGGGAGTGGGGGAGGGGAGTTGGGGGAGGGGAGTTGGCGGAGGGGAGTTGGCGGAGGGGAGTTGGCGGAGGGGAGTGAGGGAGGGGAGTTGACGAGGGAAGTGAGGGAGGGGAGTGGGGGAGGGGAGTGGGATAGGGGAGTTGGATAGGGAATGGGGGATGGGAGTGGGGGAGGGGATTGGGGGAGGGGAGGGGGAAGGGGAGTTGTTTAGGGGAGTGAGAGACGGGGGTTGAGGCAGGGAGTGTGGGAGAGGAGTGGGGAAGGGGAGATGCGGAGAGGAGAGGAGAGGGGGAGGGGAGTCGGGTGGAGGAGTGGGAGAGGGGAGTGGGTTTGTGAGTGCGGTAGGGGAGTGTGGGATGGGAGTGGGGGACAGTGAATGGGGTAGGGGAGTGGCGTAAGTGAGTGGGGGCAGGGAGAGGGGAGGGGAGTGGAGGGAAGGGGAGTTGGGGAGTGGAGTGGGGGAGGTGTGTGGGTTAGGAGAGTTGGGTAGTGGAGGGCAGTGAGGAGGTGGAGGGGAAGGGAGTGGGGTAGGAAAGTTGGGGAGCGGACTGCGGTAGGGATGTGATGTCAGGGAGTGGGGTAGCGGAGTGGGGTAAGGGAGTGGTGACGGGGAGTGGGGTAGGGGAGTGGAGTAGGGGAGTTGTGGAGGGGAGTGCGGTGGGGGAGTGGGGGTGTAGAGTGGGGTAGGGGCGTGGTGTAGGGGAGGGCAGTGAGGATTTGGAGGGAAGGGGAGTGGAATGGGGTAGGGGAGTGGGGGAGGGGAGTGGGGTACGGTGGGCAGTGAGGAGGTGCAGGGATGCGGAATGGTGGACGGGAGTGGGGGAGGGGAGGGGAGCGGGGGAGGGGGTGGGGAGGGGGCGGGGGAGGGGAGCGGGGGAGGGGGTTTGTGAAGGTGAGTGGTGGACAGGAATTGGGGGAGGAGATTTGGGGAGTAGAGGAGAGGGGAGTGGGGGAGGGGAGTTGGGGGAGGGGAGTTGGCGGAGGGGAGTTGGCGGAGGGGAGTTGGCGGAGGGGAGTGAGGGTGGGGAGTTGACGAGGGAAGTGAGGGAGGGGAGTGGGGGAGGGGAGTGGGATAGGGGAGTGGGATAGGGGAGTGGGGGATGGGAGTGGGGGAGGGGAGTGGGGGAGGGGAGGGGGAAGGGGAGTTGTTTAGGGGAGTGAGAGACGGGAGTTGAGGCAGGGAGTGTGGGAGAGGAGTGGGGAAGGGGAGATGCGGAGAGGAGAGGAGAGGGGGAGGGGAGTCGGGTGGAGGAGTGGGAGAGGGGATTGGGGTTTGTGAGTGCGGTAGGGGAGTGTGGGAGGGGAGTGGGGGACAGTGAATGGGGTAGGGGAGTGGCGTAAGTGAGTGGGGGCAGGGAGAGGGGAGGGGAGTGGAGGGAAGGGGAGTTGGGGAGTAGAGTGGGGGAGGTGTGTGGGTTAGGAGAGTTGGGTAGTGGAGGGCAGTGAGGAGGTGGAGGGGAGGGGAGTGGGGTAGGAAAGTTGGGGAGCGGACTGCGGTAGGGATGTGGTGTCAGGGAGTGGGGTAGCGGAGTGGGGTAGGGGAGTGGGGGTAGGGGAGTGGGGGTAGGGGAGTGGGGGAAGCGAGTGGGGGAAGCGAGTGGGGGAAGGGAGTGGGGGAAGGGAGTGGGGGAAGGGAGTGGGTTAGGAGAGTGGAGTGGTGTAGGGGATTGGGGTAGGGGAGTGCTGTCGGGGAGTGGAGTAGGGGAGTGAGGTATGGGAAATTGTGAGGGAAGTGCGGGAGGAGTGTTGGGGGAGGGGAGTTGGGGAGGGGAGTGGGGTAGAGGAGTGGGGTAGTACAGTGGGGGAGGGGAGTTGCGGCAGGGGTTGGGGAGCGGAGTGGTTGCGGGGAGTTGCGGAGAGGAGAGGGGGAGGGGAGTGTAGTGGGGTGCAGGTGTGCGGTAGGGGAGTGGGGGAGGCTTGTTGGGTATGGGAGTGGGTGTGAGGAGTGGGGTATGGGTGTGCAGTAGGGGAGTGGGGAAGGGGACTGGGGGAGGGGAATGAGGGAGGGGAGTGGGGGACTGGGAGTGGGGTAGGGGAGTGGCAAAGGTCCGTGGGGGAGGGGAGAGGGGAGTGGAATGGGGGAGGGGCGTGGTAGGAGATGTGGGTACGGGGGTAGGGGAGGGTAGTGAGGTATTGGAGTGGTGGAGGGGAGTGGGGTAGGGGAGAGTGGTAGGGGATTGGGGTCGGGGTGTGGGGTAGGGCAGTGTGGTAGGGGAGTGGGGTAGGGGAGTTGTAGAGGGAGTGCAGTAGGGGAGTGGGGGAGGGGAGTGGGGTAGGAGAGGTGGGTAGGGGTGTGGGTAGGGGAGTGAGGTAGGGGAGTGGGGAGGGGTGTGGAGGAGGGGAATGGGGTAGGGGAGTGGGGTAGGGGAGTTGTGGAGGGGAGTGGGGTAGGGGAGTGTGGTAGGGGAGTGGGGTAGGGGAGTGGGGTAGGGGAGTTGTGGAGGGCACTGCGGTCGGGGTGTTGGGTCGGGGAGTGGGGCAGGGGAGTGGGGGAGGGTAGTGGAGGATGGGATTGTCTTAGGTGAGGGCAGTGAAGAGGTGGAGGGAAGCGGAGTGGTGGATCGGAGTAGGGGAGGGGATTTGTGGTGGGGTGTGGTAAGGGAGTGGGTTCAGCGAATGGGGTAGGGGAGTGTGGTAGCGGAGTTGGGGAGGCTAGTTGGGGAGGGGAGTGGGGAGGAGAGTGGGGGAAGTTAATGTGGGAGGGGAGTGGACGAGGGAAGCTGGGGCGGGGAGAGGGGGAGGGGAGTGGGGAGAGGAGTTGGGGAGGGGAGTGGGGGAGGGGTGTGGGGGAGGGAGGTGGGGGAGGGCTGTTGGGGGGATTTGGGGAGGGGTGTTCTGGAGGGAAGTGAGGGAGGGGAGTTGTGCAGGGGAGTGGGGGAGGTGAGTTTGGTAGGGGAGTGGAGTAGGGGCTGGTGGTAAGGGAGTTGGTGAGGGGTGTGGGGTAGGGGAGTGGGGTAATGAGTTGGGTGGGGAGTGGGGGAGGGGAGGGGGGAGGGGAGTTGGGGAGGGGAGTTGGGGAGGGGAGTTGGGTAGAGGAGTGGGGGTAAGGAGTGGGGTGCGGGAGTGGAGTAGGGGAGTGGGGGAGGTGAGTTGTGGAGGGGAGTGGGGGACAGGGAATGGGGGACAGGGGGAGTGGGGTAGGGGAGTGATATAGGGGGGTGGGTTAGGGGAGTGGTCGAGGGGAGTGGGGTAGGGGAGTGGGGTAGGGGAGTGGGGGAGGGGAGTGGGGGACAGGGAGTGGGGGATAGGTAATGGGGTAGGGGAGTGATATAGGGGAGTGGGGGAGGGGAGTGGGGGACAGGAAGTGGTGTAGGGGAGTGCGGTAGGTGAGTTGGGGTGGGGGGAGGGTAGTGGGGGAGGGGAGTGTGGTAGGGGGAGTGTGGGAAGGGAGTAGGGAAGGGGTGTGTTGTAAGGGAGTGGGGGATGGGAGTGGGGTAGGGGAGTGGGGTAGGGCAGTGATGTAGGGGTGTGTGGGAGTGGAGTGGAAAGGGGACTGGCGAGGGGAGTGGGGTAGGGGAGTGGGGCAGTGAGACGGGTGTGGAGTAGGGGAGGGGAGTGGGGGAGGGGAGTGGCGGCAGGAATGGGGTAGGGGAGTGCGGGAGGGAGTGAGCTGGGGAGTGAGGGAGGGTAGAGTGGGAGGGGAGCGGAGAGGGGAGTAGGGGCGCGGAGTTGGGGAGGGGAGTGGGGAGGGGTCTGGGGGAGGGGATTGGTGGAGGGGATTGGTGCAGGGGAGTGGGGGAGAGGAGATGCTGGTGGAGTTGGGGAGTGGAGCGGTTGAGGGGAGTTGGGGAGGGGAGTGTGGCGGGGAGTGGGGGAGGAGTGTGGGTTAGGAGAGTGAGGAGGGGAGTGGGGGAGGGAGTGGGGGAACAGGGATTGGGGGACAGGGGGTCTGGTAGGGGAGTGATAAAGGGGAGTGGGGTAGGGGAGTGGGTTAGGGGAGTGGGGGAGGGGAGTGGGGGACAGGGAGTGGGAGAGGGGAGTGGGGTATGGGAGTGGGGTAGGGGAGTGGGTGAAGGGAGTGGGAGTGGGGAGTGGGGGAAAGGAAGTGGGGTAGGGGAGTGCGGTAGGTGAGTCAGGGCTGGGAGAGGGGAGTGGGGGAGGGGAGCGTGGTAGGGGAGTGTGGTCGGGGAGTGTGGGAGGGGAGTTCGGTAGGGGGAGTGTGGGAAGGGAGTAGGGAAGGGGAGTGTGGGAGGGGAGTGGGGAATGGAGTGGTGTAGGGGAGTGGGGTAGGGGAATGATGTAGGGGAGTGTGGGAGTGGAGTGGTAAGGGGACTGGGGAGGGGAGTGCGGTAGGGGAGTGGGGTAGGGGAATGATGTAGGGGAGTGTGGGAGTGGAGTGGTAAGGGGACTGGGGAGGGGAGTGCGGTAGGGGAGTGGAGGCATTGAGAGGGGAGTGGAGTGGGGAAGGGGAGTAGGGTAGGGGAGTGGCAGCAGGAATGGGGTAGGGGAGTGGGGGAGGGAAGTGGGCTGGGGAGTGTGGGAGGGTAGTGTGGGAGGGGAGGGAAGAGGTGTGTAGGGGAGTGGAGTTGGGGAGGGGAGTGTGGAGGGGAGTGGGGGAGCGGATTGGCAGAGGGGATTGGCGGAGGGGAGTGGGGGAGGGGAGTGGGGGAGGGGCGATAGTGATGGAGTTGGGGAGTGGAGCGGTTGAGGGGAGTTGGGGAGGGGAGTGGGGGAGGGGAGTGGGGGAGGGGTGTGGGGTAGGAGAGTGAGGGAGGGCAGTGGGGGAAGCAGTGGGATAGGGGAGTGTGGTTGGGGGTGGGGTTGGGAAGTGGGGGAGGGGAATGAAGTAGGGAAGTTGGGAGGGGAGTGGGGAAGGGGAGTGGGAGAGGGGTGGCTGGGTGGGATGTGGGGTATGGGAGTGAGGGAGGGGTGTTAGGGGGTAGTGGGATCGGGGAATGGTGTATGGGAGTGGGGGATGGGATTTGGGGAACAAAGTGATGAGCTCAAAGGAGGAGAAGGTGCAAGAGGAGTTGTGGGGGGAGAGAGAGAGTAAAATGTGATAGGGGCGATTTGGCTAGGGTGGAATATTAACACACTGACAGAGAACACAGATTAATATTAACACACTCACTGACACACTGTGTACATCATGACCCACAGTCAGATACACCCTGTGAAGTGTAAAACACCCCCACTGTCCTCAGGAATATTAACACACTGACAGAGAACACAGATTAATATTAACACACTCACTGAAACACTGTGTATATCATGACCCACAGTCAGATAAACCCTGTGAAGTGTAAAACACCCCCACTGTCCTCAGGAATATTAACACACTGACAGAGAACACAGATTAATATTAACACACTCACTGACACACTGTGTATATCATGACCCACAGCCAGATACACCCTGTGAAGTGTAAAACACCCCCACTGTCCTCAGGAATATTAACACACTGACAGAGAACACAGATTAATATTAACACACTCACTGAAACACTGTGTATATCATGACCCACAGTCAGATAAACCCTGTGAAGTGTAAAACACCCCCACTGTCCTCAGGAATATTAACACACTGACAGAGAACACAGATTAATATTAACACACTCACTGACACACTGTGTATATCATGATCCACAGTCAGATACACCCTGTGAAGTGTAAAACACCCCCACTGTCCTCAGTAATATTAACACACTGAAAGAGAACACAGATTCATATTAACACACTCACTGACACACTGTGTATATCATGACCCACAGTCAGATACACCCTGTGAAGTGTAAAACACCCCCACTGTCCTCAGTAATATTAACACACTGACAGAGAACACAGATTAATATTAACACACTCACTGACACACTGTGTACATCATGACCCACAGCCAGATACACCCTGTGAAGTGTAAAACACCCCCACTGTCCTCAGTAATATTAACACACTGACAGAGAACACAGATTAAAATTAACACACTCACTGACAAACTGTGTACATCATGACCCACAGTCAGATAAACCCTGTGAAGTGTAAAACACCCCCACTGTCCTCAGTAATATTAACACACTGACAGAGAACACAGATTAATATTGACACACTCACTGACACACTGTGTATGTCATGACTCACAGCCAGATAAACCCTGTGAAGTGTAAAACACCCCCACTGTCCTCAGGAATATTAACACACTGACAGAGAACACAGATTAATATTAACACACTCACTGACACACTGTGTAAATCATGACCCACAGTCAGATACATCCTGTGAAGTGTAAAACACCCCCACTGTCCTCAGTAATATTAACACACTGACAGAGAACACAGATTAATATTAACACACTCACTGACACACTGTGTACATCATGACCCACAGCCAGATACACCCTGTGAAGTGTAAAACACCCCCACTGTCCTCAGTAATATTAACACACTGACAGAGAACACAGATTAAAATTAACACACTCACTGACAAACTGTGTACATCATGACCCACAGTCAGATCAACCCTGTGAAGTGTCAAACACCCCCACTGTCCTCAGTAATATTAACACACTGACAGAGAACACAGATTAATATTGACACACTCACTGACACACTGTGTATGTCATGACTCACAGCCAGATAAACCCTGTGAAGTGTAAAACACCCCCACTGTCCTCAGGAATATTAACACACTGACAGAGAACACAGATTAATATTAACACACTCACTGACACACTGTGTATATAATGACCCACAGTCAGATACACCCTGCGAAGTGTAAAACATCCCCACTGTCCTCAGGAATATTAACACACTGACAGAGAACACAGATTAATATTAACACACTCACTGACACACTGTGTACATCATGACCCACAGTCAGATACACCCTGTGAAGTGTAAAACACCCCCACTGTCCTCAGTAATATTAACACACTGACAGAGAACACAGATTAATATTAACACACTCACTGACACACTGTGTATGTCATGACTCACAGCCAGATAAACCCTGTGAAGTGTAAAACACCCCCACTGTCCTCAGGAATATTAACACACTGACAGAGAACACAGATTAATATTAACACACTCACTGACACACTGTGTATATCATGACCCACAGTCAGATACACCCTGCGAAGTGTAAAACATCCCCACTGTCCTCAGGAATATTAACACACTGACAGAGAACACAGATTAATATTAACACATTCACTGACACACTGTGTATATCATGACCCACAGTCAGATACACCCTGTGAAGTGCAAAACACCCCCACTGTCCTCAGTAATATTAACACACTGACAGAGAACACAGATTAATATTAACACACTCACTGACACACTGTGTACATCATGACCCACAGTCAGATACACCCTGTGAAGTGTAAAACACCCCCACTGTCCTCAGTAATATTAACACACTGACAGTGAACACAGATTAATATTAACACACTCACTGACACACTGTGTATATCATGACCCACAGTCAGATACACCCTGTGAAGTGTAAAACACCCCCACTGTCCTCAGGAATATTAACACACTGACAGAGAACACAGATTAATATTAACACACTCACTGACACACTGTGTATATCATGACTCACAGTCAGATACACCCTGTGAAGTGCAAAACACCCCCACTGTCCTCAGTAATATTAACACACTGACAGAGAACACAGATTAATGTTAACACACTCACTGACACACTGTGTATATCATGACCCACAGTCAGATACACCCTGTGAAGTGTAAAACACCCCCACTGTCCTCAGCAATATTAACACACTGACAGAGAACACAGATTAATATTAACACAATCACTGATACACTGTGTATATCATGACCCACAGTCAGATAAACACTGTGAAGTGTAAAACACCCCCACTGTCCTCAGTAATATTAACACACTGACAGAGTACACAGATTAATATTAACACACTCACTGACACACTGTGTATATCATGACCCACAGTCAGATACACCCTGTGAAGTGTAAAACACCCCCACTGTCCTCAGTAATATTAACACACTGACAGAGAACACAGATTAATATTAACACACTCACTGACACACTGTGTATATCATGACCCACAGTCAGATACACCCTGTGAAGTGTAAAACACCCCCACTGTCCTCAGTAATATTAACACACTGACAGAGTACACAGATTAATATTAACACACTCACTGACACACTGTGTACATCATGACCCACAGTCAGATACACCCTGTGAAGTGTAAAACACCCCCACTGTCCTCAGCAATATTAACACACTGACAGAGAACACAGATTAATATTAACACACTCACTGATACACTGTGCATATCATGACCCACAGTCAGATAAACACTGTGAAGTGTAAAACACCCCCACTGTCCTCAGTAATATTAACACACTGACAGAGTACACAGATTAATATTAACACACTCACTGACACACTGTGTATATCATGACCCACAGTCAGATACACCCTGTGAAGTGTAAAACACCCCCACTGTCCTCAGTAATATTAACACACTGACAGAGTACACAGATTAATATTAACACACTCACTGACACACTGTGTATATCATGACCCACAGTCAGATACACCCTGTGAAGTGTAAAACACCCCCACTGTCCTCAGCAATATTAACACACTGACAGAGAACACAGATTAATATTAACACACTCACTGACACACTGTGTATATCATGACCCACAGTCAGATACACCCTGTGAAGTGTAAAACACCCCCACTGTCCTCAGTAATATTAACACACTGACAGAGAACACAGATTAAAATTAAAACACTCACTGACACACTGTGTACATCATGACCCAGAGTCAGATACACCCTGTGAAGTGTAAAACACCCCCACTGTCCTCAGGAATATTAACACACTGACAGAGAACACAGATTAATATTAACACACTCACTGACACACTGTGTACATCATGACCCACAGTCAGATACACCCTGTGAAGTGTAAAACACCCCCACTGTCCTCAGCAATATTAACACACTGACAGAGAACACAGATTAATATTAACACACTCACTGATACACTGTGTATATCATGACCCACAGTCAGATAAACACTGTGAAGTGTAAAACACCCCCACTGTCCTCAGTAATATTAACACACTGACAGAGTACACAGATTAATATTAACACACTCACTGACACACTGTGTATATCATGACCCACAGTCAGATACACCCTGTGAAGTGTAAAACACCCCCACTGTCCTCAGGAATATTAACACACTGACAGAGTACACAGATTAATATTAACACACTCACTGACACTGTGTATATCATGACCCACAGTCAGATACACCCTGTGAAGTGTAAAACACCCCCACTGTCCTCAGCAATATTAACACACTGACAGAGAACACAGATTAATATTAACACACTCACTGACACACTGTGTATATCATGACCCACAGTCAGATACACCCTGTGAAGTGTAAAACACCCCCACTGTCCTCAGTAATATTAACACACTGACAGAGAACACAGATTAATATTAAGACACTCACTGACACACTGTGTACATCATGACCCAGAGTCAGATACACCCGGTGAAGTGTAAAACACCCCCACTGTCCTCAGTAATATTAACACACTGACAGAGAACACAGATTAATATTAAAACACTCACTGACACACTGTGTACATCATGACCCAGAGTCAGATACACCCTGTGAAGTGTAAAACACCCCCACTGTCCTCAGGAATATTAACACACTGACAGAGAACACAGATTAATATTAACACACTCACTGACACACTGTGTACATCATGACCCACAGTCAGATACACCCTGTGAAGTGTAAAACACCCCCACTGTCCTCAGCAATATTAACACACTGACAGAGAACACAGATTAATATTAACACACTCACTGATACACTGTGTATATCATGACCCACAGTCAGATAAACCCTGTGAAGTGTAAAACACCCCCACTGTCCTCAGTAATATTAACACACTGACAGAGAACACAGATTAATATTGACACACTCACTGACACACTGTGTATGTCATGACTCACAGCCAGATAAACCCTGTGAAGTGTAAAACACCCCCACTGTCCTCAGGAATATTAACACACTGACAGAGAACACAGATTAATATTAACACACTCACTGACACACTGTGTAAATCATGACCCACAGTCAGATACATCCTGTGAAGTGTAAAACACCCCCACTGTCCTCAGTAATATTAACACACTGACAGAGAACACAGATTAATATTAACACACTCACTGACACACTGTGTACATCATGACCCACAGCCAGATACACCCTGTGAAGTGTAAAACACCCCCACTGTCCTCAGTAATATTAACACACTGACAGAGAACACAGATTAAAATTAACACACTCACTGACAAACTGTGTACATCATGACCCACAGTCAGATAAACCCTGTGAAGTGTAAAACACCCCCACTGTCCTCAGTAATATTAACACACTGACAGAGAACACAGATTAAAATTAACACACTCACTGACAAACTGTGTACATCATGACCCACAGTCAGATCAACCCTGTGAAGTGTAAAACACCCCCACTGTCCTCAGTAATATTAACACACTGACAGAGAACACAGATTAATATTGACACACTCACTGACACACTGTGTATGTCATGACTCACAGCCAGATAAACCCTGTGAAGTGTAAAACACCCCCACTGTCCTCAGGAATATTAACACACTGACAGAGAACACAGATTAATATTAACACACTCACTGACACACTGTGTATATCATGACCCACAGTCAGATACACCCTGCGAAGTGTAAAACATCCCCACTGTCCTCAGGAATATTAACACACTGACAGAGAACACAGATTAATATTAACACACTCACTGACACACTGTGTACATCATGACCCACAGTCAGATACACCCTGTGAAGTGTAAAACACCCCCACTGTCCTCAGTAATATTAACACACTGACAGAGAACACAGATTAATATTAACACACTCACTGACACACTGTGTATGTCATGACTCACAGCCAGATAAACCCTGTGAAGTGTAAAACACCCCCACTGTCCTCAGGAATATTAACACACTGACAGAGAACACAGATTAATATTAACACACTCACTGACACACTGTGTATATCATGACCCACAGTCAGATACACCCTGCGAAGTGTAAAACATCCCCACTGTCCTCAGGAATATTAACACACTGACAGAGAACACAGATTAATATTAACACATTCACTGACACACTGTGTATATCATGACCCACAGTCAGATACACCCTGTGAAGTGCAAAACACCCCCACTGTCCTCAGTAATATTAACACACTGACAGAGAACACAGATTAATATTAACACACTCACTGACACACTGTGTACATCATGACCCACAGTCAGATACACCCTGTGAAGTGTAAAACACCCCCACTGTCCTCAGTAATATTAACACACTGACAGAGAACACAGATTAATATTAACACACTCACTGACACACTGTGTATATCATGACCCACAGTCAGATACACCCTGTGAAGTGTAAAACACCCCCACTGTCCTCAGGAATATTAACACACTGACAGAGAACACAGATTAATATTAACACACTCACTGACACACTGTGTATATCATGACTCAAAGTCAGATACACCCTGTGAAGTGCAAAACACCCCCACTGTCCTCAGTAATATTAACACACTGACAGAGAACACAGATTAATGTTAACACACTCACTGACACACTGTGTATATCATGACCCACAGTCAGATACACCCTGTGAAGTGTAAAACATCCCCACTGTCCTCAGTAATATTAACACACTGACAGAGAACACAGATTAATATTAACACACTCACTGACACACTGTGTATATCATGACCCACAGTCAGATACACCCTGTGAAGTGTAAAACACCCCCACTGTCCTCAGTAATATTAACACACTGACAGAGAACACAGATTAATATTAACACACTCACTGACACACTGTGTATATCATGACCCACAGTCAGATACACCCTGTGAAGTGTAAAACACCCCCACTGTCCTCAGTAATATTAACACACTGACAGAGAACACAGATTAAAATTAAAACACTCACTGACACACTGTGTATATCATGACCCACAGTCAGATACACCCTGTGAAGTGTAAAACACCCCCACTGTCCTCAGTAATATTAACACACTGACAGAGAACACAGATTAATATTAACACACTCACTGACACACTGTGTACATCATGACCCAGAGTCAGATACACCCTGTGAAGTGTAAAACACCCCCACTGTCCTCAGGAATATTAACACACTGACAGAGAACACAGATTAATATTAACACACTCACTGACACACTGTGTACATCATGACCCACAGTCAGATACACCCTGTGAAGTGTAAAACACCCCCACTGTCCTCAGTAATATTAACACACTGACAGAGAACACAGATTAAAATTAAAACACTGACTGACACACTGTGTATATCATGACCCACAGTCAGATACACCCTGTGAAGTGTAAAACACCCCCACTGTCCTCAGTAATATTAACACACTGACAGAGAACACAGATTAATATTGACACACTCACTGACACACTGTGTATGTCATGACTCACAGCCAGATAAACCCTGTGAAGTGTAAAACACCCCCACTGTCCTCAGGAATATTAACACACTGACAGAGAACACAGATTAATATTAACACACTCACTGACACACTGTGTAAATCATGACCCACAGTCAGATACATCCTGTGAAGTGTAAAACACCCCCACTGTCCTCAGTAATATTAACACACTGACAGAGAACACAGATTAATATTAACACACTCACTGACACACTGTGTACATCATGACCCACAGCCAGATACACCCTGTGAAGTGTAAAACCCCCCCCCGTCCTCAGTAATATTAACACACTGACAGAGAACACAGATTAAAATTAACACACTCACTGACAAACTGTGTACATCATGACCCACAGTCAGATCAACCCTGTGAAGTGTAAAACACCCCCACTGTCCTCAGTAATATTAACACACTGACAGAGAACACAGATTAATATTGACACACTCACTGACACACTGTGTATGTCATGACTCACAGCCAGATAAACCCTGTGAAGTGTAAAACACCCCCACTGTCCTCAGGAATATTAACACACTGACAGAGAACACAGATTAATATTAACACACTCACTGACACACTGTGTATATCATGACCCACAGTCAGATACACCCTGCGAAGTGTAAAACATCCCCACTGTCCTCAGGAATATTAACACACTGACAGAGAACACAGATTAATATTAACACACTCACTGACACACTGTGTACATCATGACCCACAGTCAGATACACCCTGTGAAGTGTAAAACACCCCCACTGTCCTCAGTAATATTAACACACTGACAGAGAACACAGATTAATATTAACACACTCACTGACACACTGTGTATGTCATGACTCACAGCCAGATAAACCCTGTGAAGTGTAAAACACCCCCACTGTCCTCAGGAATATTAACACACTGACAGAGAACACAGATTAATATTAACACACTCACTGACACACTGTGTATATCATGACCCACAGTCAGATACACCCTGCGAAGTGTAAAACATCCCCACTGTCCTCAGGAATATTAACACACTGACAGAGAACACAGATTAATATTAACACATTCACTGACACACTGTGTATATCATGACCCACAGTCAGATACACCCTGTGAAGTGCAAAACACCCCCACTGTCCTCAGTAATATTAACACACTGACAGAGAACACAGATTAATATTAACACACTCACTGACACACTGTGTACATCATGACCCACAGTCAGATACACCCTGTGAAGTGTAAAACACCCCCACTGTCCTCAGTAATATTAACACACTGACAGAGAACACAGATTAATATTAACACACTCACTGACACACTGTGTATATCATGACCCACAGTCAGATACACCCTGTGAAGTGTAAAACACCCCCACTGTCCTCAGGAATATTAACACACTGACAGAGAACACAGATTAATATTAACACACTCACTGACACACTGTGTATATCATGACTCACAGTCAGATACACCCTGTGAAGTGCAAAACACCCCCACTGTCCTCAGTAATATTAACACACTGACAGAGAACACAGATTAATGTTAACACACTCACTGACACACTGTGTATATCATGACCCACAGTCAGATACACCCTGTGAAGTGTAAAACATCCCCACTGTCCTCAGTAATATTAACACACTGACAGAGAACACAGATTAATATTAACACACTCACTGACACACTGTGTATATCATGACCCACAGTCAGATACACCCTGTGAAGTGTAAAACACCCCCACTGTCCTCAGTAATATTAACACACTGACAGAGAACACAGATTAATATTAACACACTCACTGACACACTGTGTATATCATGACCCACAGTCAGATACACCCTGTGAAGTGTAAAACACCCCCACTGTCCTCAGTAATATTAACACACTGACAGAGAACACAGATTAAAATTAAAACACTCACTGACACACTGTGTATATCATGACCCACAGTCAGATACACCCTGTGAAGTGTAAAACACCCCCACTGTCCTCAGTAATATTAACACACTGACAGAGAACACAGATTAATATTAACACACTCACTGACACACTGTGTACATCATGACCCAGAGTCAGATACACCCTGTGAAGTGTAAAACACCCCCACTGTCCTCAGGAATATTAACACACTGACAGAGAACACAGATTAATATTAACACACTCACTGACACACTGTGTACATCATGACCCACAGTCAGATACACCCTGTGAAGTGTAAAACACCCCCACTGTCCTCAGCAATATTAACACACTGACAGAGAACACAGATTAATATTAACACACTCACTGATACACTGTGTATATCATGACCCACAGTCAGATAAACACTGTGAAGTGTAAAACACCCCCACTGTCCTCAGTAATATTAACACACTGACAGAGTACACAGATTAATATTAACACACTCACTGACACACTGTGTATATCATGACCCACAGTCAGATACACCCTGTGAAGTGTAAAACACCCCCACTGTCCTCAGTAATATTAACACACTGACAGAGAACACAGATTAATATTAACACACTCACTGACACACTGTGTATATCATGACCCACAGTCAGATACACCCTGTGAAGTGTAAAACACCCCCACTGTCCTCAGCAATATTAACACACTGACAGAGAACACAGATTAATATTAACACACTCACTGACACACTGTGTATATCATGACCCACAGTCAGATACACCCTGTGAAGTGTAAAACACCCCCACTGTCCTCAGTAATATTAACACACTGACAGAGAACACAGATTAATATTAACACACTCACTGACACACTGTGTATATCATGACCCACAGTCAGATACACCCTGTGAAGTGTAAAACACCCCCACTGTCCTCAGTAATATTAAAACACTGACAGAGAACACAGATTAATATTAACACACTCACTGACACACTGTGTACATCATGACCCAGAGTCAGATACACCCGGTGAAGTGTAAAACACCCCCACTGTCCTCAGTAATATTAACACACTGACAGAGAACACAGATTAATATTAAAACACTCACTGACACACTGTGTACATCATGACCCAGAGTCAGATACACCCTGTGAAGTGTAAAACACCCCCACTGTCCTCAGGAATATTAACACACTGACAGAGAACACAGATTAATATTAACACACTCACTGACACACTGTGTACATCATGACCCACAGTCAGATACACCCTGTGAAGTGTAAAACACCCCCACTGTCCTCAGCAATATTAACACACTGACAGAGAACACAGATTAATATTAACACACTCACTGATACACTGTGTATATCATGACCCACAGTCAGATAAACACTGTGAAGTGTAAAACACCCCCACTGTCCTCAGTAATATTAACACACTGACAGAGTACACAGATTAATATTAACACACTCACTGACACACTGTGTATATCATGACCCACAGTCAGATACACCCTGTGAAGTGTAAAACACCCCCACTGTCCTCAGTAATATTAACACACTGACAGAGTACACAGATTAATATTAACACACTCACTGACACACTGTGTATATCATGACCCACAGTCAGATACACCCTGTGAAGTGTAAAACACCCCCACTGTCCTCAGCAATATTAACACACTGACAGAGAACACAGATTAAAATTAAAACACTCACTGACACACTGTGTACATCATGACCCAGAGTCAGATACACCCTGTGAAGTGTAAAACACCCCCACTGTCCTCAGGAATATTAACACACTGACAGAGAACACAGATTAATATTAACACACTCACTGACACACTGTGTACATCATGACCCACAGTCAGATACACCCTGTGAAGTGTAAAACACCCCCACTGTCCTCAGCAATATTAACACACTGACAGAGAACACAGATTAATATTAACACACTCACTGATACACTGTGTATATCATGACCCACAGTCAGATAAACACTGTGAAGTGTAAAACACCCCCACTGTCCTCAGTAATATTAACACACTGACAGAGTACACAGATTAATATTAACACACTCACTGACACACTGTGTATATCATGACCCACAGTCAGATACACCCTGTGAAGTGTAAAACACCCCCACTGTCCTCAGTAATATTAACACACTGACAGAGTACACAGATTAATATTAACACACTCACTGACACACTGTGTATATCATGACCCACAGTCAGATACACCCTGTGAAGTGTAAAACACCCCCACTGTCCTCAGCAATATTAACACACTGACAGAGAACACAGATTAATATTAAAACACTCACTGACACACTGTGTACATCATGACCCAGAGTCAGATACACCCTGTGAAGTGTAAAACACCCCCACTGTCCTCAGGAATATTAACACACTGACAGAGAACACAGATTAATATTAACACACTCACTGACACACTGTGTACATCATGACCCACAGTCAGATACACCCTGTGAAGTGTAAAACACCCCCACTGTCCTCAGCAATATTAACACACTGACAGAGAACACAGATTAATATTAACACACTCACTGATACACTGTGTATATCATGACCCACAGTCAGATAAACCCTGTGAAGTGTAAAACATCCCCACTGTCCTCAGGAATATTAACACACTGACAGAGAACACAGATTAATATTAACACACTCACTGACACACTGTGTATATCATGACCCACAGTCAGATAAACCCTGTGAAGTGTAAAACACCCCCACTGTCCTCAGTAATATTAACACCTGACAGTGAACACAGATTAATATTAACACACTCACTGACACACTGTGTATATCATGACCCACAGTCAGATAAACACTGTGAAGTGTAAAACACCCCCACTGTCCTCAGTAATATTAACACACTGACAGAGGACACAGATTAATATTAACACACTCACTGACACACTGTGTATATCATGACCCACAGTCAGATACACCCTGTGAAGTGTAAAACACCCCCACTGTCCTCAGTAATATTAACACACTGACAGAGTACACAGATTAATATTAACACACTCACTGACACACTGTGTATATCATGACCCACAGTCAGATACACCCTGTGAAGTGCAAAACACCCCCACTGTCCTCAGTAATATTAACACACTGACAGAGAACACAGATTAATATTAACACACTCACTGACACACTGTGTATATCATGACCCACAGTCAGATACACCCTGTGAAGTGTAAAACACCCCCACTGTCCTCAGTAATATTAACACACAGACAGAGAACACAGATTAATATTAACACACTCACTGACACACTGTGTATATCATGACCCACAGTCAGATACACCCTGTGAAGTGTAAAACACCCCCACTGTCCTCAGTAATATTAACACACTGACAGAGAACACAGATTAAAATTAAAACACTCACTGACACACTGTGTATATCATGACCCACAGTCAGATACACCCTGTGAAGTGTAAAACACCCCCACTGTCCTCAGTAATATTAACACACTGACAGAGAACACAGATTAATATTAACACACTCACTGACACACTGTGTACATCATGACCCAGAGTCAGATACACCCTGTGAAGTGTAAAACACCCCCACTGTCCTCAGGAATATTAACACACTGACAGAGAACACAGATTAATATTAACACACTCACTGACACACTGTGTACATCATGACCCACAGTCAGATACACCCTGTGAAGTGTAAAACACCCCCACTGTCCTCAGCAATATTAACACACTGACAGAGAACACAGATTAATATTAACACACTCACTGATACACTGTGTATATCATGACCCACAGTCAGATAAACACTGTGAAGTGTAAAACACCCCCACTGTCTTCAGTAATATTAACACACTGACAGAGTACACAGATTAATATTAACACACTCACTGACACACTGTGTATATCATGACCCACAGTCAGATACACCCTGTGAAGTGTAAAACACCCCCACTGTCCTCAGTAATATTAACACACTGACAGAGAACACAGATTAATATTAACACACTCACTGACACACTGTGTATGTCATGACCCACAGTCAGATACACCCTGTGAAGTGTAAAACACCCCCACTGTCCTCAGCAATATTAACACACTGACAGAGAACACAGATTAATATTAACACACTCACTGACACACTGTGTATATCATGACCCACAGTCAGATACACCCTGTGAAGTGTAAAACACCCCCACTGTCCTCAGTAATATTAACACACTGACAGAGAACACAGATTAATATTAACACACTCACTGACACACTGTGTATATCATGACCCACAGTCAGATACACCCTGTGAAGTGTAAAACACCCCCACTGTCCTCAGTAATATTAAAACACTGACAGAGAACACAGATTAATATTAACACACTCACTGACACACTGTGTACATCATGACCCAGAGTCAGATACACCCGGTGAAGTGTAAAACACCCCCACTGTCCTCAGTAATATTAACACACTGACAGAGAACACAGATTAATATTAAAACACTCACTGACACACTGTGTACATCATGACCCAGAGTCAGATACACCCTGTGAAGTGTAAAACACCCCCACTGTCCTCAGGAATATTAACACACTGACAGAGAACACAGATTAATATTAACACACTCACTGACACACTGTGTACATCATGACCCACAGTCAGATACACCCTGTGAAGTGTAAAACACCCCCACTGTCCTCAGCAATATTAACACACTGACAGAGAACACAGATTAATATTAACACACTCACTGATACACTGTGTATATCATGACCCACAGTCAGATAAACACTGTGAAGTGTAAAACACCCCCACTGTCCTCAGTAATATTAACACACTGACAGAGTACACAGATTAATATTAACACACTCACTGACACACTGTGTATATCATGACCCACAGTCAGATACACCCTGTGAAGTGTAAAACACCCCCACTGTCCTCAGTAATATTAACACACTGACAGAGTACACAGATTAATATTAACACACTCACTGACACACTGTGTATATCATGACCCACAGTCAGATACACCCTGTGAAGTGTAAAACACCCCCACTGTCCTCAGCAATATTAACACACTGACAGAGAACACAGATTAATATTAACACACTCACTGACACACTGTGTATATCATGACCCACAGTCAGATACACCCTGTGAAGTGTAAAACACCCCCACTGTCCTCAGTAATATTAACACACTGACAGAGAACACAGATTAAAATTAAAACACTCACTGACACACTGTGTACATCATGACCCAGAGTCAGATACACCCTGTGAAGTGTAAAACACCCCCACTGTCCTCAGGAATATTAACACACTGACAGAGAACACAGATTAATATTAACACACTCACTGACACACTGTGTACATCATGACCCACAGTCAGATACACCCTGTGAAGTGTAAAACACCCCCACTGTCCTCAGCAATATTAACACACTGACAGAGAACACAGATTAATATTAACACACTCACTGATACACTGTGTATATCATGACCCACAGTCAGATAAACACTGTGAAGTGTAAAACACCCCCACTGTCCTCAGTAATATTAACACACTGACAGAGTACACAGATTAATATTAACACACTCACTGACACACTGTGTATATCATGACCCACAGTCAGATACACCCTGTGAAGTGTAAAACACCCCCACTGTCCTCAGTAATATTAACACACTGACAGAGTACACAGATTAATATTAACACACTCACTGACACACTGTGTATATCATGACCCACAGTCAGATACACCCTGTGAAGTGCAAAACACCCCCACTGTCCTCAGTAATATTAACACACTGACAGAGAACACAGATTAATATTAACACACTCACTGACACACTGTGTATATCATGACCCACAGTCAGATACACCCTGTGAAGTGTAAAACACCCCCACTGTCCTCAGTAATATTAACACACAGACAGAGAACACAGATTAATATTAACACACTCACTGACACACTGTGTATATCATGACCCACAGTCAGATACACCCTGTGAAGTGTAAAACACCCCCACTGTCCTCAGTAATATTAACACACTGACAGAGAACACAGATTAAAATTAAAACACTCACTGACACACTGTGTATATCATGACCCACAGTCAGATACACCCTGTGAAGTGTAAAACACCCCCACTGTCCTCAGTAATATTAACACACTGACAGAGAACACAGATTAATATTAACACACTCACTGACACACTGTGTACATCATGACCCAGAGTCAGATACACCCTGTGAAGTGTAAAACACCCCCACTGTCCTCAGGAATATTAACACACTGACAGAGAACACAGATTAATATTAACACACTCACTGACACACTGTGTACATCATGACCCACAGTCAGATACACCCTGTGAAGTGTAAAACACCCCCACTGTCCTCAGCAATATTAACACACTGACAGAGAACACAGATTAATATTAACACACTCACTGATACACTGTGTATATCATGACCCACAGTCAGATAAACACTGTGAAGTGTAAAACACCCCCACTGTCTTCAGTAATATTAACACACTGACAGAGTACACAGATTAATATTAACACACTCACTGACACACTGTGTATATCATGACCCACAGTCAGATACACCCTGTGAAGTGTAAAACACCCCCACTGTCCTCAGTAATATTAACACACTGACAGAGAACACAGATTAATATTAACACACTCACTGACACACTGTGTATGTCATGACCCACAGTCAGATACACCCTGTGAAGTGTAAAACACCCCCACTGTCCTCAGCAATATTAACACACTGACAGAGAACACAGATTAATATTAACACACTCACTGACACACTGTGTATATCATGACCCACAGTCAGATACACCCTGTGAAGTGTAAAACACCCCCACTGTCCTCAGTAATATTAACACACTGACAGAGAACACAGATTAATATTAACACACTCACTGACACACTGTGTATATCATGACCCACAGTCAGATACACCCTGTGAAGTGTAAAACACCCCCACTGTCCTCAGTAATATTAAAACACTGACAGAGAACACAGATTAATATTAACACACTCACTGACACACTGTGTACATCATGACCCAGAGTCAGATACACCCGGTGAAGTGTAAAACACCCCCACTGTCCTCAGTAATATTAACACACTGACAGAGAACACAGATTAATATTAAAACACTCACTGACACACTGTGTACATCATGACCCAGAGTCAGATACACCCTGTGAAGTGTAAAACACCCCCACTGTCCTCAGGAATATTAACACACTGACAGAGAACACAGATTAATATTAACACACTCACTGACACACTGTGTACATCATGACCCACAGTCAGATACACCCTGTGAAGTGTAAAACACCCCCACTGTCCTCAGCAATATTAACACACTGACAGAGAACACAGATTAATATTAACACACTCACTGATACACTGTGTATATCATGACCCACAGTCAGATAAACACTGTGAAGTGTAAAACACCCCCACTGTCCTCAGTAATATTAACACACTGACAGAGTACACAGATTAATATTAACACACTCACTGACACACTGTGTATATCATGACCCACAGTCAGATACACCCTGTGAAGTGTAAAACACCCCCACTGTCCTCAGTAATATTAACACACTGACAGAGTACACAGATTAATATTAACACACTCACTGACACACTGTGTATATCATGACCCACAGTCAGATACACCCTGTGAAGTGTAAAACACCCCCACTGTCCTCAGCAATATTAACACACTGACAGAGAACACAGATTAATATTAACACACTCACTGACACACTGTGTATATCATGACCCACAGTCAGATACACCCTGTGAAGTGTAAAACACCCCCACTGTCCTCAGTAATATTAACACACTGACAGAGAACACAGATTAAAATTAAAACACTCACTGACACACTGTGTACATCATGACCCAGAGTCAGATACACCCTGTGAAGTGTAAAACACCCCCACTGTCCTCAGGAATATTAACACACTGACAGAGAACACAGATTAATATTAACACACTCACTGACACACTGTGTACATCATGACCCACAGTCAGATACACCCTGTGAAGTGTAAAACACCCCCACTGTCCTCAGCAATATTAACACACTGACAGAGAACACAGATTAATATTAACACACTCACTGATACACTGTGTATATCATGACCCACAGTCAGATAAACACTGTGAAGTGTAAAACACCCCCACTGTCCTCAGTAATATTAACACACTGACAGAGTACACAGATTAATATTAACACACTCACTGACACACTGTGTATATCATGACCCACAGTCAGATACACCCTGTGAAGTGTAAAACACCCCCACTGTCCTCAGTAATATTAACACACTGACAGAGTACACAGATTAATATTAACACACTCACTGACACACTGTGTATATCATGACCCACAGTCAGATACACCCTGTGAAGTGTAAAACACCCCCACTGTCCTCAGCAATATTAACACACTGACAGAGAACACAGATTAATATTAAAACACTCACTGACACACTGTGTACATCATGACCCAGAGTCAGATACACCCTGTGAAGTGTAAAACACCCCCACTGTCCTCAGGAATATTAACACACTGACAGAGAACACAGATTAATATTAACACACTCACTGACACACTGTGTACATCATGACCCAGAGTCAGATACACCCTGTGAAGTGTAAAACACCCCCACTGTCCTCAGCAATATTAACACACTGACAGAGAACACAGATTAATATTAACACACTCACTGATACACTGTGTATATCATGACCCACAGTCAGATAAACCCTGTGAAGTGTAAAACATCCCCACTGTCCTCAGGAATATTAACACACTGACAGAGAACACAGATTAATATTAACACACTCACTGACACACTGTGTACATCATGACCCACAGTCAGATACACCCTGTGAAGTGTAAAACACCCCCACTGTCCTCAGTAATATTAACACACTGACAGAGAACACAGATTAATATTAACACACTCACTGACACACTGTGTATATCATGACCCACAGTCAGATAAACCCTGTGAAGTGTAAAACACCCCCACTGTCCTCAGTAATATTAACACCTGACAGTGAACACAGATTAATATTAACACACTCACTGACACACTGTGTATATCATGACCCACAGTCAGATAAACACTGTGAAGTGTAAAACACCCCCACTGTCCTCAGTAATATTAACACACTGACAGAGGACACAGATTAATATTAACACACTCACTGACACACTGTGTATGTCATGACCCACAGTCAGATACACCCTGTGAAGTGTAAAACACCCCCACTGTCCTCAGTAATATTAACACACTGACAGAGTACACAGATTAATATTAACACACTCACTGACACACTGTGTATATCATGACCCACAGTCAGATACACCCTGTGAAGTGTAAAACACCCCCACTGTCCTCAGCAATATTAACACACTGACAGAGACCACAGATTAATATTAACACACTCACTGACACACTGTGTATATCATGACCCACAGTCAGATACACCCTGTGAAGTGTAAAACACCCCCACTGTCCTCAGTAATATTAACACACTGACAGAGAACACAGATTAATATTAACACACTCACTGACACACTGTGTACATCATGACCCAGAGTCAGATACACCCGGTGAAGTGTAAAACACCCCCACTGTCCTCAGTAATATTAACACACTGACAGAGAACACAGATTAATATTAACACACTCACTGACACACTGTGTACATCATGACCCACAGTCAGATACACCCTGTGAAGTGTAAAACACCCCCACTGTCCTCAGTAATATTAACACACTGACAGAGTACACAGATTAATATTAACACACTCACTGACACACTGTGTACATCATGACCCACAGTCAGATACACCCTGTGAAGTGTAAAACATCCCCACTGTCCTCAGTAATATTAACACACTGACAGAGAACACAGATTAATATTAACACACTCACTGACACACTGTGTACATCATGACCCACAGTCAGATACACCCTGTGAAGTGTAAAACACCCCCACTGTCCTCAGTAGTATTAACACACTGACAGAGAACACAGATTAATATTAACACACTCACTGACACACTGTGTATATCATGACCCACAGTCAGATACACCCTGTGAAGTGTAAAACACCCCCACTGTCCTCAGTAATATTAGCACAATGACAGAGAACACAGATTAATATTAACACACTCACTGACACACTGTGTACATCATGACCCACAGTCAGATACACCCTGTGAAGTGTAAAACACCCCCACTGTCCTCAGTAATATTAACACACTGACAGAGAACACAGATTAATATTAACACACTCACTGACACACTGTGTATATCATGACCCACAGTCAGATACACCCTGTGAAGTGTAAAACACCCCCACTGTCCTCAGTAATATTAACACACTGACAGAGAACACAGATTAATATTAACACACTCACTGACACACTGTGTATATCATGACCCACAGTCAGATACACACTGTGAAGTGTAAAACACCCCCACTGTCCTCAGTAATATTAACACACTGACAGAGAACACAGATTAATATTAACAGGCTCACTGACACACTGTGTATATCATGACCCACTGTCAGATACACCCTGTGAAGTGTAAAACACCCCCACTGTCCTCGGTAATATTAACACACTGACAGAGAACACAGATTAATATTAACACACTCACTGACACACTGTGTATATCATGACCCACAGTCAGATAAACCCTGTGAAGTGTAAAACACCCCCACTGTCCTCAGGAATATTAACACCCTGACAGAGAACACAGATTAATATTAACACACTCACTGACACACTGTGTACATCATGACCCACAGTCAGATAAACCCTGTGAAGTGTAAAACACCCCCACTGTCCTCAGGAATATTAACACACTGACAGAGAACACAGATTAATATTAACATACTCACTGACACACTGTGTACATCATGACCCACAGTCAGATACACCCTGTGAAGTGTAAAACACCCCCACTGTCCTCAGGAATATTAACACACTGACAGAGAACACAGATTAATATAAACACACTCACTGACACACTGTGTACATTATGACCCACAGTCAGATACACCCTGTGAAGTGTAAAACATCCCCACTGCCCTCAGGAATATTAACACACTGACAGAGAACACAGATTAATATTAACACACTCACTGACACACTGTGTACATTATGACCCACAGTCAGATACACCCTGTGAAGTGTAAAACATCCCCACTGTCTTAGTAATATTAACACACTGACAGAGTACACAGATTAATATTAACACACTCACTGACACACTGTGTATATCATGACCCACAGTCAGATACACCCTGTGAAGTGTAAAACATCCCCACAGTCCTCAGCAATATTAACACACTGACAGAGAACACAGATTAATATTAACACACTCACTGACACACTGTGTATATCATGACCCACAGTCAGATACACCCTGTGAAGTGTAAAACACCCCCACTGTCCTCAGTAATATTAACACACTGACAGAGAACACAGATTAATATTAACACACTCACTGACACACTGTGTACATCATGACCCAGAGTCAGATACACCCGGTGAAGTGTAAAACACCCCCACTGTCCTCAGTAATATTAACACACTGACAGAGAACACAGATTAATATTAAAACACTCACTGACACACTGTGTACATCATGACCCAGAGTCAGATACACCCTGTGAAGTGTAAAACACCCCCACTGTCCTCAGGAATATTAACACACTGACAGAGAACACAGATTAATATTAACACACTCACTGACACACTGTGTACATTATGACCCACAGTCAGATACACCCAGTGAAGTGTAAAACACCCCCACTGTCCTCAGGAATATTAACACACTGACAGAGAACACAGATTAATATTAACACACTCACTGACACACTGTGTACATCATGACCCACAGTCAGATACACCCTGTGAAGTGTAAAACACCCCCACTGTCCTCAGCAATATTAACACACTGACAGAGAACACAGATTAATATTAACACACTCACTGATACACTGTGTATATCATGACCCACAGTCAGATAAACACTGTGAAGTGTAAAACACCCCCACTGTCCTCAGTAATATTAACACACTGACAGAGGACATAGATTAATATTAACACACTCACTGACACACTGTGTACATCATGACCCACAGTCAGATACACCCTGTGAAGTGTAAACACCCCCACTGTCCTCAGGAATATTAACACACTGACAGAGAACGCAGATTAATATTAACACACTCACTGACACACTCTGTATATCATGACCCACAGTCAGATACACCCTGTGAAGTGTAAAACACCCCCACTGTCCTCAGGAATATTAACACACTGACAGAGAACACAGATTAATATTAACACACTCACTGACACACTGTGTATATCATGACCCACAGTCAGATACACCCTGTGAAGTGTAAAACACCCCCACTGTCCTCAGTAATATTAACACACTGACAGAGTACACAGATTAATATTAACACACTCACTGACACACTGTGTATATCATGACCCACAGTCAGATACACCCTGTGAAGTGTAAAACACCCCCACTGTCCTCAGCAATATTAACACACTGACAGAGAACACAGATTAATATTAACACACTCACTGACACACTGTGTACATCATGACCCACAGTCAGATACACCCGGTGAAGTGTAAAACACCCCCACTGTCCTCAGTAATATTAACACACTGACAGAGAACACAGATTAATATTAACACACTCACTGACACACTGTGTATATCATGACCCACAGTCAGATAAACCCTGTGAAGTGTAAAACACCCCCACTGTCCTCAGGAATATTAACACCCTGACAGAGAACACAGATTAATATTAACACACTCACTGACACACTGTGTACATCATGACCCACAGTCAGATAAACCCTGTGAAGTGTAAAACACCCCCACTGTCCTCAGGAATATTAACACACTGACAGAGAACACAGATTAATATTAACACACTCACTGACACACTGTGTACATCATGACCCACAGTCAGATACACCCTGTGAAGTGTAAAACACCCCCACTGTCCTCAGGAATATTAACACACTGACAGAGAACACAGATTAATATTAACACACTCACTGACACACTGTGTACATTATGACCCACAGTCAGATACACCCTGTGAAGTGTAAAACATCCCCAATGTCCTCAGTAATATTAACACACTGACAGAGAACACAGATTAATATTAACACACTCACTGACACACTGTGTACATTATGACCCACAGTCAGATACACCCTGTGAAGTGTAAAACATCCCCACTGTCCTCAGTAATATTAACACACTGACAGAGTACACAGATTAATATTAACACACTCACTGACACACTGTGTATATCATGACCCACAGTCAGATACACCCTGTGAAGTGTAAAACACCCCCACAGTCCTCAGCAATATTAACACACTGACAGAGAACACAGATTAATATTAACACACTCACTGACACACTGTGTATATCATGACCCACAGTCAGATACACCCTGTGAAGTGTAAAACACCCCCACTGTCCTCAGTAATATTAACACACTGACAGAGAACACAGATTAATATTAACACACTCACTGACACACTGTGTACATCATGACCCAGAGTCAGATACACCCGGTGAAGTGTAAAACACCCCCACTGTCCTCAGTAATATTAACACACTGACAGAGAACACAGATTAATATTAAAACACTCACTGACACACTGTGTACATCATGACCCAGAGTCAGATACACCCTGTGAAGTGTAAAACACCCCCACTGTCCTCAGGAATATTAACACACTGACAGAGAACACAGATTAATATTAACACACTCACTGACACACTGTGTACATCATGACCCACAGTCAGATACACCCGGTGAAGTGTAAAACACCCCCACTGTCCTCAGTAATATTAACACACTGACAGAGAACACAGATTAATATTAAAACACTCACTGACACACTGTGTACATCATGACCCAGAGTCAGATACACCCTGTGAAGTGTAAAACACCCCCACTGTCCTCAGGAATATTAACACACTGACAGAGAACACAGATTAATATTAACACACTCACTGACACACTGTGTACATTATGACCCACAGTCAGATACACCCTGTGAAGTGTAAAACACCCCCACTGTCCTCAGGAATATTAACACACTGACAGAGAACACAGATTAATATTAACACACTCACTGACACACTGTGTACATCATGACCCACAGTCAGATACACCCTGTGAAGTGTAAAACACCCCCACTGTCCTCAGCAATATTAACACACTGACAGAGAACACAGATTAATATTAACACACTCACTGATACACTGTGTATATCATGACCCACAGTCAGATAAACACTGTGAAGTGTAAAACACCCCCACTGTCCTCAGTAATATTAACACACTGACAGAGGACACAGATTAATATTAACACACTCACTGACACACTGTGTACATCATGACCCACAGTCAGATACACCCTGTGAAGTGTAAACACCCCCACTGTCCTCAGGAATATTAACACACTGACAGAGAACGCAGATTAATATTAACACACTCACTGACACACTCTGTATATCATGACCCACAGTCAGATACACCCTGTGAAGTGTAAAACACCCCCACTGTCCTCAGGAATATTAACACACTGACAGAGAACACAGATTAATATTAACACACTCACTGACACACTGTGTATATCATGACCCACAGTCAGATACACCCTGTGAAGTGTAAAACACCCCCACTGTCCTCAGTAATATTAACACACTGACAGAGAACACAGATTAATATTAACACACTCACTGACACACTGTGTATATCATGACCCACAGTCAGATACACCCTGTGAAGTGTAAAACACCCCCACTGTCCTCAGTAATATTAACACACTGACAGAGTACACAGATTAATATTAACACACTCACTGACACACTGTGTATATCATGACCCACAGTCAGATACACCCTGTGAAGTGTAAAACACCCCCACTGTCCTCAGCAATATTAACACACTGACAGAGAACACAGATTAATATTAACACACTCACTGACACACTGTGTATATCATGACCCACAGTCAGATACACCCTGTGAAGTGTAAAACACCCCCACTGTCCTCAGTAATATTAACACACTGACAGAGAACACAGATTAATATTAACACACTCACTGACACACTGTGTACATCATGACCCACAGTCAGATACACCCGGTGAAGTGTAAAACACCCCCACTGTCCTCAGTAATATTAACACACTGACAGAGAACACAGATTAATATTAACACACTCACTGACACACTGTGTATATCATGACCCACAGTCAGATAAACCCTGTGAAGTGTAAAACACCCCCACTGTCCTCAGGAATATTAACACCCTGACAGAGAACACAGATTAATATTAACACACTCACTGACACACTGTGTACATCATGACCCACAGTCAGATAAACCCTGTGAAGTGTAAAACACCCCCACTGTCCTCAGGAATATTAACACACTGACAGAGAACACAGATTAATATTAACACACTCACTGACACACTGTGTACATCATGACCCACAGTCAGATACACCCTGTGAAGTGTAAAACACCCCCACTGTCCTCAGGAATATTAACACACTGACAGAGAACACAGATTAATATAAACACACTCACTGACACACTGTGTACATTATGACCCACAGTCAGATACACCCTGTGAAGTGTAAAACATCCCCACTGCCCTCAGGAATATTAACACACTGACAGAGAACACAGATTAATATTAACACACTCACTGACACACTGTGTACATTATGACCCACAGTCAGATACACCCTGTGAAGTGTAAAACATCCCCACTGTCCTCAGTAATATTAACACACTGACAGAGTACACAGATTAATATTAACACACTCACTGACACACTGTGTATATCATGACCCACAGTCAGATACACCCTGTGAAGTGTAAAACACCCCCACAGTCCTCAGCAATATTAACACACTGACAGAGAACACAGATTAATATTAACACACTCACTGACACACTGTGTATATCATGACCCACAGTCAGATACACCCTGTGAAGTGTAAAACACCCCCACTGTCCTCAGTAATATTAACACACTGACAGAGAACACAGATTAATATTAACACACTCACTGACACACTGTGTACATCATGACCCAGAGTCAGATACACCCGGTGAAGTGTAAAACACCCCCACTGTCCTCAGTAATATTAACACACTGACAGAGAACACAGATTAATATTAAAACACTCACTGACACACTGTGTACATCATGACCCAGAGTCAGATACACCCTGTGAAGTGTAAAACACCCCCACTGTCCTCAGGAATATTAACACACTGACAGAGAACACAGATTAATATTAACACACTCACTGACACACTGTGTACATCATGACCCACAGTCAGATACACCCTGTGAAGTGTAAAACACCCCCACTGTCCTCAGGAATATTAACACACTGACAGAGAACACAGATTAATATTAACACACTCACTGACACACTGTGTACATCATGACCCACAGTCAGATACACCCTGTGAAGTGTAAAACACCCCCACTGTCCTCAGCAATATTAACACACTGACAGAGAACACAGATTAATATTAACACACTCACTGATACACTGTGTATATCATGACCCACAGTCAGATAAACACTGTGAAGTGTAAAACACCCCCACTGTCCTCAGTAATATTAACACACTGACAGAGGACACAGATTAATATTAACACACTCACTGACACACTGTGTACATCATGACCCACAGTCAGATACACCCTGTGAAGTGTAAACACCCCCACTGTCCTCAGGAATATTAACACACTGACAGAGAACACAGATTAATATTAACACACTCACTGACACACTGTGTACATTATGACCCACAGTCAGATACACCCTGTGAAGTGTAAAACACCCCCACTGTCCTCAGGAATATTAACACACTGACAGAGAACACAGATTAATATTAACACACTCACTGACACACTGTGTACATCATGACCCACAGTCAGATACACCCTGTGAAGTGTAAAACACCCCCACTGTCCTCAGCAATATTAACACACTGACAGAGAACACAGATTAATATTAACACACTCACTGATACACTGTGTATATCATGACCCACAGTCAGATAAACACTGTGAAGTGTAAAACACCCCCACTGTCCTCAGTAATATTAACACACTGACAGAGGACACAGATTAATATTAACACACTCACTGACACACTGTGTATATCATGACCCACAGTCAGATACACCCTGTGAAGTGTAAAACACCCCCACTGTCCTCAGTAATATTAACACACTGACAGAGAACACAGATTAATATTAACACACTCACTGACACACTGTGTACATCATGACCCAGAGTCAGATACACCCGGTGAAGTGTAAAACACCCCCACTGTCCTCAGTAATATTAACACACTGACAGAGAACACAGATTAATATTAAAACACTCACTGACACACTGTGTACATCATGACCCAGAGTCAGATACACCCTGTGAAGTGTAAAACACCCCCACTGTCCTCAGGAATATTAACACACTGACAGAGAACACAGATTAATATTAACACACTCACTGACACACTGTGTACATCATGACCCACAGTCAGATACACCCTGTGAAGTGTAAAACACCCCCACTGTCCTCAGGAATATTAACACACTGACAGAGAACACAGATTAATATTAACACACTCACTGACACACTGTGTACATCATGACCCACAGTCAGATACACCCTGTGAAGTGTAAAACACCCCCACTGTCCTCAGCAATATTAACACACTGACAGAGAACACAGATTAATATTAACACACTCACTGATACACTGTGTATATCATGACCCACAGTCAGATAAACACTGTGAAGTGTAAAACACCCCCACTGTCCTCAGTAATATTAACACACTGACAGAGGACACAGATTAATATTAACACACTCACTGACACACTGTGTACATCATGACCCACAGTCAGATACACCCTGTGAAGTGTAAACACCCCCACTGTCCTCAGGAATATTAACACACTGACAGAGAACACAGATTAATATTAACACACTCACTGACACACTGTGTACATTATGACCCACAGTCAGATACACCCTGTGAAGTGTAAAACACCCCCACTGTCCTCAGGAATATTAACACACTGACAGAGAACACAGATTAATATTAACACACTCACTGACACACTGTGTACATCATGACCCACAGTCAGATACACCCTGTGAAGTGTAAAACACCCCCACTGTCCTCAGCAATATTAACACACTGACAGAGAACACAGATTAATATTAACACACTCACTGATACACTGTGTATATCATGACCCACAGTCAGATAAACACTGTGAAGTGTAAAACACCCCCACTGTCCTCAGTAATATTAACACACTGACAGAGGACACAGATTAATATTAACACACTCACTGACACACTGTGTACATCATGACCCACAGTCAGATACACCCTGTGAAGTGTAAACACCCCCACTGTCCTCAGGAATATTAACACACTGACAGAGAACGCAGATTAATATTAACACACTCACTGACACACTCTGTATATCATGACCCACAGTCAGATTCACCCTGTGAAGTGTAAAACACCCCCACTGTCCTCAGGAATATTAACACACTGACAGAGAACACAGATTAATATTAACACACTCACTGACACACTGTGTATATCATGACCCACAGTCAGATACACCCTGTGAAGTGTAAAACACCCCCACTGTCCTCAGTAATATTAACACACTGACAGAGAACACAGATTAATATTAACACACTCACTGACACACTGTGTATATCATGACCCACAGTCAGATACACCCTGTGAAGTGTAAAACACCCCCACTGTCCTCAGTAATATTAACACACTGACAGAGTACACAGATTAATATTAACACACTCACTGACACACTGTGTATATCATGACCCACAGTCAGATACACCCTGTGAAGTGTAAAACACCCCCACTGTCCTCAGCAATATTAGCACACTGACAGAGAACACAGATTAATATTAACACACTCACTGACACACTGTGTATATCATGACCCACAGTCAGATACACCCTGTGAAGTGTACAACACCCCCACTGTCCTCAGTAATATTAACACACTGACAGAGAACACAGATTAATATTAACACACTCACTGACACACTGTGTACATCATGACCCACAGTCAGATACACCCGGTGAAGTGTAAAACACCCCCACTGTCCTCAGTAATATTAACACACTGACAGAGAACACAGATTAATATTAACACACTCACTGACACACTGTGTACATCATGACCCACAGTCAGATACACCCTGTGAAGTGTAAAACACCCCCACTGTCCTCAGGAATATTAACACACTGACAGAGAACACAGATTAATATAAACACAATCACTGACACACTGTGTACATTATGACCCACAGTCAGATACACCCTGTGAAGTGTAAAACATCCCCACTGCCCTCAGGAATATTAACACACTGACAGAGAACACAGATTAATATTAACACACTCACTGACACACTGTGTACATTATGACCCACAGTCAGATACACCCTGTGAAGTGTAAAACATCCCCACTGTCCTCAGTAATATTAACACACTGACAGAGTACACAGATTAATATTAACACACTCACTGACACACTGTGTATATCATGACCCACAGTCAGATACACCCTGTGAAGTGTAAAACACCCCCACAGTCCTCAGCAATATTAACACACTGACAGAGAACACAGATTAATATTAACACACTCACTGACACACTGTGTATATCATGACCCACAGTCAGATACACCCTGTGAAGTGTAAAACACCCCCACTGTCCTCAGTAATATTAACACACTGACAGAGAACACAGATTAATATTAACACACTCACTGACACACTGTGTACATCATGACCCAGAGTCAGATACACCCGGTGAAGTGTAAAACACCCCCACTGTCCTCAGTAATATTAACACACTGACAGAGAACACAGATTAATATTAAAACACTCACTGACACACTGTGTACATCATGACCCAGAGTCAGATACACCCTGTGAAGTGTAAAACACCCCCACTGTCCTCAGGAATATTAACACACTGACAGAGAACACAGATTAATATTAACACACTCACTGACACACTGTGTACATCATGACCCACAGTCAGATACACCCTGTGAAGTGTAAAACACCCCCACTGTCCTCAGGAATATTAACACACTGACAGAGAACACAGATTAATATTAACACACTCACTGACACACTGTGTACATCATGACCCACAGTCAGATACACCCTGTGAAGTGTAAAACACCCCCACTGTCCTCAGGAATATTAACACACTGACAGAGAACACAGATTAATATAAACACACTCACTGACACACTGTGTACATTATGACCCACAGTCAGATACACCCTGTGAAGTGTAAAACATCCCCACTGCCCTCAGGAATATTAACACACTGACAGAGAACACAGATTAATATTAACACACTCACTGACACACTGTGTACATTATGACCCACAGTCAGATACACCCTGTGAAGTGTAAAACATCCCCACTGTCCTCAGTAATATTAACACACTGACAGAGTACACAGATTAATATTAACACACTCACTGACACACTGTGTATATCATGACCCACAGTCAGATACACCCTGTGAAGTGTAAAACACCCCCACAGTCCTCAGCAATATTAACACACTGACAGAGAACACAGATTAATATTAACACACTCACTGACACACTGTGTATATCATGACCCACAGTCAGATACACCCTGTGAAGTGTAAAACACCCCCACTGTCCTCAGTAATATTAACACACTGACAGAGAACACAGATTAATATTAACACACTCACTGACACACTGTGTACATCATGACCCAGAGTCAGATACACCCGGTGAAGTGTAAAACACCCCCACTGTCCTCAGTAATATTAACACACTGACAGAGAACACAGATTAATATTAAAACACTCACTGACACACTGTGTACATCATGACCCAGAGTCAGATACACCCTGTGAAGTGTAAAACACCCCCACTGTCCTCAGGAATATTAACACACTGACAGAGAACACAGATTAATATTAACACACTCACTGACACACTGTGTACATCATGACCCACAGTCAGATACACCCTGTGAAGTGTAAAACACCCCCACTGTCCTCAGGAATATTAACACACTGACAGAGAACACAGATTAATATTAACACACTCACTGACACACTGTGTACATCATGACCCACAGTCAGATACACCCTGTGAAGTGTAAAACACCCCCACTGTCCTCAGCAATATTAACACACTGACAGAGAACACAGATTAATATTAACACACTCACTGATACACTGTGTATATCATGACCCACAGTCAGATAAACACTGTGAAGTGTAAAACACCCCCACTGTCCTCAGTAATATTAACACACTGACAGAGGACACAGATTAATATTAACACACTCACTGACACACTGTGTACATCATGACCCACAGTCAGATACACCCTGTGAAGTGTAAACACCCCCACTGTCCTCAGGAATATTAACACACTGACAGAGAACACAGATTAATATTAACACACTCACTGACACACTGTGTACATTATGACCCACAGTCAGATACACCCTGTGAAGTGTAAAACACCCCCACTGTCCTCAGGAATATTAACACACTGACAGAGAACACAGATTAATATTAACACACTCACTGACACACTGTGTACATCATGACCCACAGTCAGATACACCCTGTGAAGTGTAAAACACCCCCACTGTCCTCAGCAATATTAACACACTGACAGAGAACACAGATTAATATTAACACACTCACTGATACACTGTGTATATCATGACCCACAGTCAGATAAACACTGTGAAGTGTAAAACACCCCCACTGTCCTCAGTAATATTAACACACTGACAGAGGACACAGATTAATATTAACACACTCACTGACACACTGTGTATATCATGACCCACAGTCAGATACACCCTGTGAAGTGTAAAACACCCCCACTGTCCTCAGTAATATTAACACACTGACAGAGAACACAGATTAATATTAACACACTCACTGACACACTGTGTACATCATGACCCAGAGTCAGATACACCCGGTGAAGTGTAAAACACCCCCACTGTCCTCAGTAATATTAACACACTGACAGAGAACACAGATTAATATTAAAACACTCACTGACACACTGTGTACATCATGACCCAGAGTCAGATACACCCTGTGAAGTGTAAAACACCCCCACTGTCCTCAGGAATATTAACACACTGACAGAGAACACAGATTAATATTAACACACTCACTGACACACTGTGTACATCATGACCCACAGTCAGATACACCCTGTGAAGTGTAAAACACCCCCACTGTCCTCAGGAATATTAACACACTGACAGAGAACACAGATTAATATTAACACACTCACTGACACACTGTGTACATCATGACCCACAGTCAGATACACCCTGTGAAGTGTAAAACACCCCCACTGTCCTCAGCAATATTAACACACTGACAGAGAACACAGATTAATATTAACACACTCACTGATACACTGTGTATATCATGACCCACAGTCAGATAAACACTGTGAAGTGTAAAACACCCCCACTGTCCTCAGTAATATTAACACACTGACAGAGGACACAGATTAATATTAACACACTCACTGACACACTGTGTACATCATGACCCACAGTCAGATACACCCTGTGAAGTGTAAACACCCCCACTGTCCTCAGGAATATTAACACACTGACAGAGAACACAGATTAATATTAACACACTCACTGACACACTGTGTACATTATGACCCACAGTCAGATACACCCTGTGAAGTGTAAAACACCCCCACTGTCCTCAGGAATATTAACACACTGACAGAGAACACAGATTAATATTAACACACTCACTGACACACTGTGTACATCATGACCCACAGTCAGATACACCCTGTGAAGTGTAAAACACCCCCACTGTCCTCAGCAATATTAACACACTGACAGAGAACACAGATTAATATTAACACACTCACTGATACACTGTGTATATCATGACCCACAGTCAGATAAACACTGTGAAGTGTAAAACACCCCCACTGTCCTCAGTAATATTAACACACTGACAGAGGACACAGATTAATATTAACACACTCACTGACACACTGTGCACATCATGACCCACAGTCAGATACACCCTGTGAAGTGTAAACACCCCCACTGTCCTCAGGAATATTAACACACTGACAGAGAACGCAGATTAATATTAACACACTCACTGACACACTCTGTATATCATGACCCACAGTCAGATTCACCCTGTGAAGTGTAAAACACCCCCACTGTCCTCAGGAATATTAACACACTGACAGAGAACACAGATTAATATTAACACACTCACTGACACACTGTGTATATCATGACCCACAGTCAGATACACCCTGTGAAGTGTAAAACACCCCCACTGTCCTCAGTAATATTAACACACTGACAGAGAACACAGATTAATATTAACACACTCACTGACACACTGTGTATATCATGACCCACAGTCAGATACACCCTGTGAAGTGTAAAACACCCCCACTGTCCTCAGTAATATTAACACACTGACAGAGTACACAGATTAATATTAACACACTCACTGACACACTGTGTATATCATGACCCACAGTCAGATACACCCTGTGAAGTGTAAAACACCCCCACTGTCCTCAGCAATATTAACACACTGACAGAGAACACAGATTAATATTAACACACTCACTGACACACTGTGTATATCATGACCCACAGTCAGATACACCCTGTGAAGTGTAAAACACCCCCACTGTCCTCAGTAATATTAACACACTGACAGAGAACACAGATTAATATTAACACACTCACTGACACACTGTGTACATCATGACCCACAGTCAGATACACCCGGTGAAGTGTAAAACACCCCCACTGTCCTCAGTAATATTAACACACTGACAGAGAACACAGATTAATATTAACACACTCACTGACACACTGTGTATATCATGACCCACAGTCAGATAAACCCTGTGAAGTGTAAAACACCCCCACTGTCCTCAGGAATATTAACACCCTGACAGAGAACACAGATTAATATTAACACACTCACTGACACACTGTGTACATCATGACCCACAGTCAGATAAACCCTGTGAAGTGTAAAACACCCCCACTGTCCTCAGGAATATTAACACACTGACAGAGAACACAGATTAATATTAACACACTCACTGACACACTGTGTACATCATGACCCACAGTCAGATACACCCTGTGAAGTGTAAAACACCCCCACTGTCCTCAGGAATATTAACACACTGACAGAGAACACAGATTAATATAAACACACTCACTGACACACTGTGTACATTATGACCCACAGTCAGATACACCCTGTGAAGTGTAAAACATCCCCACTGCCCTCAGGAATATTAACACACTGACAGAGAACACAGATTAATATTAACACACTCACTGACACACTGTGTACATTATGACCCACAGTCAGATACACCCTGTGAAGTGTAAAACATCCCCACTGTCCTCAGTAATATTAACACACTGACAGAGTACACAGATTAATATTAACACACTCACTGACACACTGTGTATATCATGACCCACAGTCAGATACACCCTGTGAAGTGTAAAACACCCCCACAGTCCTCAGCAATATTAACACACTGACAGAGAACACAGATTAATATTAACACACTCACTGACACACTGTGTATATCATGACCCACAGTCAGATACACCCTGTGAAGTGTAAAACACCCCCACTGTCCTCAGTAATATTAACACACTGACAGAGAACACAGATTAATATTAACACACTCACTGACACACTGTGTACATCATGACCCAGAGTCAGATACACCCGGTGAAGTGTAAAACACCCCCACTGTCCTCAGTAATATTAACACACTGACAGAGAACACAGATTAATATTAAAACACTCACTGACACACTGTGTACATCATGACCCAGAGTCAGATACACCCTGTGAAGTGTAAAACACCCCCACTGTCCTCAGGAATATTAACACACTGACAGAGAACACAGATTAATATTAACACACTCACTGACACACTGTGTACATCATGACCCACAGTCAGATACACCCTGTGAAGTGTAAAACACCCCCACTGTCCTCAGGAATATTAACACACTGACAGAGAACACAGATTAATATTAACACACTCACTGACACACTGTGTACATCATGACCCACAGTCAGATACACCCTGTGAAGTGTAAAACACCCCCACTGTCCTCAGCAATATTAACACACTGACAGAGAACACAGATTAATATTAACACACTCACTGATACACTGTGTATATCATGACCCACAGTCAGATAAACACTGTGAAGTGTAAAACACCCCCACTGTCCTCAGTAATATTAACACACTGACAGAGGACACAGATTAATATTAACACACTCACTGACACACTGTGTACATCATGACCCACAGTCAGATACACCCTGTGAAGTGTAAACACCCCCACTGTCCTCAGGAATATTAACACACTGACAGAGAACACAGATTAATATTAACACACTCACTGACACACTGTGTACATTATGACCCACAGTCAGATACACCCTGTGAAGTGTAAAACACCCCCACTGTCCTCAGGAATATTAACACACTGACAGAGAACACAGATTAATATTAACACACTCACTGACACACTGTGTACATCATGACCCACAGTCAGATACACCCTGTGAAGTGTAAAACACCCCCACTGTCCTCAGCAATATTAACACACTGACAGAGAACACAGATTAATATTAACACACTCACTGATACACTGTGTATATCATGACCCACAGTCAGATAAACACTGTGAAGTGTAAAACACCCCCACTGTCCTCAGTAATATTAACACACTGACAGAGGACACAGATTAATATTAACACACTCACTGACACACTGTGTACATCATGACCCACAGTCAGATACACCCTGTGAAGTGTAAACACCCCCACTGTCCTCAGGAATATTAACACACTGACAGAGAACGCAGATTAATATTAACACACTCACTGACACACTCTGTATATCATGACCCACAGTCAGATACACCCTGTGAAGTGTAAAACACCCCCACTGTCCTCAGGAATATTAACACACTGACAGAGAACACAGATTAATATTAACACACTCACTGACACACTGTGTATATCATGACCCACAGTCAGATACACCCTGTGAAGTGTAAAACACCCCCACTGTCCTCAGTAATATTAACACACTGACAGAGAACACAGATTAATATTAACACACTCACTGACACACTGTGTATATCATGACCCACAGTCAGATACACCCTGTGAAGTGTAAAACACCCCCACTGTCCTCAGTAATATTAACACACTGACAGAGTACACAGATTAATATTAACACACTCACTGACACACTGTGTATATCATGACCCACAGTCAGATACACCCTGTGAAGTGTAAAACACCCCCACTGTCCTCAGCAATATTAACACACTGACAGAGAACACAGATTAATATTAACACACTCACTGACACACTGTGTATATCATGACCCACAGTCAGATACACCCTGTGAAGTGTAAAACACCCCCACTGTCCTCAGTAATATTAACACACTGACAGAGAACACAGATTAATATTAACACACTCACTGACACACTGTGTACATCATGACCCACAGTCAGATACACCCGGTGAAGTGTAAAACACCCCCACTGTCCTCAGTAATATTAACACACTGACAGAGAACACAGATTAATATTAACACACTCACTGACACACTGTGTATATCATGACCCACAGTCAGATAAACCCTGTGAAGTGTAAAACACCCCCACTGTCCTCAGGAATATTAACACACTGACAGAGAACACAGATTAATATTAACACACTCACTGACACACTGTGTATATCATGACCCACAGTCAGATACACCCTGTGAAGTGTAAAACACCCCCACTGTCCTCAGGAATATTAACACCCTGACAGAGAACACAGATTAATATTAACACACTCACTGACACACTGTGTATATCATGACCCACAGTCAGATACACCCTGTGAAGTGTAAAACACCCCCACTGTCCTCAGTAATATTAACACACTGACAGAGAACACAGATTAATATTAACACACTCACTGACACACTGTGTACATCATGACCCACAGTCAGATACACCCGGTGAAGTGTAAAACACCCCCACTGTCCTCAGTAATATTAACACACTGACAGAGAACACAGATTAATATTAACACACTCACTGACACACTGTGTATATCATGACCCACAGTCAGATAAACCCTGTGAAGTGTAAAACACCCCCACTGTCCTCAGGAATATTAACACCCTGACAGAGAACACAGATTAATATTAACACACTCACTGACACACTGTGTACATCATGACCCACAGTCAGATAAACCCTGTGAAGTGTAAAACACCCCCACTGTCCTCAGGAATATTAACACACTGACAGAGAACACAGATTAATATTAACACACTCACTGACACACTGTGTATATCATGACCCACAGTCAGATACACCCTGTGAAGTGTAAAACACCCCCACTGTCCTCAGGAATATTAACACCCTGACAGAGAACACAGATTAATATTAACACACTCACTGACACACTGTGTACATCATGACCCACAGTCAGATACACCCTGTGAAGTGTAAAACACCCCCACTGTCCTCAGGAATATTAACACACTGACAGAGAACACAGATTAATATAAACACACTCACTGACACACTGTGTACATTATGACCCACAGTCAGATACACCCTGTGAAGTGTAAAACATCCCCACTGCCCTCAGGAATATTAACACACTGACAGAGAACACAGATTAATATTAACACACTCACTGACACACTGTGTACATTATGACCCACAGTCAGATACACCCTGTGAAGTGTAAAACATCCCCACTGTCCTCAGTAATATTAACACACTGACAGAGTACACAGATTAATATTAACACACTCACTGACACACTGTGTATATCATGACCCACAGTCAGATACACCCTGTGAAGTGTAAAACACCCCCACAGTCCTCAGCAATATTAACACACTGACAGAGAACACAGATTAATATTAACACACTCACTGACACACTGTGTATATCATGACCCACAGTCAGATACACCCTGTGAAGTGTAAAACACCCCCACTGTCCTCAGTAATATTAACACACTGACAGAGAACACAGATTAATATTAACACACTCACTGACACACTGTGTACATCATGACCCAGAGTCAGATACACCCTGTGAAGTGTAAAACACCCCCACTGTCCTCAGGAATATTAACACACTGACAGAGAACACAGATTAATATTAACACACTCACTGACACACTGTGTACATTATGACCCACAGTCAGATACACCCTGTGAAGTGTAAAACACCCCCACTGTCCTCAGGAATATTAACACACTGACAGAGAACACAGATTAATATTAACACACTCACTGACACACTGTGTACATCATGACCCACAGTCAGATACACCCTGTGAAGTGTAAAACACCCCCACTGTCCTCAGCAATATTAACACACTGACAGAGAACACAGATTAATATTAACACACTCACTGATACACTGTGTATATCATGACCCACAGTCAGATAAACACTGTGAAGTGTAAAACACCCCCACTGTCCTCAGTAATATTAACACACTGACAGAGGACACAGATTAATATTAACACACTCACTGACACACTGTGTACATCATGACCCACAGTCAGATACACCCTGTGAAGTGTAAACACCCCCACTGTCCTCAGGAATATTAACACACTGACAGAGAACGCAGATTAATATTAACACACTCACTGACACACTCTGTATATCATGACCCACAGTCAGATTCACCCTGTGAAGTGTAAAACACCCCCACTGTCCTCAGGAATATTAACACACTGACAGAGAACACAGATTAATATTAACACACTCACTGACACACTGTGTATATCATGACCCACAGTCAGATACACCCTGTGAAGTGTAAAACACCCCCACTGTCCTCAGTAATATTAACACACTGACAGAGAACACAGATTAATATTAACACACTCACTGACACACTGTGTATATCATGACCCACAGTCAGATACACCCTGTGAAGTGTAAAACACCCCCACTGTCCTCAGTAATATTAACACACTGACAGAGTACACAGATTAATATTAACACACTCACTGACACACTGTGTATATCATGACCCACAGTCAGATACACCCTGTGAAGTGTAAAACACCCCCACTGTCCTCAGCAATATTAACACACTGACAGAGAACACAGATTAATATTAACACACTCACTGACACACTGTGTATATCATGACCCACAGTCAGATACACCCTGTGAAGTGTAAAACACCCCCACTGTCCTCAGTAATATTAACACACTGACAGAGAACACAGATTAATATTAACACACTCACTGACACACTGTGTACATCATGACCCACAGTCAGATACACCCGGTGAAGTGTAAAACACCCCCACTGTCCTCAGTAATATTAACACACTGACAGAGAACACAGATTAATATTAACACACTCACTGACACACTGTGTATATCATGACCCACAGTCAGATAAACCCTGTGAAGTGCAAAACACCCCCACTGTCCTCAGGAATATTAACACCCTGACAGAGAACACAGATTAATATTAACACACTCACTGACACACTGTGTACATCATGACCCACAGTCAGATAAACCCTGTGAAGTGTAAAACACCCCCACTGTCCTCAGGAATATTAACACACTGACAGAGAACACAGATTAATATTAACACACTCACTGACACACTGTGTACATCATGACCCACAGTCAGATACACCCTGTGAAGTGTAAAACACCCCCACTGTCCTCAGGAATATTAACACACTGACAGAGAACACAGATTAATATAAACACACTCACTGACACACTGTGTACATTATGACCCACAGTCAGATACACCCTGTGAAGTGTAAAACATCCCCACTGCCCTCAGGAATATTAACACACTGACAGAGAACACAGATTAATATTAACACACTCACTGACACACTGTGTACATTATGACCCACAGTCAGATACACCCTGTGAAGTGTAAAACATCCCCACTGTCCTCAGTAATATTAACACACTGACAGAGAACACAGATTAATATTAACACACTCACTGACACACTGTGTATATCATGACCCACAGTCAGATACACCCTGTGAAGTGTAAAACACCCCCACTGTCCTCAGTAATATTAACACACTGACAGAGAACACAGATTAATATTAACACACTCACTGACACACTGTGTACATCATGACCCAGAGTCAGATACACCCGGTGAAGTGTAAAACACCCCCACTGTCCTCAGTAATATTAACACACTGACAGAGAACACAGATTAATATTAAAACACTCACTGACACACTGTGTACATCATGACCCAGAGTCAGATACACCCTGTGAAGTGTAAAACACCCCCACTGTCCTCAGGAATATTAACACACTGACAGAGAACACAGATTAATATTAACACACTCACTGACACACTGTGTACATCATGACCCACAGTCAGATACACCCTGTGAAGTGTAAAACACCCCCACTGTCCTCAGCAATATTAACACACTGACAGAGAACACAGATTAATATTAACACACTCACTGATACACTGTGTATATCATGACCCACAGTCAGATAAACACTGTGAAGTGTAAAACACCCCCACTGTCCTCAGTAATATTAACACACTGACAGAGGACACAGATTAATATTAACACACTCACTGACACACTGTGTACATCATGACCCACAGTCAGATACACCCTGTGAAGTGTAAACACCCCCACTGTCCTCAGGAATATTAACACACTGACAGAGAACACAGATTAATATTAACACACTCACTGACACACTGTGTGCATTATGACCCACAGTCAGATACACCCTGTGAAGTGTAAAACACCCCCACTGTCCTCAGGAATATTAACACACTGACAGAGAACACAGATTAATATTAACACACTCACTGACACACTGTGTACATCATGACCCACAGTCAGATACACCCTGTGAAGTGTAAAACACCCCCACTGTCCTCAGCAATATTAACACACTGACAGAGAACACAGATTAATATTAACACACTCACTGATACACTGTGTATATCATGACCCACAGTCAGATAAACACTGTGAAGTGTAAAACACCCCCACTGTCCTCAGTAATATTAACACACTGACAGAGGACACAGATTAATATTAACACACTCACTGACACACTGTGTACATCATGACCCACAGTCAGATACACCCTGTGAAGTGTAAACACCCCCACTATCCTCAGGAATATTAACACACTGACAGAGAACGCAGATTAATATTAACACACTCACTGACACACTCTGTATATCATGACCCACAGTCAGATACACCCTGTGAAGTGTAAAACACCCCCACTGTCCTCAGGAATATTAACACACTGACAGAGAACACAGATTAATATTAACACACTCACTGACACACTGTGTATATCATGACCCACAGTCAGATACACCCTGTGAAGTGTAAAACACCCCCACTGTCCTCAGTAATATTAACACACTGACAGAGAACACAGATTAATATTAACACACTCACTGACACACTGTGTATATCATGACCCACAGTCAGATACACCCTGTGAAGTGTAAAACACCCCCACTGTCCTCAGTAATATTAACACACTGACAGAGTACACAGATTAATATTAACACACTCACTGACACACTGTGTATATCATGACCCACAGTCAGATACACCCTGTGAAGTGTAAAACACCCCCACTGTCCTCAGCAATATTAACACACTGACAGAGAACACAGATTAATATTAACACACTCACTGACACACTGTGTATATCATGACCCACAGTCAGATACACCCTGTGAAGTGTAAAACACCCCCACTGTCCTCAGTAATATTAACACACTGACAGAGAACACAGATTAATATTAACACACTCACTGACACACTGTGTATATCATGACCCACAGTCAGATACACCCGGTGAAGTGTAAAACACCCCCACTGTCCTCAGTAATATTAACACACTGACAGAGAACACAGATTAATATTAACACACTCACTGACACACTGTGTATATCATGACCCACAGTCAGATAAACACTGTGAAGTGTAAAACACCCCCACTGTCCTCAGTAATATTAACACACTGACAGAGGACACAGATTAATATTAACACACTCACTGACACACTGTGTACATCATGACCCACAGTCAGATACACCCTGTGAAGTGTAAACACCCCCACTGTCCTCAGGAATATTAACACACTGACAGAGAACGCAGATTAATATTAACACACTCACTGACACACTCTGTATATCATGACCCACAGTCAGATACACCCTGTGAAGTGTAAAACACCCCCACTGTCCTCAGGAATATTAACACACTGACAGAGAACACAGATTAATATTAACACACTCACTGACACACTGTGTATATCATGACCCACAGTCAGATACACCCTGTGAAGTGTAAAACACCCCCACTGTCCTCAGTAATATTAACACACTGACAGAGAACACAGATTAATATTAACACACTCACTGACACACTGTGTATATCATGACCCACAGTCAGATAAACCCTGTGAAGTGTAAAACACCCCCACTGTCCTCAGTAATATTAACACACTGACAGAGTACACAGATTAATATTAACACACTCACTGACACACTGTGTATATCATGACCCACAGTCAGATACACCCTGTGAAGTGTAAAACACCCCCACTGTCCTCAGCAATATTAACACACTGACAGAGAACACAGATTAATATTAACACACTCACTGACACACTGTGTATATCATGACCCACAGTCAGATACACCCTGTGAAGTGTAAAACACCCCCACTGTCCTCAGTAATATTAACACACTGACAGAGAACACAGATTAATATTAACACACTCACTGACACACTGTGTACATCATGACCCACAGTCAGATACACCCGGTGAAGTGTAAAACACCCCCACTGTCCTCAGTAATATTAACACACTGACAGAGAACACAGATTAATATTAACACACTCACTGACACACTGTGTATATCATGACCCACAGTCAGATAAACCCTGTGAAGTGTAAAACACCCCCACTGTCCTCAGGAATATTAACACACTGACAGAGAACACAGATTAATATTAACACACTCACTGACACACTGTGTATATCATGACCCACAGTCAGATACACCCTGTGAAGTGTAAAACACCCCCACTGTCCTCAGGAATATTAACACCCTGACAGAGAACACAGATTAATATTAACACACTCACTGACACACTGTGTATATCATGACCCACAGTCAGATACACCCTGTGAAGTGTAAAACACCCCCACTGTCCTCAGTAATATTAACACACTGACAGAGAACACAGATTAATATTAACACACTCACTGACACACTGTGTACATCATGACCCACAGTCAGATACACCCGGTGAAGTGTAAAACACCCCCACTGTCCTCAGTAATATTAACACACTGACAGAGAACACAGATTAATATTAACACACTCACTGACACACTGTGTATATCATGACCCACAGTCAGATAAACCCTGTGAAGTGTAAAACACCCCCACTGTCCTCAGGAATATTAACACCCTGACAGAGAACACAGATTAATATTAACACACTCACTGACACACTGTGTACATCATGACCCACAGTCAGATAAACCCTGTGAAGTGTAAAACACCCCCACTGTCCTCAGGAATATTAACACACTGACAGAGAACACAGATTAATATTAACACACTCACTGACACACTGTGTATATCATGACCCACAGTCAGATACACCCTGTGAAGTGTAAAACACCCCCACTGTCCTCAGGAATATTAACACCCTGACAGAGAACACAGATTAATATTAACACACTCACTGACACACTGTGTACATCATGACCCACAGTCAGATACACCCTGTGAAGTGTAAAACACCCCCACTGTCCTCAGGAATATTAACACACTGACAGAGAACACAGATTAATATAAACACACTCACTGACACACTGTGTACATTATGACCCACAGTCAGATACACCCTGTGAAGTGTAAAACATCCCCACTGCCCTCAGGAATATTAACACACTGACAGAGAACACAGATTAATATTAACACACTCACTGACACACTGTGTACATTATGACCCACAGTCAGATACACCCTGTGAAGTGTAAAACATCCCCACTGTCCTCAGTAATATTAACACACTGACAGAGTACACAGATTAATATTAACACACTCACTGACACACTGTGTATATCATGACCCACAGTCAGATACACCCTGTGAAGTGTAAAACACCCCCACAGTCCTCAGCAATATTAACACACTGACAGAGAACACAGATTAATATTAACACACTCACTGACACACTGTGTATATCATGACCCACAGTCAGATACACCCTGTGAAGTGTAAAACACCCCCACTGTCCTCAGTAATATTAACACACTGACAGAGAACACAGATTAATATTAACACACTCACTGACACACTGTGTACATCATGACCCAGAGTCAGATACACCCTGTGAAGTGTAAAACACCCCCACTGTCCTCAGGAATATTAACACACTGACAGAGAACACAGATTAATATTAACACACTCACTGACACACTGTGTACATTATGACCCACAGTCAGATACACCCTGTGAAGTGTAAAACACCCCCACTGTCCTCAGGAATATTAACACACTGACAGAGAACACAGATTAATATTAACACACTCACTGACACACTGTGTACATCATGACCCACAGTCAGATACACCCTGTGAAGTGTAAAACACCCCCACTGTCCTCAGCAATATTAACACACTGACAGAGAACACAGATTAATATTAACACACTCACTGATACACTGTGTATATCATGACCCACAGTCAGATAAACACTGTGAAGTGTAAAACACCCCCACTGTCCTCAGTAATATTAACACACTGACAGAGGACACAGATTAATATTAACACACTCACTGACACACTGTGTACATCATGACCCACAGTCAGATACACCCTGTGAAGTGTAAACACCCCCACTGTCCTCAGGAATATTAACACACTGACAGAGAACGCAGATTAATATTAACACACTCACTGACACACTCTGTATATCATGACCCACAGTCAGATTCACCCTGTGAAGTGTAAAACACCCCCACTGTCCTCAGGAATATTAACACACTGACAGAGAACACAGATTAATATTAACACACTCACTGACACACTGTGTATATCATGACCCACAGTCAGATACACCCTGTGAAGTGTAAAACACCCCCACTGTCCTCAGTAATATTAACACACTGACAGAGAACACAGATTAATATTAACACACTCACTGACACACTGTGTATATCATGACCCACAGTCAGATACACCCTGTGAAGTGTAAAACACCCCCACTGTCCTCAGTAATATTAACACACTGACAGAGTACACAGATTAATATTAACACACTCACTGACACACTGTGTATATCATGACCCACAGTCAGATACACCCTGTGAAGTGTAAAACACCCCCACTGTCCTCAGCAATATTAACACACTGACAGAGAACACAGATTAATATTAACACACTCACTGACACACTGTGTATATCATGACCCACAGTCAGATACACCCTGTGAAGTGTAAAACACCCCCACTGTCCTCAGTAATATTAACACACTGACAGAGAACACAGATTAATATTAACACACTCACTGACACACTGTGTACATCATGACCCACAGTCAGATACACCCGGTGAAGTGTAAAACACCCCCACTGTCCTCAGTAATATTAACACACTGACAGAGAACACAGATTAATATTAACACACTCACTGACACACTGTGTATATCATGACCCACAGTCAGATAAACCCTGTGAAGTGCAAAACACCCCCACTGTCCTCAGGAATATTAACACCCTGACAGAGAACACAGATTAATATTAACACACTCACTGACACACTGTGTACATCATGACCCACAGTCAGATAAACCCTGTGAAGTGTAAAACACCCCCACTGTCCTCAGGAATATTAACACACTGACAGAGAACACAGATTAATATTAACACACTCACTGACACACTGTGTACATCATGACCCACAGTCAGATACACCCTGTGAAGTGTAAAACACCCCCACTGTCCTCAGGAATATTAACACACTGACAGAGAACACAGATTAATATAAACACACTCACTGACACACTGTGTACATTATGACCCACAGTCAGATACACCCTGTGAAGTGTAAAACATCCCCACTGCCCTCAGGAATATTAACACACTGACAGAGAACACAGATTAATATTAACACACTCACTGACACACTGTGTACATTATGACCCACAGTCAGATACACCCTGTGAAGTGTAAAACATCCCCACTGTCCTCAGTAATATTAACACACTGACAGAGAACACAGATTAATATTAACACACTCACTGACACACTGTGTATATCATGACCCACAGTCAGATACACCCTGTGAAGTGTAAAACACCCCCACTGTCCTCAGTAATATTAACACACTGACAGAGAACACAGATTAATATTAACACACTCACTGACACACTGTGTACATCATGACCCAGAGTCAGATACACCCGGTGAAGTGTAAAACACCCCCACTGTCCTCAGTAATATTAACACACTGACAGAGAACACAGATTAATATTAAAACACTCACTGACACACTGTGTACATCATGACCCAGAGTCAGATACACCCTGTGAAGTGTAAAACACCCCCACTGTCCTCAGGAATATTAACACACTGACAGAGAACACAGATTAATATTAACACACTCACTGACACACTGTGTACATCATGACCCACAGTCAGATACACCCTGTGAAGTGTAAAACACCCCCACTGTCCTCAGCAATATTAACACACTGACAGAGAACACAGATTAATATTAACACACTCACTGATACACTGTGTATATCATGACCCACAGTCAGATAAACACTGTGAAGTGTAAAACACCCCCACTGTCCTCAGTAATATTAACACACTGACAGAGGACACAGATTAATATTAACACACTCACTGACACACTGTGTACATCATGACCCACAGTCAGATACACCCTGTGAAGTGTAAACACCCCCACTGTCCTCAGGAATATTAACACACTGACAGAGAACACAGATTAATATTAACACACTCACTGACACACTGTGTGCATTATGACCCACAGTCAGATACACCCTGTGAAGTGTAAAACACCCCCACTGTCCTCAGGAATATTAACACACTGACAGAGAACACAGATTAATATTAACACACTCACTGACACACTGTGTACATCATGACCCACAGTCAGATACACCCTGTGAAGTGTAAAACACCCCCACTGTCCTCAGCAATATTAACACACTGACAGAGAACACAGATTAATATTAACACACTCACTGATACACTGTGTATATCATGACCCACAGTCAGATAAACACTGTGAAGTGTAAAACACCCCCACTGTCCTCAGTAATATTAACACACTGACAGAGGACACAGATTAATATTAACACACTCACTGACACACTGTGTACATCATGACCCACAGTCAGATACACCCTGTGAAGTGTAAACACCCCCACTATCCTCAGGAATATTAACACACTGACAGAGAACGCAGATTAATATTAACACACTCACTGACACACTCTGTATATCATGACCCACAGTCAGATACACCCTGTGAAGTGTAAAACACCCCCACTGTCCTCAGGAATATTAACACACTGACAGAGAACACAGATTAATATTAACACACTCACTGACACACTGTGTATATCATGACCCACAGTCAGATACACCCTGTGAAGTGTAAAACACCCCCACTGTCCTCAGTAATATTAACACACTGACAGAGAACACAGATTAATATTAACACACTCACTGACACACTGTGTATATCATGACCCACAGTCAGATACACCCTGTGAAGTGTAAAACACCCCCACTGTCCTCAGTAATATTAACACACTGACAGAGTACACAGATTAATATTAACACACTCACTGACACACTGTGTATATCATGACCCACAGTCAGATACACCCTGTGAAGTGTAAAACACCCCCACTGTCCTCAGCAATATTAACACACTGACAGAGAACACAGATTAATATTAACACACTCACTGACACACTGTGTATATCATGACCCACAGTCAGATACACCCTGTGAAGTGTAAAACACCCCCACTGTCCTCAGTAATATTAACACACTGACAGAGAACACAGATTAATATTAACACACTCACTGACACACTGTGTATATCATGACCCACAGTCAGATACACCCGGTGAAGTGTAAAACACCCCCACTGTCCTCAGTAATATTAACACACTGACAGAGAACACAGATTAATATTAACACACTCACTGACACACTGTGTATATCATGACCCACAGTCAGATAAACCCTGTGAAGTGTAAAACACCCCCACTGTCCTCAGGAATATTAACACCCTGACAGAGAACACAGATTAATATTAACACACTCACTGACACACTGTGTACATCATGACCCACAGTCAGATAAACCCTGTGAAGTGTAAAACACCCCCACTGTCCTCAGGAATATTAGCACACTGACAGAGAACACAGATTAATATTAACACACTCACTGACACACTGTGTACATCATGACCCACAGTCAGATACACCCTGTGAAGTGTAAAACACCCCCACTGTCCTCAGGAATATTAACACACTGACAGAGAACACAGATTAATATAAACACACTCACTGACACACTGTGTACATTATGACCCACAGTCAGATACACCCTGTGAAGTGTAAAACATCCCCACTGCCCTCAGGAATATTAACACACTGACAGAGAACACAGATTAATATTAACACACTCACTGACACACTGTGTACATTATGACCCACAGTCAGATACACCCTGTGAAGTGTAAAACATCCCCACTGTCCTCAGTAATATTAACACACTGACAGAGTACACAGATTAATATTAACACACTCACTGACACACTGTGTATATCATGACCCACAGTCAGATACACCCTGTGAAGTGTAAAACACCCCCACAGTCCTCAGCAATATTAACACACTGACAGAGAACACAGATTAATATTAACACACTCACTGACACACTGTGTATATCATGACCCACAGTCAGATACACCCTGTGAAGTGTAAAACACCCCCACTGTCCTCAGTAATATTAACACACTGACAGAGAACACAGATTAATATTAACACACTCACTGACACACTGTGTACATCATGACCCAGAGTCAGATACACCCGGTGAAGTGTAAAACACCCCCACTGTCCTCAGTAATATTAACACACTGACAGAGAACACAGATTAATATTAAAACACTCACTGACACACTGTGTACATCATGACCCAGAGTCAGATACACCCTGTGAAGTGTAAAACACCCCCACTGTCCTCAGGAATATTAACACACTGACAGAAAACACAGATTAATATTAACACACTCACTGACACACTGTGTACATCATGACCCACAGTCAGATACACCCTGTGAAGTGTAAAACACCCCCACTGTCCTCAGGAATATTAACACACTGACAGAGAACACAGATTAATATTAACACACTCACTGACACACTGTGTACATCATGACCCACAGTCAGATACACCCTGTGAAGTGTAAAACACCCCCACTGTCCTCAGCAATATTAACACACTGACAGAGAACACAGATTAATATTAACACACTCACTGATACACTGTGTATATCATGACCCACAGTCAGATAAACACTGTGAAGTGTAAAACACCCCCACTGTCCTCAGTAATATTAACACACTGACAGAGGACACAGATTAATATTAACACACTCACTGACACACTGTGTACATCATGACCCACAGTCAGATACACCCTGTGAAGTGTAAACACCCCCACTGTCCTCAGGAATATTAACACACTGACAGAGAACGCAGATTAATATTAACACACTCACTGACACACTCTGTATATCATGACCCACAGTCAGATACACCCTGTGAAGTGTAAAACACCCCCACTGTCCTCAGGAATATTAACACACTGACAGAGAACACAGATTAATATTAACACACTCACTGACACACTGTGTATATCATGACCCACAGTCAGATACACCCTGTGAAGTGTAAAACACCCCCACTGTCCTCAGTAATATTAACACACTGACAGAGAACACAGATTAATATTAACACACTCACTGACACACTGTGTATATCATGACCCACAGTCAGATACACCCTGTGAAGTGTAAAACACCCCCACTGTCCTCAGTAATATTAACACACTGACAGAGAACACAGATTAATATTAACACACTCACTGACACACTGTGTACATCATGACCCACAGTCAGATACACCCGGTGAAGTGTAAAACACCCCCACTGTCCTCAGTAATATTAACACACTGACAGAGAACACAGATTAATATTAACACACTCACTGACACACTGTGTACATCATGACCCACAGTCAGATACACCCTGTGAAGTGTAAAACACCCCCACTGTACTCAGGAATATTAACACACTGACAGAGAACACAGATTCATATTAACACACTCACTGACACACTGTGTATATCATGACCCACAGTCAGATACACCCTGTGAAGTGTAAAACACCCCCACTGTCCTCAGTAATATTAACACACTGACAGAGAACACAGATTAATATTAACACACTCACTGACACACTGTGTACATCATGACCCACAGTCAGATACACCCTGTGAAGTGTAAAACATCCCCACTGCCCTCAGGAATATTAACACACTGACAGAGAACACAGATTAATATTAACACACTCACTGACACACTGTGTACATTATGACCCACAGTCAGATACACCCTGTGAAGTGTAAAACATCCCCACTGTCCTCAGTAATATTAACACACTGACAGAGTACACAGATTAATATTAACACACTCACTGACACACTGTGTACATCATGACCCACAGTCAGATACACCCTGTGAAGTGTAAAACACCCCCACTGTCCTCAGCAATATTAACACACTGACAGAGAACACAGATTAATATTAACACACTCACTGATACACTGTGTATATCATGACCCACAGTCAGATAAACACTGTGAAGTGTAAAACACCCCCACTGTCCTCAGTAATATTAACACACTGACAGAGGACACAGATTAATATTAACACACTCACTGACACACTGTGTACATCATGACCCACAGTCAGATACACCCTGTGAAGTGTAAACACCCCCACTGTCCTCAGGAATATTAACACACTGACAGAGAACACAGATTAATATTAACACACTCACTGACACACTCTGTATATCATGACCCACAGTCAGATACACCCTGTGAAGTGTAAAACACCCCCACTGTCCTCAGGAATATTAACACACTGACAGAGAACACAGATTAATATTAACACACTCACTGACACACTGTGTATATCATGACCCACAGTCAGATACACCCTGTGAAGTGTAAAACACCCCCACTGTCCTCAGCAATATTAACACACTGACAGAGAACACAGATTAATATTAACACACTCACTGACACACTGTGTACATCATGACCCACAGTCAGATACGCCCGGTGAAGTGTAAAACACCCCCACTGTCCTCAGTAATATTAACACACTGACAGAGAACACAGATTAATATTAACACACTCACTGACACACTGTGTACATCATGACCCACAGTCAGATACACCCTGTGAAGTGTAAAACACCCCCACTGTACTCAGGAATATTAACACACTGACAGAGAACACAGATTCATATTAACACACTCACTGACACACTGTGTATATCATGACCCACAGTCAGATACACCCTGTGAAGTGTAAAACACCCCCACTGTCCTCAGTAATATTAACACACTGACAGAGAACACAGATTAATATTAACACACTCACTGACACACTGTGTACATCATGACCCACAGTCAGATACACCCTGTGAAGTGTAAAACATCCCCACTGCCCTCAGGAATATTAACACACTGACAGAGAACACAGATTAATATTAACACACTCACTGACACACTGTGTACATTATGACCCACAGTCAGATACACCCTGTGAAGTGTAAAACATCCCCACTGTCCTCAGTAATATTAACACACTGACAGAGTACACAGATTAATATTAACACACTCACTGACACACTGTGTACATCATGACCCACAGTCAGATACACCCTGTGAAGTGTAAAACACCCCCACTGTCCTCAGCAATATTAACACACTGACAGAGAACACAGATTAATATTAACACACTCACTGATACACTGTGTATATCATGACCCACAGTCAGATAAACACTGTGAAGTGTAAAACACCCCCACTGTCCTCAGTAATATTAACACACTGACAGAGGACACAGATTAATATTAACACACTCACTGACACACTGTGTACATCATGACCCACAGTCAGATACACCCTGTGAAGTGTAAACACCCCCACTGTCCTCAGGAATATTAACACACTGACAGAGAACACAGATTAATATTAACACACTCACTGACACACTCTGTATATCATGACCCACAGTCAGATACACCCTGTGAAGTGTAAAACACCCCCACTGTCCTCAGGAATATTAACACACTGACAGAGAACACAGATTAATATTAACACACTCACTGACACACTGTGTATATCATGACCCACAGTCAGATACACCCTGTGAAGTGTAAAACACCCCCACTGTCCTCAGCAATATTAACACACTGACAGAGAACACAGATTAATATTAACACACTCACTGACACACTGTGTATATCATGACCCACAGTCAGATACACCCTGTGAAGTGTAAAACACCCCCACTGTCCTCAGTAATATTAACACACTGACAGAGAACACAGATTAATATTAACACACTCACTGACACACTGTGTACATCATGACCCAGAGTCAGATACACCCGGTGAAGTGTAAAACACCCCCACTGTCCTCAGTAATATTAACACACTGACAGAGAACACAGATTAATATTAACACACTCACTGACACACTGTGTACATCATGACCCACAGTCAGATACACCCTGTGAAGTGTAAAACACCCCCACTGTCCTCAGGAATATTAACACACTGACAGAGAACACAGATTAATATTAACACACTCACTGACACACTGTGTATATCATGACCCACAGTCAGATACACCCTGTGAAGTGTAAAACACCCCCACTGTCCTCAGTAATATTAACACACTGACAGAGAACACAGATTAATATTAACACACTCACTGACACACTGTGTACATCATGACCCACAGTCAGATACACCCTGTGAAGTGTAAAACACCCCCACTGTCCTCAGGAATATTAACACACTGACAGAGAACACAGATTAATATTAACACACTCACTGACACACTGTGTATATCATGACCCACAGTCAGATACACCCTGTGAAGTGTAAAACACCCCCACTGTCCTCAGTAATATTAACACACTGACAGAGAACACAGATTAATATTAACACACTCACTGACACACTGTGTATATCATGACCCACAGTCAGATACACCCTGTGAAGTGTAAAACACCCCCACTGTCCTCAGTAATATTAACACACTGACAGAGTACACAGATTAATATTAACACACTCACTGACACACTGTGTATATCATGACCCACAGTCAGATAAACACTGTGAAGTGTAAAACACCCCCACTGTCCTCAGTAATATTAACACACTGACAGAGAACACAGATTAATATTAACACACTCACTGACACACTGTGTACATCATGACCCAGAGTCAGATACACCCGGTGAAGTGTAAAACACCCCCACTGTCCTCAGTAATATTAACACACTGACAGAGAACACAGATTAATATTAACACACTCACTGACACACTGTGTACATCATGACCCACAGTCAGATACACCCTGTGAAGTGTAAAACACCCCCACTGTCCTCAGTAATATTAGCACACTGACAGAGAACACAGATTAATATTAACACACTCACTGACATACTGTGTATATCATGACCCACAGTCAGATACACCCTGTGAAGTGTAAAACACCCCCACTGTCCTCAGGAATATTAACACACTGACAGAGAACACAGATTAATATTAACACACTCACTGACACACTGTGTATATCATGACCCACAGTCAGATACACCCTGTGAAGTGTAAAACACCCCCACTGTCCTCAGTAATATTAACACACTGACAGAGTACACAGATTAATATTAACACACTCACTGACACACTGTGTATATCATGACCCACAGTCAGATACACCCTGTGAAGTGTAAAACACCCCCACTGTCCTCAGCAATATTAACACACTGACAGAGAACACAGATTAATATTAACACACTCACTGACACACTGTGTATATCATGACCCACAGTCAGATACACCCTGTGAAGTGTAAAACACCCCCACTGTCCTCAGTAATATTAACACACTGACAGAGAACACAGATTAATATTAACACACTCACTGACACACTGTGTACATCATGACCCAGAGTCAGATACACCCGGTGAAGTGTAAAACACCCCCACTGTCCTCAGTAATATTAACACACTGACAGAGAACACAGATTAATATTAACACACTCACTGACACACTGTGTACATCATGACCCACAGTCAGATACACCCTGTGAAGTGTAAAACACCCCCACTGTCCTCAGTAATATTAACACACTGACAGAGAACACAGATTAATATTAACACACTCACTGACACACTGTGTACATCATGACCCACAGTCAGATACACCCTGTGAAGTGTAAAACACCCCCACTGTCCTCAGTAATATTAGCACAATGACAGAGAACACAGATTAATATTAACACACTCACTGACACACTGTGTATATCATGACCCACAGTCAGATACACCCTGTGAAGTGTAAAACACCCCCACTGTCCTCAGTAATATTAACACACTGACAGAGAACACAGATTAATATTAACAGACTCACTGACACACTGTGTATATCATGACCCACTGTCAGATACACCCTGTGAAGTGTAAAACACCCCCACTGTCCTCGGTAATATTAACACACTGACAGAGTACACAGATTAATATTAACACACTCACTGACACACTGTATACATCATGACCCACAGTCAGATAAACCCTGTGAAGTGTAAAACACCCCCACTGTCCTCAGTAATATTAACACACTGACAGAGAACACAGATTAATATTAACACACTCACTGACACACTGTGTATATCATGACCCACAGTCAGATAAACCCTGTGAAGTGTAAAACACCCCCACTGTCCTCAGGAATATTAACACACTGACAGAGAACACAGATTAATATTAACACACTCACTGACACACTGTGTATATCATGACCCACAGTCAGATAAACCCTGTGAAGTGTAAAACACCCCCACTGTCCTCAGGAATATTAACACACTGACAGAGAACACAGATTAATATTAACACACTCACTGACACACTGTGTATATCATGACCCACAGTCAGATACACCCTGTGAAGTGTAAAACACCCCCACTGTCCTCAGTAATATTAACACACTGACAGAGAACACAGATTAATATTAACACACTCACTGACACACTGTGTATATCATGACCCACAGTCAGATAAACCCTGTTAAGTGTAAAACACCCCCACTGTCCTCAGTAATATTAACACAGTGACAGAGAACACAGATTAATATTAACACACTCACTGACACACTGTGTATATCATGACCCACAGTCAGATACACCCTGTGAAGTGTAAAACACCCCCACTGTCCTCAGTAATATTAACACACTGACAGAGAACACAGATTAATATTAACACACTCACTGATACACTGTGTATATCATGACCCACAGTCAGATAAACACTGTGAAGTGTAAAACACCCCCACTGTCCTCAGTAATATTAACACACTGACAGAGGACACAGATTAATATTAACACTCTCACTGACACACTGTGTATATCATGATCCACAGTCAGATAAACCCTGTGAAGTGTAAAACACCCCCACTGTCCTCAGGAATATTAACACACTGACAGAGAACACAGATTAATATTAACACACTCACTGACACACTCTGTATATCATGACCCACAGTCAGATACACCCTGTGAAGTGTAAAACACCCCCACTGTCCTCAGGAATATTAACACACTGACAGAGAACACAGATTAATATTAACACACTCACTGACATACTGTGTATATCATGACCCACAGTCAGATACACCCTGTGAAGTGTAAAACACCCCCACTGTCCTCAGGAATATTAACACACTGACAGAGAACACAGATTAATATTAACACACTCACTGACACACTGTGTATATCATGACCCACAGTCAGATACACCCTGTGAAGTGTAAAACACCCCCACTGTCCTCAGTAATATTAACACACTGACAGAGTACACAGATTAATATTAACACACTCACTGACACACTGTGTATATCATGACCCACAGTCAGATACACCCTGTGAAGTGTAAAACATCCCCACTGTCCTCAGCAATATTAACACACTGACAGAGAACACAGATTAATATTAACACACTCACTGACACACTGTGTATATCATGACCCACAGTCAGATACTCCCTGTGAAGTGTAAAACACCCCCACTGTCCTCAGTAATATTAACACACTGACAGAGAACACAGATTAATATTAACACACTCACTGACACACTGTGTACATCATGACCCAGAGTCAGATACACCCGGTGAAGTGTAAAACACCCCCACTGTCCTCAGTAATATTAACACACTGACAGAGAACACAGATTAATATTAACACACTCACTGACACACTGTGTATATCATGACCCACAGTCAGATAAACCCTGTGAAGTGTAAAACACCCCCACTGTCCTCAGGAATATTAACACACTGACAGAGAACACAGATTAATATTAACACACTCACTGACACACTGTGTATATCATGACCCACAGTCAGATACACCCTGTGAAGTGTAAAACACCCCCACTGTCCTCAGTAATATTAACACACTGACAGAGAACACAGATTAATATTAACACACTCACTGACACACTGTGTATATCATGACCCACAGTCAGATAAACCCTGTTAAGTGTAAAACACCCCCACTGTCCTCAGTAATATTAACACACTGACAGAGAACGCAGATTAATATTAACACACTCACTGACACACTGTGTATATCATGACCCACAGTCAGATACACCCTGTGAAGTGTAAAACACCCCCACTGTCCTCAGTAATATTAACACACTGACAGAGAACACAGATTAATATTAACACACTCACTGACACACTGTGTATATCATGACCCACAGTCAGATAAACCCTGTGAAGTGTAAAACACCCCCACTGTCCTCAGTAATATTAACACACTGACAGAGAACACAGATTAATATTAACACACTCACTGACACACTGTGTATATCATGACCCACAGTCAGATACACCCTGTGAAGTGTAAAACACCCCCACTGTCCTCAGGAATATTAACACACTGACAGAGAACACAGATTAATATTAACACACTCACTGACACACTGTGTACATCATGACCCACAGTCAGATAAACCCTGTGAAGTGTAAAACACCCCCACTGTCCTCAGTAATAATAACACACTGACAGAGAACACAGATTAATATTAACACACTCACTGACACACTGTGTATATCATGACTCACAGTCAGATAAACCCTGTGAAGTGTAAAACACCCCCACTGTCCTCAGTAATATTAACACAGTGACAGAGAACACAGATTAATATTAACACACTCACTGACACACTGTGTATATCATGACCCACAGTCAGATAAACCCTGTGAAGTGTAAAACACCCCCACTGTCCTCAGTAATATTAACACACTGACAGAGAACACAGATTAATATTAACACACTCACTGACACACTGTGTATATCATGACCCACAGTCAGATAAACCCTGTGAAGTGTAAAACACCCCCACGGTCCTCAGGAATATTAACACACTGACAGAGTACACAGATTAATATTAACACACTCACTGACACACTGTGTATATCATGACCCACAGTCAGATACACCCGGTGAAGTGTAAAACACCCCCACTGTCCTCAGTAATATTAACACAGTGACAGAGAACACAGATTAATATTAACACACTCACTGACACACTGTGTATATCATGACCCACAGTCAGATACACCCGGTGAAGTGTAAAACATCCCCACTGTCCTCAGGAATATTAACACACTGACAGAGAACACAGATTAATATTAACACACTCACTGACACACTGTGTACATCATGACCCACAGTCAGATAAACCCTGTGAAGTGTCAAACACCCCCACTGTCCTCAGGAATATTAACACACTGACAGAGAACACAGATTAATATTAACACACTCACTGACACACTGTGTATATCATGACCCACAGTCAGTTACACCCTGTGAAGTGTAAAACACCCCCACTGTCCTCAGGAATATTAACACACTGACAGAGAACACAGATTAATATTAACACTCTCACTGACACATTGTGTATATCATGACCCACAGTCAGATACACCCTGTGAAGTGTAAAACACCCCCACTGTCCTCAGGAATATTAACACACTGACAGAGAACACAGATTAATATTAACACACTCACTGACACACTGTGTATATCATGACCCACAGTCAGATACACCCTGTGAAGTGTAAAACACCCCCACAGTCCTCAGGAATATTAACACACTGACAGAGAACACAGATTAATATTAACACACTCACTGACACACTGTGTACATCATGACCCACAGTCAGATAAACCCTGTGAAGTGTAAAACACCCCCACTGTCCTCAGGAATATTAACACACTGACAGAGAACACAGATTAATATTAACACACTCACTGACACACTGTGTATATCATGACCCACAGTCAGTTACACCCTGTGAAGTGTAAAACACCCCCACTGTCCTCAGGAATATTAACACACTGACAGAGAACACAGATTAATATTAACACACTCACTGACACATTGTGTACATCATGACCCACAGTCAGATACACCATGTGAAGTGTAAAACACCCCCACTGTCCTCAGTAATATTAACACACTGACAGAGTACACAGATTAATATTAACACACTCACTGACACACTGTGTACATCATGACCCACAGTCAGATACACCATGTGAAGTGTAAAACACACCCACTGTCCTCAGTAATATTAACACCTGACAGAGAACACAGATTAATATTAACACACTCACTGACACACTGTGTACATCATGACCCACAGTCAGATAAACCCTGTGAAGTGTAAAACACCCCCACTGTCCTCAGTAATATTAACACACTGACAGAGAACACAGATTAATATTAACACACTCACTGACACACTGTGTTTCTCATGACTCACAGTCAGATAAACCCTGTGAAGTGTAAAACACCCCCACTGTCCTCAGTAATATTAACACACTGACAGAGAACACAGATTAATATTAACACACTCACTGACACACTGTGTACATCATGACCCACAGTCAGATACACCCTGTGAAGTGTAAAACACCCCCACTGTCCTCAGGAATATTAACACGCTGACAGAGAACACAGATTAATATTAACACACTCACTGACACACTGTGTATATCATGACCCACAGTCAGATACACCCTGTGAAGTGTAAAACACCCCCACTGTCCTCAGTAATATTAGCACAATGACAGAGAACACAGATTAATATTAACACACTCACTGACACACTGTGTATATCATGACCCACAGTCAGATACACCCTGTGAAGTGTAAAACACCCCCACTGTCCTCAGTAATATTAACACACTGACAGAGAACACAGATTAATATTAACACACTCACTGATACACTGTGCATATCATGACCCACAGTCAGATAAACACTGTGAAGTGTAAAACACCCCCACTGTCCTCAGTAATATTAACACACTGACAGAGGACACAGATTAATATTAACACACTCACTGACACACTGTGTACATCATGACCCACAGTCAGATACACCCTGTGAAGTGTAAAACACCCCCACTGTCCTCAGGAATATTAACACACTGACAGAGAACACAGATTAATATTAACACACTCACTGACACACTCTGTATATCATGACCCACAGTCAGATACACCCTGTGAAGTGTAAAACACCCCCACTGTCCTCAGGAATATTAACACACTGACAGAGAACACAGATTAATATTAACACACTCACTGACATACTGTGTATATCATGACCCACAGTCAGATACACCCTGTGAAGTGTAAAACACCCCCACTGTCCTCAGGAATATTAACACACTGACAGAGAACACAGATTAATATTAACACACTCACTGACACACTGTGTATATCATGACCCACAGTCAGATACACCCTGTGAAGTGTAAAACACCCCCACTGTCCTCAGTAATATTAACACACTGACAGAGTACACAGATTAATATTAAAACACTCACTGACACACTGTGTATATCATGACCCACAGTCAGATACACCCTGTGAAGTGTAAAACACCCCCACTGTCCTCAGCAATATTAACACACTGACAGAGAACACAGATTAATATTAACACACTCACTGACACACTGTGTATATCATGACCCACAGTCAGATACACCCTGTGAAGTGTAAAACACCCCCACTGTCCTCAGTAATATTAACACACTGACAGAGAACACAGATTAATATTAACACACTCACTGACACACTGTGTACATCATGACCCAGAGTCAGATACACCCGGTGAAGTGTAAAACACCCCCACTGTCCTCAGTAATATTAACACACTGACAGAGAACACAGATTAATATTAACACACTCACTGACACACTGTGTACATCATGACCCACAGTCAGATACACCCTGTGAAGTGTAAAACACCCCCACTGTCCTCAGTAATATTAACACACTGACAGAGAACACAGATTAATATTAACACACTCACTGACACACTGTGTACATCATGACCCACAGTCAGATACACCCTGTGAAGTGTAAAACACCCCCACTGTCCTCAGTAATATTAGCACAATGACAGAGAACACAGATTAATATTAACACACTCACTGACACACTGTGTATATCATGACCCACAGTCAGATACACCCTGTGAAGTGTAAAACACCCCCACTGTCCTCAGTAATATTAACACACTGACAGAGAACACAGATTAATATTAACAGACTCACTGACACACTGTGTATATCATGACCCACTGTCAGATACACCCTGTGAAGTGTAAAACACCCCCACTGTCCTCGGTAATATTAACACACTGACAGAGTACACAGATTAATATTAACACACTCACTGACACACTGTGTACATCATGACCCACAGTCAGATAAACCCTGTGAAGTGTAAAACACCCCCACTGTCCTCAGGAATATTAACACACTGACAGAGAACACAGATTAATATTAACACACTCACTGACACACTGTGTACATCATGACCCACAGTCAGATACACCCTGTGAAGTGTAAAACACCCCCACTGTCCTCAGGAATATTAACACACTGACAGAGAACACAGATTAATATTAACACACTCACTGACACACTGTGTACATTATGACCCACAGTCAGATACACCCTGTGAAGTGTAAAACATCCCCACTGCCCTCAGGAATATTAACACACTGACAGAGAACACAGATTAATATTAACACACTCACTGACACACTGTGTATATCATGACCCACAGTCAGATAAACCCTGTGAAGTGTAAAACACCCCCACTGTCCTCAGCAATATTAACACACTGACAGAGAACACAGATTAATATTAACACACTCACTGACACACTGTGTATATCATGATCCACAGTCAGATACACCCTGTGAAGTGTAAAACACCCCCACTGTCCTCAGTAATATTAACACACTGACAGAGAACACAGATTAATATTAACACACTCACTGACACACTGTGTATATCATGACCCACAGTCAGATAAACCCTGTGAAGTGTAAAACACCCCCACTGTCCTCAGTAATATTAACACACTGACAGAGAACACAGATTAATATTAACACACTCACTGACACACTGTGTATATCATGACCCACAGTCAGATAAACCCTGTGAAGTGTAAAACACCCCCACTGTCCTCAGGAATATTAACACACTGACAGAGAACACAGATTAATATTAACACACTCACTGACACACTGTGTATATCATGACCCACAGTCAGATACACCCTGTGAAGTGTAAAACACCCCCACTGTCCTCAGTAATATTAACACACTGACAGAGAACACAGATTAATATTAACACACTCACTGACACACTGTGTATATCATGACCCACAGTCAGATAAACCCTGTGAAGTGTAAAACACCCCCACTGTCCTCAGTAATATTAACACACTGACAGAGAACACAGATTAATATTAACACACTCACTGACACACTGTGTATATCATGACCCACAGTCAGATACACCCTGTGAAGTGTAAAACACCCCCACTGTCCTCAGTAATATTAACACACTGACAGAGAACACAGATTAATATTAACACACTCACTGACACACTGTGTATATCATGACCCACAGTCAGATACACCCTGTGAAGTGTAAAACACCCCCACTGTCCTCAGGAATATTAACACACTGACAGAGAACACAGATTAATATTAACACACTCACTGACACACTGTGTACATCATGACCCACAGTCAGATAAACCCTGTGAAGTGTAAAACACCCCCACTGTCCTCAGTAATATTAACACACTGACAGAGAACACAGATTAATATTAACACACTCACTGACACACTGTGTATATCATGACTCACAGTCAGATAAACCCTGTGAAGTGTAAAACACCCCCACTGTCCTCAGTAATATTAACACAGTGACAGAGAACACAGATTAATATTAACACACTCACTGACACACTGTGTATATCATGACCCACAGTCAGATACACCCTGTGAAGTGTAAAACGCCCCCACTGTCCTCAGTAATATTAGCAGACTGACAGAGAACACAGATTAATATTAACACACTCACTGACACACTGTGTATATCATGACCCACAGTCAGATACACCCGGTGAAGTGTAAAACATCCCCACTGTCCTCAGGAATATTAACACACTGACAGAGAACACAGATTAATATTAACACACTCACTGACACACTGTGTACATCATGACCCACAGTCAGATAAACCCTGTGAAGTGTCAAACACCCCCACTGTCCTCAGGAATATTAACACACTGACAGAGAACACAGATTAATATTAACACTCTCACTGACACATTGTGTATAGCATGACCCACAGTCAGATACACCCTGTGAAGTGTAAAACACCCCCACTGTCCTCAGGAATATTAACACACTGACAGAGAACACAGATTAATATTAACACACTCACTGACACACTGTGTATATCATGACCCACAGTCAGATACACCCTGTGAAGTGTAAAACACCCCCACAGTCCTCAGGAATATTAACACACTGACAGAGAACACAGATTAATATTAACACACTCACTGACACACTGTGTACATCATGACCCACAGTCAGATAAACCCTGTGAAGTGTAAAACACCCCCACTGTCCTCAGGAATATTAACACACTGACAGAGAACACAGATTAATATTAACACACTCACTGACACACTGTGTATATCATGACCCACAGTCAGTTACACCCTGTGAAGTGTAAAACACCCCCACTGTCCTCAGGAATATTAACACACTGACAGAGAACACAGATTAATATTAACACTCTCACTGACACATTGTGTATATCATGACCCACAGTCAGATACACCCTGTGAAGTGTAAAACACCCCCACTGTCCTCAGGAATATTAACACACTGACTGAGAACACAGATTAATATTAACACACTCACTGACACACTGTGTATATCATGACCCACAGTCAGATACACCCTGTGAAGTGTAAAACACCCCCACTGTCCTCAGGAATATTAACACACTGACAGAGAACACAGATTAATATTAACACACTCACTGACACACTGTGTACATCATGACCCACAGTCAGATACACCCGGTGAAGTGTAAAACACCCCCACTGTCCTCAGTAATATTAACACACTGACAGAGTACACAGATTAATATTAACACACTCACTGACACACTGTGTACATCATGACCCACAGTCAGATACACCATGTGAAGTGTAAAACACACCCACTGTCCTCAGTAATATTAACACCTGACAGAGAACACAGATTAATATTAACACACTCACTGACACACTGTGTACATCATGACCCACAGTCAGATAAACCCTGTGAAGTGTAAAACAGCCCCACTGTCCTCAGTAATATTAACACACTGACAGAGTACACAGATTAATATTAACACACTCACTGACACACTGTGTATATCATGACTCACAGTCAGATAAACCCTGTGAAGTGTAAAACACCCCCACTGTCCTCAGTAATATTAACACACTGACAGAGAACACAGATTAATATTAACACACTCACTGACACACTGTGTACATCATGACCCACAGTCAGATAAACCCTGTGAAGTGTAAAACACCCCCACTGTCCTCAGTAATATTAACACACTGACAGAGAACACAGATTAATATTAACACACTCACTGACACACTGTGTACATCATGACCCACAGTCAGATACACCCTGTGAAGTGTAAAACACCCCCACTGTCCTCAGTAATATTAACACACTGACAGAGTACACAGATTAATATTAACACACTCACTGACACACTGTGTATATCATGACCCACAGTCAGATACACCCTGTGAAGTGTAAAACACCCCCACTGTCCTCAGCAATATTAACACACTGACAGAGAACACAGATTAATATTAACACACTCACTGACACACTGTGTATATCATGACCCACAGTCAGATACACCCTGTGAAGTGTAAAACACCCCCACTGTCCTCAGTAATATTAACACACTGACAGAGAACACAGATTAATATTAACACACTCACTGACACACTGTGTACATCATGACCCAGAGTCAGATACACCCGGTGAAGTGTAAAACACCCCCACTGTCCTCAGTAATATTAACACACTGACAGAGAACACAGATTAATATTAACACACTCACTGACACACTGTGTACATCATGACCCACAGTCAGATACACCCTGTGAAGTGTAAAACACCCCCACTGTCCTCAGTAATATTAACACACTGACAGAGAACACAGATTAATATTAACACACTCACTGACACACTGTGTACATCATGACCCACAGTCAGATACACCCTGTGAAGTGTAAAACACCCCCACTGTCCTCAGTAATATTAGCACAATGACAGAGAACACAGATTAATATTAACACACTCACTGACACACTGTGTATATCATGACCCACAGTCAGATACACCCTGTGAAGTGTAAAACACCCCCACTGTCCTCAGTAATATTAACACACTAACAGAGAACACAGATTAATATTAACAGACTCACTGACACACTGTGTATATCATGACCCACTGTCAGATACACCCTGTGAAGTGTAAAACACCCCCACTGTCCTCGGTAATATTAACACACTGACAGAGTACACAGATTAATATTAACACACTCACTGACACACTGTGTACATCATGACCCACAGTCAGATAAACCCTGGGAAGTGTAAAACACCCCCACTGTCCTCAGGAATATTAACACACTGACAGAGAACACAGATTAATATTAACACACTCACTGACACACTGTGTACATCATGACCCACAGTCAGATACACCCTGTGAAGTGTAAAACACCCCCACTGTCCTCAGGAATATTAACACACTGACAGAGAACACAGATTAATATTAACACACTCACTGACACACTGTGTACATTATGACCCACAGTCAGATACACCCTGTGAAGTGTAAAACATCCCCACTGCCCTCAGGAATATTAACACACTGACAGAGAACACAGATTAATATTAACACACTCACTGACACACTGTGTATATCATGACCCACAGTCAGATAAACCCTGTGAAGTGTAAAACACCCCCACTGTCCTCAGCAATATTAACACACTGACAGAGAACACAGATTAATATTAACACACTCACTGACACACTGTGTATATCACGATCCACAGTCAGATACACCCTGTGAAGTGTAAAACACCCCCACTGTCCTCAGTAATATTAACACACTGACAGAGAACACAGATTAATATTAACACACTCACTGACACACTGTGTATATCATGACCCACAGTCAGATAAACCCTGTGAAGTGTAAAACACCCCCACTGTCCTCAGTAATATTAACACACTGACAGAGAACACAGATTAATATTAACACACTCACTGACACACTGTGTATATCATGACCCACAGTCAGATAAACCCTGTGAAGTGTAAAACACCCCCACTGTCCTCAGGAATATTAACACACTGACAGAGAACACAGATTAATATTAACACACTCACTGACACACTGTGTATATCATGACCCACAGTCAGATACACCCTGTGAAGTGTAAAACACCCCCACTGTCCTCAGTAATATTAACACACTGACAGAGAACACAGATTAATATTAACACACTCACTGACACACTGTGTATATCATGACCCACAGTCAGATAAACCCTGTGAAGTGTAAAACACCCCCACTGTCCTCAGTAATATTAACACACTGACAGAGAACACAGATTAATATTAACACACTGACTGACACACTGTGTATATCATGACCCACAGTCAGATACACCCTGTGAAGTGTAAAACACCCCCACTGTCCTCAGTAATATTAACACACTGACAGAGAACACAGATTAATATTAACACACTCACTGACACACTGTGTATATCATGACCCACAGTCAGATACACCCTGTGAAGTGTAAAACACCCCCACTGTCCTCAGGAATATTAACACACTGACAGAGAACACAGATTAATATTAACACACTCACTGACACACTGTGTACATCATGACCCACAGTCAGATAAACCCTGTGAAGTGTAAAACACCCCCACTGTCCTCAGTAATATTAACACACTGACAGAGAACACAGATTAATATTAACACACTCACTGACACACTGTGTATATCATGACTCACAGTCAGATAAACCCTGTGAAGTGTAAAACACCCCCACTGTCCTCAGTAATATTAACACAGTGACAGAGAACACAGATTAATATTAACACACTCACTGACACACTGTGTATATCATGACCCACAGTCAGATACACCCTGTGAAGTGTAAAACGCCCCCACTGTCCTCAGTAATATTAGCAGACTGACAGAGAACACAGATTAATATTAACACACTCACTGACACACTGTGTATATCATGACCCACAGTCAGATACACCCGGTGAAGTGTAAAACATCCCCACTGTCCTCAGGAATATTAACACACTGACAGAGAACACAGATTAATATTAACACACTCACTGACACACTGTGTACATCATGACCCACAGTCAGATAAACCCTGTGAAGTGTCAAACACCCCCACTGTCCTCAGGAATATTAACACACTGACAGAGAACACAGATTAATATTAACACTCTCACTGACACATTGTGTATAGCATGACCCACAGTCAGATACACCCTGTGAAGTGTAAAACACCCCCACTGTCCTCAGGAATATTAACACACTGACAGAGAACACAGATTAATATTAACACACTCACTGACACACTGTGTATATCATGACCCACAGTCAGATACACCCTGTGAAGTGTAAAACACCCCCACAGTCCTCAGGAATATTAACACACTGACAGAGAACACAGATTAATATTAACACACTCACTGACACACTGTGTACATCATGACCCACAGTCAGATAAACCCTGTGAAGTGTAAAACACCCCCACTGTCCTCAGGAATATTAACACACTGACAGAGAACACAGATTAATATTAACACACTCACTGACACACTGTGTATATCATGACCCACAGTCAGTTACACCCTGTGAAGTGTAAAACACCCCCACTGTCCTCAGGAATATTAACACACTGACAGAGAACACAGATTAATATTAACACTCTCACTGACACATTGTGTATATCATGACCCACAGTCAGATACACCCTGTGAAGTGTAAAACACCCCCACTGTCCTCAGGAATATTAACACACTGACTGAGAACACAGATTAATATTAACACACTCACTGACACACTGTGTATATCATGACCCACAGTCAGATACACCCTGTGAAGTGTAAAACACCCCCACTGTCCTCAGGAATATTAACACACTGACAGAGAACACAGATTAATATTAACACACTCACTGACACACTGTGTACATCATGACCCACAGTCAGATACACCCGGTGAAGTGTAAAACACCCCCACTGTCCTCAGTAATATTAACACACTGACAGAGTACACAGATTAATATTAACACACTCACTGACACACTGTGTACATCATGACCCACAGTCAGATACACCATGTGAAGTGTAAAACACACCCACTGTCCTCAGTAATATTAACACCTGACAGAGAACACAGATTAATATTAACACACTCACTGACACACTGTGTACATCATGACCCACAGTCAGATAAACCCTGTGAAGTGTAAAACAGCCCCACTGTCCTCAGTAATATTAACACACTGACAGAGAACACAGATTAATATTAACACACTCACTGACACACTGTGTATATCATGACTCACAGTCAGATAAACCCTGTGAAGTGTAAAACACCCCCACTGTCCTCAGTAATATTAACACACTGACAGAGAACACAGATTAATATTAACACACTCACTGACACACTGTGTACATCATGACCCACAGTCAGATAAACCCTGTGAAGTGTAAAACACCCCCACTGTCCTCAGTAATATTAACACACTGACAGAGAACACAGATTAATATTAACACACTCACTGACACACTGTGTACATCATGACCCACAGTCAGATACACCCTGTGAAGTGTAAAACACCCCCACTGTCCTCAGGAATATTAACACACTGACAGAGAACACAGATTAATATTAACACACTCACTGACACACTGTGTATATCATGACCCACAGTCAGATACACCCTGTGAAGTGTAAAACACCCCCACTGTCCTCAGGAATATTAACACACTTTCAGAGAACACAGATTAATATTAACACTCTCACTGACACATTGTGTATATCATGACCCACAGTCAGATACACCCTGTGAAGTGCAAAACACCCCCACTGTCCTCAGGAATATTAACACACTGACAGAGAACACAGATTAATATTAACACACTCACTGACACACTGTGTATATCATGACCCACAGTCAGATACACCCTGTGAAGTGTAAAACACCCCCACTGTCCTCAGGAATATTAACACACTGACAGAGAACACAGATTAATATTAACACACTCACTGACACACTGTGTATATCATGACCCACAGTCAGATACACCCTGTGAAGTGTAAAACACCCCCACTGTCCTCAGTAATATTAACACCTGACAGAGAACACAGATTAATATTAACACACTCACTGACACACTGTGTACATCATGACCCACAGTCAGATACACCCTGTGAAGTGTAAAACACCCCCACTGTCCTCAGTAATATTAACACACTGACAGAGAACACAGATTAATATTAACACACTCACTGACACACTGTGTATATCATGACCCACAGTCAGATACACCCTGTGAAGTGTAAAACACCCCCACTGTCCTCAGGAATATTAACACACTGACAGAGAACACAGATTAATATTAACACACTCACTGACACACTGTGTATATCATGACCCATAGTCAGATACACCCTGTGAAGTGTAAAACACCCCCACTGTCCTCAGGAATATTAACACACTGACAGAGAACACAGATTAATATTAACACACTCACTGACACACTGTGTATATCATGACCCACAGTCAGATACACTGTGAAGTGTAAAGCACCCCCACTGTCCTCAGTAATATTAACACACTGACAGAGAACACAGATTAATATTAACAGACTCACTGACACACTGTGTACATCATGACCCACAGTCAGATAAACCCTGTGAAGTGTAAAATACCCCCCCTGTCCTCAGTAATATTAACACACTGACAGAGAACACAGATAAATATTAACACACTCACTGAAACACTGTGTATATCATGACCCACAGTCAGATACACCCTGTGAAGTGTAAAACACCCCCACTGTCCTCAGTAATATTAACACACTGACAGGGAACACAGATTAATATTAACACACTCACTGACACACTGTGTACATCATGACCCACAGTCAGATACACCCTGTGAAGTGTAAAACACCCCCACTGTCCTCAGTAATATTAACACACTGACAGAGAACACAGATTAATATTAACACACTCACTGACACACTGTGTACATCATGACCCACAGTCAGATACACCCTGTGAAGTGTAAAACGCCCCCACTGTCCTCAGTAATATTAGCACACTGACAGAGAACACAGATTAATATTAACACACTCACTGACACACTGTGTATATCATGACCCACAGTCAGATACACCCTGTGAAGTGTAAAACATCCCCACTGTCCTCAGTAATATTAACACACTGACAGAGAACACAGATTAATATTAACACTCTCACTGACACACTGTGTATATCATGACCCACAGTCAGATACACCCGGTGAATTGTAAAACACCCCCACTGTCCTCAGGAATATTAACACACTGACAGAGAACACAGATTAATATTAACACGCTCACTGACACACTGTGTATATCATGACCCACAGTCAGATACACCCGGTGAATTGTAAAACACCCCCACTGTCCTCAGGAATATTAACACACTGACAGAGAACACAGATTAATATTAACACACTCACTGACACACTGTGTATATCATGACCCACAGTCAGATACACTCTGTGAAGTGTAAAACACCCCCACTGTCCTCAGTAATATTAACACACTGACAGAGAACACAGATTAATATTAACAGACTCACTGACACACTGTGTACATCATGACCCACAGTCAGATAAACCCTGTGAAGTGTAAAATACCCCCCCTGTCCTCAGTAATATTAACACACTGACAGAGAACACAGATAAATATTAACACACTCACTGAAACACTGTGTATATCATGACCCACAGTCAGATACACCCTGTGAAGTGTAAAACACCCCCACTGTCCTCAGTAATATTAACACACTGACAGGGAACACAGATTAATATTAACACACTCACTGACACACTGTGTACATCATGACCCACAGTCAGATACACCCTGTGAAGTGTAAAACACCCCCACTGTCCTCAGTAATATTAACACACTGACAGAGAACACAGATTAATATTAACACACTCACTGACACACTGTGTACATCATGACCCACAGTCAGATACACCCTGTGAAGTGTAAAACGCCCCCACTGTCCTCAGTAATATTAGCAGACTGACAGAGAACACAGATTAATATTAACACACTCACTGACACACTGTGTATATCATGACCCACAGTCAGATACACCCTGTGAAGTGTAAAACACCCCCACTGTCCTCAGTAATATTAACACACTGACAGAGAACACAGATTAATATTAACACTCTCACTGACACACTGTGTATATCATGACCCACAGTCAGATACACCCTGTGAAGTGTAAAACATCCCCACTGTCCTCAGGAATATTAACACACTGACAGAGAACACAGATTAATATTAACACTCTCACTGACACACTGTGTATATCATGACCCACAGTCAGATACACCCTGTGAAGTGTAAAACATCCCCACTGTCCTCAGTAATATTAACACACTGACAGAGAACACAGATTAATATTAACAGACTCACTGACACACTGTGTATATCATGACCCACTGTCAGATACACCCTGTGAAGTGTAAAACACCCCCACTGTCCTCGGTAATATTAACACACTGACAGAGTACACAGATTAATATTAACACACTCACTGACACACTGTGTACATCATGACCCACAGTCAGATAAACCCTGTGAAGTGTAAAACAACCCCACTGTCCTCAGGAATATTAACACACTGACAGAGAACACAGATTAATATTAACACACTCACTGACACACTGTGTACATCATGACCCACAGTCAGATACACCCTGTGAAGTGTAAAACACCCCCACTGTCCTCAGGAATATTAACACACTGACAGAGAACACAGATTAATATTAACACACTCACTGACACACTGTGTACATTATGACCCACAGTCAGATACACCCTGTGAAGTGTAAAACATCCCCACTGCCCTCAGGAATATTAACACACTGACAGAGAACACAGATTAATATTAACACACTCACTGACACACTGTGTATATCATGACCCACAGTCAGATACACCCTGTGAAGTGTAAAACACCCCCACTGTCCTCAGTAATATTAACACACTGACAGAGAACACAGATTAATATTAACACACTCACTGACACACTGTGTATATCATGACTCACAGTCAGATAAACCCTGTGAAGTGTAAAACACCCCCACTGTCCTCAGTAATATTAACACACTGACAGAGAACACAGATTAATATTAACACACTCACTGACACACTGTGTATATCATGACCCACAGTCAGATACACACTGTGAAGTGTAAAACACCCCCACTGTCCTCAGTAATATTAACACACTGACAGAGAACACAGATTAAAATTAACACACTCACTGACACACTGTGTACATCATGACCCACAGTCAGATACACCCTGTGAAGTGTAAAACACCCCCACTGTCCTCAGTAATATTAACACACTGACAGAGAACACAGATTAATATTAACACACTCACTGACACACTGTGTACATCATGACCCACAGTCAGATACACCCTGTGAAGTGTAAAACACCCCCACTGTCCTCAGTAATATTAGCACAATGACAGAGAACACAGATTAATATTAACACACTCACTGACACACTGTGTACATCATGACCCACAGTCAGATACACCCTGTGAAGTGTAAAACACCCCCACTGTCCTCAGTAATATTAACACACTGACGGAGAACACAGATTAATATTAACAGACTCACTGACACACTGTGTATATCATGACCCACTGTCAGATACACCCTGTGAAGTGTAAAACACCCCCACTGTCCTCGGTAATATTAACACACTGACAGAGTACACAGATTAATATTAACACACTCACTGACACACTGTGTACATCATGACCCACAGTCAGATAAACCCTGTGAAGTGTAAAACACCCCCACTGTCCTCGGTAATATTAACACACTGACAGAGTACACAGATTAATATTAACACACTCACTGACACACTGTGTACATCATGACCCACAGTCAGATAAACCCTGTGAAGTGTAAAACAACCCCACTGTCCTCAGGAATATTAACACACTGACAGAGAACACAGATTAATATTAACACACTCACTGACACACTGTGTACATCATGACCCACAGTCAGATACACCCTGTGAAGTGTAAAACACCCCCACTGTCCTCAGGAATATTAACACACTGACAGAGAACACAGATTAATATTAACACACTCACTGACACACTGTGTACATTATGACCCGCAGTCAGATACACCCTGTGAAGTGTAAAACATCCCCACTGCCCTCAGGAATATTAACACACTGACAGAGAACACAGATTAATATTAACACACTCACTGACACACTGTGTATATCATGACCCACAGTCAGATACACCCTGTGAAGTGTAAAACACCCCCACTGTCCTCAGGAATATTAACACACTGACAGAGAACACAGATTAATATTAACACACTCACTGACACACTGTGTATATCATGAATCACAGTCAGATAAACCCTGTGAAGTGTAAAACACCCCCACTGTCCTCAGTAATATTAACACACTGACAGAGAACACAGATTAATATTAACACACTCACTGACACACTGTGTATATCATGACCCACAGTCAGATACACACAGTGAAGTGTAAAACACCCCCACTGTCCTCAGTAATATTAACACACTGACAGAGAACACAGATTAATATTAACACACTCACTGACACACTGTGTACATCATGACCCACAGTCAGATACACCCTGTGAAGTGTAAAACACCCCCACTGTCCTCAGTAATATTAACACACTGACAGAGAACACAGATTAATATTAACACACTCACTGACACACTGTGTACATCATGACCCACAGTCAGATACACCCTGTGAAGTGTAAAACACCCCCACTGTCCTCAGTAATATTAACACACTGACGGAGAACACAGATTAATATTAACAGACTCACTGACACACTGTGTATATCATGACCCACTGTCAGATACACCCTGTGAAGTGTAAAACACCCCCACTGTCCTCGGTAATATTAACACACTGACAGAGTACACAGATTAATATTAACACACTCACTGACACACTGTGTACATCATGACCCACAGTCAGATAAACCCTGTGAAGTGTAAAACACCCCCACTGTCCTCAGGAATATTAACACACTGACAGAGAACACAGATTAATATTAACACACTCACTGACACACTGTGTACATCATGACCCACAGTCAGATACACCCTGTGAAGTGTAAAACACCCCCACTGTCCTCAGGAATATTAACACACTGACAGAGAACACAGATTAATATTAACACACTCACTGACACACTGTGTACATTATGACCCACAGTCAGATACACCCTGTGAAGTGTAAAACATCCCCACTGCCCTCAGGAATATTAACACACTGACAGAGAACACAGATTAATATTAACACACTCACTGACACACTGTGTATATCATGACCCACAGTCAGATAAACCCTGTGAAGTGTAAAACACCCCCACTGTCCTCAGCAATATTAACACACTGACAGAGAACACAGATTAATATTAACACACTCACTGACACACTGTGTATATCATGATCCACAGTCAGATACACCCTGTGAAGTGTAAAACACCCCCACTGTCCTCAGTAATATTAACACACTGACAGAGAACACAGATTAATATTAACACACTCACTGACACACTGTGTATATCATGACCCACAGTCAGATAAACCCTGTGAAGTGTAAAACACCCCCACTGTCCTCAGTAATATTAACACACTGACAGAGAACACAGATTAATATTAACACACTCACTGACACACTGTGTATATCATGACCCACAGTCAGATAAACCCTGTGAAGTGTAAAACACCCCCACTGTCCTCAGGAATATTAACACACTGACAGAGAACACAGATTAATATTAACAGACTCACTGACACACTGTGTATATCATGACCCACTGTCAGATACACCCTGTGAAGTGTAAAACACCCCCACTGTCCTCGGTAATATTAACACACTGACAGAGTACACAGATTAATATTAACACACTCACTGACACACTGTGTACATCATGACCCACAGTCAGATACACCCTGTGAAGTGTAAAACGCCCCCACTGTCCTCAGTAATATTAGCAGACTGACAGAGAACACAGATTAATATTAACACACTCACTGACACACTGTGTATATCATGACCCACAGTCAGATACACCCTGTGAAGTGTAAAACACCCCCACTGTCCTCAGTAATATTAACACACTGACAGAGAACACAGATTAATATTAACACTCTCACTGACACACTGTGTATATCATGACCCACAGTCAGATACACCCTGTGAAGTGTAAAACATCCCCACTGTCCTCAGGAATATTAACACACTGACAGAGAACACAGATTAATATTAACACTCTCACTGACACACTGTGTATATCATGACCCACAGTCAGATACACCCTGTGAAGTGTAAAACATCCCCACTGTCCTCAGTAATATTAACACACTGACAGAGAACACAGATTAATATTAACAGACTCACTGACACACTGTGTATATCATGACCCACTGTCAGATACACCCTGTGAAGTGTAAAACACCCCCACTGTCCTCGGTAATATTAACACACTGACAGAGTACACAGATTAATATTAACACACTCACTGACACACTGTGTACATCATGACCCACAGTCAGATAAACCCTGTGAAGTGTAAAACAACCCCACTGTCCTCAGGAATATTAACACACTGACAGAGAACACAGATTAATATTAACACACTCACTGACACACTGTGTACATCATGACCCACAGTCAGATACACCCTGTGAAGTGTAAAACACCCCCACTGTCCTCAGGAATATTAACACACTGACAGAGAACACAGATTAATATTAACACACTCACTGACACACTGTGTACATTATGACCCACAGTCAGATACACCCTGTGAAGTGTAAAACATCCCCACTGCCCTCAGGAATATTAACACACTGACAGAGAACACAGATTAATATTAACACACTCACTGACACACTGTGTATATCATGACCCACAGTCAGATACACCCTGTGAAGTGTAAAACACCCCCACTGTCCTCAGTAATATTAACACACTGACAGAGAACACAGATTAATATTAACACACTCACTGACACACTGTGTATATCATGACTCACAGTCAGATAAACCCTGTGAAGTGTAAAACACCCCCACTGTCCTCAGTAATATTAACACACTGACAGAGAACACAGATTAATATTAACACACTCACTGACACACTGTGTATATCATGACCCACAGTCAGATACACACTGTGAAGTGTAAAACACCCCCACTGTCCTCAGTAATATTAACACACTGACAGAGAACACAGATTAATATTAACACACTCACTGACACACTGTGTACATCATGACCCACAGTCAGATACACCCTGTGAAGTGTAAAACACCCCCACTGTCCTCAGTAATATTAACACACTGACAGAGAACACAGATTAATATTAACACACTCACTGACACACTGTGTACATCATGACCCACAGTCAGATACACCCTGTGAAGTGTAAAACACCCCCACTGTCCTCAGTAATATTAGCACAATGACAGAGAACACAGATTAATATTAACACACTCACTGACACACTGTGTACATCATGACCCAAAGTCAGATACACCCTGTGAAGTGTAAAACACCCCCACTGTCCTCAGTAATATTAACACACTGACGGAGAACACAGATTAATATTAACAGACTCACTGACACACTGTGTACATCATGACCCACTGTCAGATACACCCTGTGAAATGTAAAACACCCCCACTGTCCTCGGTAATATTAACACACTGACAGAGTACACAGATTAATATTAACACACTCACTGACACACTGTGTACATCATGACCCACAGTCAGATAAACCCTGTGAAGTGTAAAACACCCCCACTGTCCTCGGTAATATTAACACACTGACAGAGTACACAGATTAATATTAACACACTCACTGACACACTGTGTACATCATGACCCACAGTCAGATAAACCCTGTGAAGTGTAAAACAACCCCACTGTCCTCAGGAATATTAACACACTGACAGAGAACACAGATTAATATTAACACACTCACTGACACACTGTGTACATCATGACCCACAGTCAGATACACCCTGTGAAGTGTAAAACACCCCCACTGTCCTCAGGAATATTAACACACTGACAGAGAACACAGATTAATATTAACACACTCACTGACACACTGTGTACATTATGACCCACAGTCAGATACACCCTGTGAAGTGTAAAACATCCCCACTGCCCTCAGGAATATTAACACACTGACAGAGAACACAGATTAATATTAACACACTCACTGACACACTGTGTATATCATGACCCACAGTCAGATACACCCTGTGAAGTGTAAAACACCCCCACTGTCCTCAGTAATATTAACACACTGACAGAGAACACAGATTAATATTAACACACTCACTGACACACTGTGTATATCATGACTCACAGTCAGATAAACCCTGTGAAGTGTAAAACACCCCCACTGTCCTCAGTAATATTAACACACTGACAGAGAACACAGATTAATATTAACACACTCACTGACACACTGTGTATATCATGACCCACAGTCAGATACACACAGTGAAGTGTAAAACACCCCCACTGTCCTCAGTAATATTAACACACTGACAGAGAACACAGATTAATATTAACACACTCACTGACACACTGTGTACATCATGACCCACAGTCAGATACACCCTGTGAAGTGTAAAACACCCCCACTGTCCTCAGTAATATTAACACACTGACAGAGATCACAGATTAATATTAACACACTCACTGACACACTGTGTACATCATGACCCACAGTCAGATACACCCTGTGAAGTGTAAAACACCCCCACTGTCCTCAGTAATATTAACACACTGACGGAGAACACAGATTAATATTAACAGACTCACTGACACACTGTGTATATCATGACCCACTGTCAGATACACCCTGTGAAGTGTAAAACACCCCCACTGTCCTCGGTAATATTAACACACTGACAGAGTACACAGATTAATATTAACACACTCACTGACACACTGTGTACATCATGACCCACAGTCAGATAAACCCTGTGAAGTGTAAAACACCCCCACTGTCCTCAGGAATATTAACACACTGACAGAGAACACAGATTAATATTAACACACTCACTGACACACTGTGTACATCATGACCCACAGTCAGATACACCCTGTGAAGTGTAAAACACCCCCACTGTCCTCAGGAATATTAACACACTGACAGAGAACACAGATTAATATTAACACACTCACTGACACACTGTGTACATTATGACCCACAGTCAGATACACCCTGTGAAGTGTAAAACATCCCCACTGCCCTCAGGAATATTAACACACTGACAGAGAACACAGATTAATATTAACACACTCACTGACACACTGTGTATATCATGACCCACAGTCAGATAAACCCTGTGAAGTGTAAAACACCCCCACTGTCCTCAGCAATATTAACACACTGACAGAGAACACAGATTAATATTAACACACTCACTGACACACTGTGTATATCATGATCCACAGTCAGATACACCCTGTGAAGTGTAAAACACCCCCACTGTCCTCAGTAATATTAACACACTGACAGAGAACACAGATTAATATTAACACACTCACTGACACACTGTGTATATCATGACCCACAGTCAGATAAACCCTGTGAAGTGTAAAACACCCCCACTGTCCTCAGTAATATTAACACACTGACAGAGAACACAGATTAATATTAACACACTCACTGACACACTGTGTATATCATGACCCACAGTCAGATAAACCCTGTGAAGTGTAAAACACCCCCACTGTCCTCAGGAATATTAACACACTGACAGAGAACACAGATTAATATTAACACACTCACTGACACACTGTGTATATCATGACCCACAGTCAGATACACCCTGTGAAGTGTAAAACACCCCCACTGTCCTCAGTAATATTAACACACTGACAGAGAACACAGATTAATATTAACACACTCACTGACACACTGTGTATATCATGACCCACAGTCAGATAAACCCTGTTAAGTGTAAAACACCCCCACTGTCCTCAGTAATATTAACACACTGACAGAGAACACAGATTAATATTAACACACTCACTGACACACTGTGTACATCATGACCCACAGTCAGATAAACCCTGTGAAGTGTAAAACACCCCCACTGTCCTCAGTAATATTAACACACTGACAGAGAACACAGATTAATATTAACACACTCACTGACACACTGTGTATATCATGACTCACAGTCAGATAAACCCTGTGAAGTGTAAAACACCCCCACTGTCCTCAGTAATATTAACACAGTGACAGAGAACACAGATTAATATTAACACACTCACTGACACACTGTGTATATCATGACCCACAGTCAGATACACCCTGTGAAGTGTAAAACACCCCCACTGTCCTCAGTAATATTAACACAGTGACAGAGAACACAGATTAATATTAACACACTCACTGACACACTGTGTATATCATGACCCACAGTCAGATACACCCGGTGAAGTGTAAAACATCCCCACTGTCCTCAGGAATATTAACACACTGACAGAGAACACAGATTAATATTAACACACTCACTGACACACTGTGTACATCATGACCCACAGTCAGATAAACCCTGTGAAGTGTCAAACACCCCCACTGTCCTCAGGAATATTAACACACTGACAGAGAACACAGATTAATATTAACACACTCACTGACACACTGTGTATATCATGACCCACAGTCAGTTACACCCTGTGAAGTGTAAAACACCCCCACTGTCCTCAGGAATATTAACACACTGACAGAGAACACAGATTAATATTAACACTCTCACTGACACATTGTGTATATCATGACCCACAGTCAGATACACCCTGTGAAGTGTAAAACACCCCCACTGTCCTCAGGAATATTAACACACTGACAGAGAACACAGATTAATATTAACACACTCACTGACACACTGTGTATATCATGACCCACAGTCAGATACACCCTGTGAAGTGTAAAACACCCCCACAGTCCTCAGGAATATTAACACACTGACAGAGAACACAGATTAATATTAACACACTCACTGACACACTGTGTATATCATGACCCACAGTCAGTTACACCCTGTGAAGTGTAAAACACCCCCACTGTCCTCAGGAATATTAACACACTGACAGAGAACACAGATTAATATTAACACTCTCACTGACACATTGTGTATATCATGACCCACAGTCAGATACACCCTGTGAAGTGTAAAACACCCCCACTGTCCTCAGGAATATTAACACACTGACAGAGAACACAGATTAATATTAACACACTCACTGACACACTGTGCATATCATGACCCACAGTCAGATACACCCTGTGAAGTGTAAAACACCCCCACTGTCCTCAGGAATATTAACACACTGACAGAGAACACAGATTAATATTAACACACTCACTGACACACTGTGCATATCATGACCCACAGTCAGATACACCCTGTGAAGTGTAAAACACCCCCACTGTCCTCAGGAATATTAACACACTGACAGAGAACACAGATTAATATTAACACACTCACTGACACACTGTGTATATCATGACCCACAGTCAGATACACCCTGTGAAGTGTAAAACACCCCCACTGTCCTCAGGAATATTAACACACTGACAGAGAACACAGATTAATATTAACACACTCACTGACACACTGTGTATATCATGACCCACAGTCAGTTACACCCTGTGAAGTGTAAAACACCCCCACTGTCCTCAGGAATATTAACACACTGACAGAGAACACAGATTAATATTAACACTCTCACTGACACATTGTGTATATCATGACCCACAGTCAGATACACCCTGTGAAGTGTAAAACACCCCCACTGTCCTCAGGAATATTAACACACTGACAGAGAACACAGATTAATATTAACACACTCACTGACACACTGTGTATATCATGACCCACAGTCAGATACACCCTGTGAAGTGTAAAACACCCCCACTGTCCTCAGGAATATTAACACACTGACAGAGAACACAGATTAATATTAACACACTCACTGACACACTGTGTACATCATGACCCACAGTCAGATACACCCTGTGAAGTGTAAAACACCCCCACTGTCCTCAGTAATATTAACACATTGACAGAGAACACAGATTAATATTAACACGCTCACTGACACACTGTGTTCATCATGACCCACAGTCAGATACACCCTGTGAAGTGTAAAACACCCCCACTGTCCTCAGTAATATTAACACACTGACAGAGTACACAGATTAATATTAACACACTCACTGACACACTGTGTACATCATGACCCACAGTCAGATACACCATGTGAAGTGTAAAACACACCCACTGTCCTCAGTAATATTAACACACTGACAGAGAACACAGATTAATATTAACACACTCACTGACACACTGTGTATATCATGACTCACAGTCAGATAAACCCTGTGAAGTGTAAAACACCCCCACTGTCCTCAGTAATATTAACACACTGACAGAGAACACAGATTAATATTAACACACTCACTGACACACTGTGTATATCATGACCCACAGTCAGATACACCCTGTGAAGTGCAAAACACCCCCACTGTCCTCAGGAATATTAACACACTTTCAGAGAACACAGATTAATATTAACACTCTCACTGACACATTGTGTATATCATGACCCACAGTCAGATACACCCGGTGAAGTGCAAAACACCCCCACTGTCCTCAGGAATATTAACACACTGACAGAGAACACAGATTAATATTAACACACTCACTGACACACTGTGTATATCATGACCCACAGTCAGATACACCCTGTGAAGTGTAAAACACCCCCACTGTCCTCAGGAATATTAACACACTGACAGAGAACACAGATTAATATTAACACACTCACTGACACACTGTGTATATCATGACCCACAGTCAGATACACCCTGTGAAGTGTAAAACACCCCCACTGTCCTCAGTAATATTAACACACTGACAGAGAACACAGATTAATATTAACACACTCACTGACACACTGTGTATATCATGACCCACAGTCAGATACACACTGTGAAGTGTAAAACACCCCCACTGTCCTCAGTAATATTAACACACTGACAGAGAACACAGATTAATATTAACAGACTCACTGACACACTGTGTACATCATGACCCACAGTCAGATAAACCCTGTGAAGTGTAAAATACCCCCCCTGTCCTCAGTAATATTAACACACTGACAGAGAACACAGATTAATATTAACACACTCACTGACACACTGTGTATATCATGACCCACAGTCAGATACACCCTGTGAAGTGTAAAACACCCCCACTGTCCTCAGTAATATTAACACACTGACAGAGAACACAGATTAATATTAACACACTCACTGACACACTGTGTACATCATGACCCACAGTCAGATACACCCTGTGAAGTGTAAAACACCCCCACTGTCCTCAGTAATATTAACACACTGACAGAGAACACAGATTAATATTAACACACTCACTGACACACTGTGTACATCATGACCCACAGTCAGATACACCCTGTGAAGTGTAAAACGCCCCCACTGTCCTCAGTAATATTAGCACACTGACAGAGAACACAGATTAATATTAACACACTCACTGACACACTGTGTATATCATGACCCACAGTCAGATACACCCTGTGAAGTGTAAAACACCCCCACTGTCCTCAGTAATATTAACACACTGACAGAGAACACAGATTAATATTAACACTCTCACTGACACACTGTGTATATCATGACCCACAGTCAGATACACCCTGTGAAGTGTAAAACATCCCCACTGTCCTCAGGAATATTAACACACTGACAGAGAACACAGATTAATATTAACACTCTCACTGACACACTGTGTATATCATGACCCACAGTCAGATACACCCGGTGAAGTGTAAAACACCCCCACTGTCCTCAGGAATATTAACACACTGACAGAGTACACAGATTAATATTAACACACTCACTGACACACTGTGTATATCATGAGCCACAGTCAGATAAACCCTGTGAAGTGTAAAACACCCCCACTGTCCTCAGTAATATTAACACACTGACAGAGAACACAGATTAATATTAACACACTCACTGACACACTGTGTACATCATGACCCACAGTCAGATAAACCCTGTGAAGTGTAAAACACCCCCACTGTCCTCAGTAATATTAACACACTGACAGAGAACACAGATTAATATTAACACACTCACTGACACACTGTGTACATCATGACCCACAGTCAGATACACCCTGTGAAGTGTAAAACACCCCCACTGTCCTCAGGAATATTAACACACTGACAGAGAACAAAGATTAATATTAACACACTCACTGACACACTGTGTATATCATGACCCACAGTCAGATACACCCTGTGAAGTGCAAAACACCCCCACTGTCCTCAGGAATATTAACACACTTTCAGAGAACACAGATTAATATTAACACTCTCACTGACACATTGTGTATATCATGACCCACAGTCAGATACACCCTGTGAAGTGCAAAACACCCCCACTGTCCTCAGGAATATTAACACACTGACAGAGAACACAGATTAATATTAACACACTCACTGACACAATGTGTATATCATGACCCACAGTCAGATACACCCTTGAAGTGTAAAACACCCCCACTGTCCTCAGGAATATTAACACACTGACAGAGAACACAGATTAATATTAACACACTCACTGACACACTGTGTATATCATGACCCACAGTCAGATACACCCTGTGAAGTGTAAAACACCCCCACTGTCCTCAGGAATATTAACACACTGACAGAGAACACAGATTAATATTAACACACTCACTGACACACTGTGTATATCATGACCCACAGTCAGATACACCCTGTGAAGTGTAAAACACCCCCACTGTCCTCAGGAATATTAACATACTGACAGAGAACACAGATTAATATTAACACACTCACTGACACACTGTGTATATCATGACCCATAGTCAGATACACCCTGTGAAGTGTAAAACACCCCCACTGTCCTCAGGAATATTAACACACTGACAGAGAACACAGATTAATATTAACACACTCACTGACACACTGTGTATATCATGACCCACAGTCAGATACACTCTGTGAAGTGTAAAACACCCCCACTGTCCTCAGTAATATTAACACACTGACAGAGAACACAGATTAATATTAACAGACTCACTGACACACTGTGTACATCATGACCCACAGTCAGATAAACCCTGTGAAGTGTAAAATACCCCCCCTGTCCTCAGTAATATTAACACACTGACAGAGAACACAGATTAATATTAACACACTCACTGACACACTGTGTATATCATGACCCACAGTCAGATACACCCTGTGAAGTGTAAAACACCCCCACTGTCCTCAGTAATATTAACACACTGACAGAGAACACAGATTAATATTAACACACTCACTGACACACTGTGTACATCATGACCCACAGTCAGATACACCCTGTGAAGTGTAAAACACCCCCACTGTCCTCAGTAATATTAACACACTGACAGAGAACACAGATTAATATTAACACACTCACTGACACACTGTGTACATCATGACCCACAGTCAGATACACCCTGTGAAGTGTAAAACGCCCCCACTGTCCTCAGTAATATTAGCACACTGACAGAGAACACAGATTAATATTAACACACTCACTGACACACTGTGTATATCATGACCCACAGTCAGATACACCCTGTGAAGTGTAAAACACCCCCACTGTCCTCAGGAATATTAACACACTGACAGAGAACACAGATTAATATTAACACACTCACTGACACACTGTGTATATCATGACCCACAGTCAGATACACCCTGTGAAGTGTAAAACATCCCCACTGTCCTCAGGAATATTAACACACTGACAGAGAACACAGATTAATATTAACACACTCACTGACACACTGTGTATATCATGACCCACAGTCAGATACACCCGGTGAAGTGTAAAACACCCCCACTGTCCTCAGGAATATTAACACACTGACAGAGTACACAGATTAATATTAACACACTCACTGACACACTGTGTATATCATGAGCCACAGTCAGATACACCCTGTGAAGTGTAAAACACCCCCACTGTCCTCAGTAATATTAACACACTGACAGAGAACACAGATTAATATTAACACACTCACTGACACACTGTGTATATCATGACCCACAGTCAGATAAACCCTGTGAAGTGTCAAACACCCCCACTGTCCTCAGTAATATTAACACACTGACAGAGTACACAGATTAATATTAACACACTCACTGACACACTGTGTACATCATGACCCACAGTCAAATAAACCCTGTGAAGTGTAGAACACCCCCACTGTCCTCAGGAATATTAACACACTGACAGAGAACACAGATTAATATTAACACACTCACTGACACACTGTGTATATCATGACCCACAGTCAGATAAACCCTGTGAAGTGTCAAACACCCCCACTGTCCTCAGTAATATTAACACACTGACAGAGTACACAGATTAATATTAACACACTCACTGACACACTGTGTACATCATGACCCACAGTCAAATAAACCCTGTGAAGTGTAGAACACCCCCACTGTCCTCAGGAATATTAACACACTGACAGAGAACACAGATTAATATTAACACACTCACTGACACACTGTGTATATCATGACCCACAGTCAGATAAACCCTGTGAAGTGTAAAACACCCCCACTGTCCTCAGCAATATTAACACACTGACAGAGAACACAGATTAATATTAACACACTCACTGACACACTGTGTACATCATGACCCACAGTCAGATACACCCTGTGAAGTGTAAAACACCCCCACTGTCCTCAGTAATATTAACACACTGACAGAGAACACAGATTAATATTAACACACTCACTGACACACTGTGTACATCATGACCCACAGTCAGATACACCCTGTGAAGTGTAAAACGCCCCCACTGTCCTCAGTAATATTAGCACACTGACAGAGAACACAGATTAATATTAACACACTCACTGACACACTGTGTATATCATGACCCACAGTCAGATACACCCTGTGAAGTGTAAAACACCCCCACTGTCCTCAGTAATATTAACACACTGACAGAGAACACAGATTAATATTAACACTCTCACTGACACACTGTGTATATCATGACCCACAGTCAGATACACCCTGTGAAGTGTAAAACATCCCCACTGTCCTCAGGAATATTAACACACTGACAGAGAACACAGATAAATATTAACACTCTCACTGACACACTGTGTATATCATGACCCACAGTCAGATACACCCGGTGAAGTGTAAAACACCCCCACTGTCCTCAGGAATATTAACACAATGACAGAGTACACAGATTAATATTAACACACTCACTGACACACTGTGTATATCATGAGCCACAGTCAGATACACCCTGTGAAGTGTAAAACACCCCCACTGTCCTCAGTAATATTAACACACTGACAGAGTACACAGATTAATATTAACACACTCACTGACACACTGTGTACATCATGATCCACAGTCAAATAAACCCTGTGAAGTGTAGAACACCCCCACTGTCCTCAGGAATATTAACACACTGACAGAGAACACAGATTAATATTAACACACTCACTGACACACTGTGTATATCATGACCCACAGTCAGATAAACCCTGTGAAGTGTAAAACACCCCCACTGTCCTCAGCAATATTAACACACTGACAGAGAACACAGATTAATATTAACACACTCACTGACACACTGTGTATATCATGACCCACAGTCAGATACACCCTGTGAAGTGTAAAACACCCCCACTGTCCTGAGTAATATTAGCACACTGACAGAGAACACAGATTAATATTAACACACTCACTGACACACTGTGTATATCATGACCCACAGTCAGATACACCCTGTGAAGTGTAAAGCACTCCCACTGTCCTCAGTAATATTAACACACTGACAGAGAACACAGATTAATATTAACACACTCACTGACACACTGTGTACATCATGACCCACAGTCAGATACACCCTGTGAAGTGTAAAACACCCCCACTGTCCTCAGTAATATTAACACACTGACAGAGTACACAGATTAATATTAACACACTCACTGACACACTGTGTACATCATGACCCACAGTCAGATACACCATGTGAAGTGTAAAACACACCCACTGTCCTCAGTAATATTAACACCTGACAGAGAACACAGATTAATATTAACACACTCACTGACACACTGTGTACATCATGACCCACAGTCAGATAAACCCTGTGAAGTGTAAAACACCCCCACTGTCCTCAGTAATATTAACACACTGACAGAGAACACAGATTAATATTAACACACTCACTGACACACTGTGTATATCATGACTCACAGTCAGATAAACCCTGTGAAGTGTAAAACACCCCCACTGTCCTCAGTAATATTAACACACTGACAGAGAACACAGATTAATATTAACACACTCACTGACACACTGTGTACATCATGACCCACAGTCAGATAAACCCTGTGAAGTGTAAAACACCCCCACTGTCCTCAGTAATATTAGCACACTGACAGAGAACACAGATTAATATTAACACACTCACTGACACACTGTGTATATCATGACCCACAGTCAGATACACCCTGTGAAGTGTAAAGCACTCCCACTGTCCTCAGTAATATTAACACACTGACAGAGAACACAGATTAATATTAACACACTCACTGACACACTGTGTACATCATGACCCACAGTCAGATACACCCTGTGAAGTGTAAAACACCCCCACTGTCCTCAGTAATATTAACACACTGACAGAGTACACAGATTAATATTAACACACTCACTGACACACTGTGTACATCATGACCCACAGTCAGATACACCATGTGAAGTGTAAAACACACCCACTGTCCTCAGTAATATTAACACCTGACAGAGAACACAGATTAATATTAACACACTCACTGACACACTGTGTACATCATGACCCACAGTCAGATAAACCCTGTGAAGTGTAAAACACCCCCACTGTCCTCAGTAATATTAACACACTGACAGAGAACACAGATTAATATTAACACACTCACTGACACACTGTGTACATCATGACCCACAGTCAGATACACCCTGTGAAGTGTAAAACACCCCCACTGTCCTCAGGAATATTAACACACTGACAGAGAACACAGATTAATATTAACACACTCACTGACACACTGTGTATATCATGACCCACAGTCAGATACACCCTGTGAAGTGTAAAACACCCCCACTGTCCTCAGGAATATTAACACACTGACAGAGAACACAGATTAATATTAACACTCTCACTGACACATTGTGTATATCATGACCCACAGTCAGATACACCCTGTGAAGTGCAAAACACCCCCACTGTCCTCAGGAATATTAACACACTGACAGAGAACACAGATTAATATTAACACACTCACTGACACACTGTGTATATCATGACCCACAGTTAGATACACCCTGTGAAGTGTAAAACACCCCCACTGTCCTCAGGAATAATAACACACTGACAGAGAACACAGATTAATATTAACACACTCACTGACACACTGTGTATATCATGACCCACAGTCAGATACACCCTGTGAAGTGTAAAACACCCCCACTGTCCTCAGGAATATTAACACACTGACAGAGAACACAGATTAATATTAACACACTCACTGACACACTGTGCATATCATGACCCACAGTCAGATACACCCTGTGAAGTGTAAAACACCCCCACTGTCCTCAGGAATATTAACACACTGACAGAGAACACAGATTAATATTAACACACTCACTGACACACTGTGTATATCATGACCCACAGTCAGATACACTCTGTGAAGTGTAAAACACCCCCACTGTCCTCAGTAATATTAACACACTGACAGAGAACACAGATTAATATTAACAGACTCACTGACACACTGTGTACATCATGACCCACAGTCAGATAAACCCTGTGAAGTGTAAAATACCCCCCCTGTCCTCAGGAATATTAACACACTGACAGAGAACACAGATTAATATTAACACACTCACTGACACACTGTGTATATCATGACCCACAGTCAGATACACCCTGTGAAGTGTAAAACACCCCCACTGTCCTCAGTAATATTAACACACTGACAGAGAACACAGATTAATATTAACACACTCACTGACACACTGTGTACATCATGACCCACAGTCAGATACACCCTGTGAAGTGTAAAACACCCCCACTGTCCTCAGTAATATTAACACACTGACAGAGAACACAGATTAATATTAACACACTCACTGACACACTGTGTACATCATGACCCACAGTCAGATAAACTCTGTGAAGTGTAAAACACCCCCACTGTCCTCAGTAATATTAACACACTGACAGAGAACACAGATTAATATTAACACACTCACTGACACACTGTGTACATCATGACCCACAGTCAGATACACCCTGTGAAGTGTAAAACGCCCCCACTGTCCTCAGTAATATTAGCACACTGACAGAGAACACAGATTAATATTAACACACTCACTGACACACTGTGTATATCATGACCCACAGTCAGATACACCCTGTGAAGTGTAAAACACCCCCACTGTCCTCAGTAATATTAACACACTGACAGAGAACACAGATTAATATTAACACTCTCACTGACACACTGAGTATATCATGACCCACAGTCAGATACACCCTGTGAAGTGTAAAACATCCCCACTGTCCTCAGGAATATTAACACACTGACAGAGAACACAGATTAATATTAACACTCTCACTGACACACTGTGTATATCATGACCCACAGTCAGATACACCCGGTGAAGTGTAAAACACCCCCACTGTCCTCAGGAATATTAACACACTGACAGAGTACACAGATTAATATTAACACACTCACTGACACACTGTGTACATCATGAGCCACAGTCAGATACACCCTGTGAAGTGTAAAACACCCCCACTGTCCTCAGTAATATTAACACACTGACAGAGTACACAGATTAATATTAACACACTCACTGACACACTGTGTACATCATGACCCACAGTCAAATAAACCCTGTGAAGTGTAGAACACCCCCACTGTCCTCAGGAATATTAACACACTGACAGAGAACACAGATTAATATTAACACACTCACTGACAAACTGTGTATATCATGACCCACAGTCAGATAAACCCTGTGAAGTGTAAAACACCCCCACTGTCCTCAGCAATATTAACACACTGACCGAGAACACAGATTAATATTAACACACTCACTGACACACTGTGTACATCATGACCCACAGTCAGATACACCCTGTGAAGTGTAAAACACCCCCACTGTCCTCAGTAAAATTAACACATTGACAGAGAACACAGATTAATATTAACACACTCACTGACACACTGTGTATATCATGACCCACAGTCAGATACACCCTGTGAAGTGTAAAACACCCCCACTGTCCTCAGTAATATTAACACACTGACAGAGAACACAGATTAATATTAACACACTCACTGACACACTGTGTACATCATGACCCACAGTCAGATAAACCCTGTGAAGTGTAAAACACCCCCACTGTCCTCAGCAATATTAACACACTGACAGAGAACACAGATTAATATTAACACACTCACTGACACACTGTGTATATCATGATCCACAGTCAGATACACCCTGTGAAGTGTAAAACACCCCCACTGTCCTCAGTAATATTAACACACTGACAGAGAACACAGATTAATATTAACACACTCACTGACACACTGTGTATATCATGACCCACAGTCAGATACACCCTGTGAAGTGTAAAACACCCCCACTGTCCTCAGTAATATTAACACACTGACAGAGAACACAGATTAATATTAACACACTCACTGACACACTGTGTACATCATGACCCACAGTCAGATACACCCTGTGAAGTGTAAAACACCCCCACTGTCCTCAGTAATATTAACACACTGACAGAGAACACAGATTAATATTAACACACTCACTGACACACTGTCTACATCATGACCCACAGTCAGATACACCCTGTGAAGTGTAAAACACCCCCACTGTCCTCAGGAATATTAACACACTGACAGAGAACACAGATTAATATTAACACACTCACTGACACACTGTGTATATCATGACCCACAGTCAGATAAACCCAGTGAAGTGTAAAACACCCCCACTGTCCTCAGGAATATTAACACACTGACAGAGAACACAGATTAATATTAACACACTCACTGACACACTGTGTATATCATGACCCACAGTCAGATACACCCTGTGAAGTGTAAAACACCCCCACTGCCCTCAGGAATATTAACACACTGACAGAGAACACAGATTAATATTAACACACTCACTGACACACTGTGTACATCATGACCCACAGTCAGATACACCCTGTGAAGTGTAAAACACCCCCACTGTCCTCAGGAATATTAACACACTGACAGAGAACACAGATTAATATTAACACACTCACTGACACACTGTGTACATCATGACCCACAGTCAGATACACCCTGTGAAGTGTAAAACACCCCCACTGGCCTCAGGAATATTAACACACTGACAGAGAACACAGATTAATATTAACACACTCACTGACACACTGTGTACATCATGACCCACAGTCAGATACACCCTGTGAAGTGTAAAACACCCCCACTGTCCTCAGGAATATTAACACACTGACAGAGAACACAGATTAATATTAACACACTCACTGACACACTGTGTACATCATGACCCAGAGTCAGATACACCCTGTGAAGTGTAAAACATCCCCACTGTTCTCAGGAATATTAACACACTGACAGAGAACACAGATTAATATTAACACACTCACTGACACACTGTGTATATCATCACCCACAGTCAGATACACCCTGTGAAGTGTAAAACACCCCCACTGTCCTCAGTAATATTAACACACTGACGGAGAACACAGATTAATATTAACACACTCACTGACACACTGCGTATATCATGACCCACAGTCAGATACACCCTGTGAAGTGTAAAACACCCCCGCTGTCCTCAGTAATATTAACACACTGACAGAGTACACAGATTAATATTAACACACTCACCGACACACTGTGTATATCATGACCCATAGTCAGATACACCCTGTGAAGTGTAAAACACCCCCACTGTCCTCAGTAATATTAACACACTGACAGAGAACACAGATTAATATTAACACACTCACTGACACACTGTGTATATCATGACCCACAGTCAGATACACCCTGTGAAGTGTAAAACACCCCCACTGTCCTCAGGAATATTAACACACTGACAGAGAACACAGATTAATATTAACACACTCACTGACACACTGTGTATATCATGACCCACAGTCAGATACACCCTGTGAAGTGTAAAACACCCCCACTGTCCTCAGTAATATTAACACACTGACAGAGAACACAGATTAATATTAACACACTCACTGACACACTGTGTACATCATGACCCACAGTCAGATACACCCGGTGAAGTGTAAAACACCCCCACTGTCCTCAGTAATATTAACACACTGACAGAGAACACAGATTAATATTAACACACTCACTGACACACTGTGTACATCATGACCCACAGTCAGATAAACCCTGTGAAGTGTAAAACATCCCCACTGCCCTCAGGAATATTAACACACTGACAGAGAACACAGATTAATATTAACACACTCACTGACACACTGTGTACATCATGACCCACAGTCAGATACACCCTGTGAAGTGTAAAACACCCCCACTGTCCTCAGGAATATTAACACACTGACAGAGAACACAGATTAATATTAACACACTCACTGACACACTGTGTATATCATGACCCACAGTCAGATACACCCTGTGAAGTGTAAAACACCCCCACTGTCCTCAGTAATATTAACACACTGACAGAGAACACAGATTAATATTAACACACTCACTGACACACTGTGTATATCATGACCCACAGTCAGATACACCCTGTGAAGTGTAAAACACCCCCACTGTCCTCAGTAATATTAACACACTGACAGAGAACACAGATTAATATTAACACACTCACTGACACACTGTGTATATCATGACCCACAGTCAGATACACCCTGTGAAGTGTAAAACACCCCCACTGTCCTGAGGAATATTAACACACTGACAGTGAACACAGATTAATATTAACACACTCACTGACACACTGTGTACATCATGACCCACAGTCAGATAAACCCTGTGAAGTGTAAAACACCCCCACTGTCCTCAGTAATATTAACACACTGACAGAGAACACAGATTAATATTAACACACTCACTGACACACTGTGTACATCATGACCCACAGTCAGATAAACCCTGTGAAGTGTAAAACACCCCCACTGTCCTCAGGAATATTAACACACTGACAGAGAACACAGATTAATATTAACACACTCACTGACACACTGTGTACATCATGACCCACAGTCAGATACACCCTGTGAAGTGTAAAACACCCCCACTGTCCTGAGGAATATTAACACACTGACAGTGAACACAGATTAATATTAACACACTCACTGACACACTGTGTACATCATGACCCACAGTCAGATACACCCTCTGAAGTGTAAAACACCCCCACTGTCCTCAGGAATATTAACACACTGACAGAGAACACAGATTAATATTAACACACTCACTGACACACTGTGTATATCATGACCCACAGTCAGATACACCCTGTGAAGTGTAAAACACCCCCACTGTCCTCAGCAATATTAACACACTGACAGAGAACACAGATTAATAGTAACACACTCACTGACACACTGTGTATATCATGACCCACAGTCAGATACACCCTGTGAAGTGTAAAACATCCCACTGTCCTCAGTAATATTAACACCTGACAGAGTACACAGATTAATATTAACACACTCACTGACACACTGTGTACATCATGACCCACAGTCAGATAAACCCTGTGAAGTGTAAAACACCCCCACTGTCCTCAGGAATATTAACACACTGACAGAGAACACAGATTAATATTAACACACTCACTGACACACTGTGTACATCATGACCCACAGTCAGATACACCCTGTGAAGTGTAAAACACCCCCACTGTCCTGAGGAATATTAACACACTGACAGTGAACACAGATTAATATTAACACACTCACTGACACACTGTGTACATCATGACCCACAGTCAGATACACCCTGTGAAGTGTAAAACACCCCCACTGTCCTCAGGAATATTAACACACTGACAGAGAACACAGATTAATATTAACACACTCACTGACACACTGTGTACATCATGACCCACAGTCAGATACACCCTGTGAAGTGTAAAACACCCCCACTGTCCTCAGCAATATTAACACACTGACAGAGAACACAGATTAATATTAACACACTCACTGACACACTGTGTATATCATGACCCACAGTCAGATACACCCTGTGAAGTGTAAAACACCCCCACTGTCCTCAGGAATATTAACACACTGACAGAGAACACAGATTAATATTAACACACTCACTGACACACTGTGTACATCATGACCCACAGTCAGATACACCCTGTGAAGTGTAAAACACCCCCACTGTCCTCAGTAATATTAACACACTGACAGAGAACACAGATTAATATTAACATACTCCCTGACACACTGTATACATCATGACCCACAGTCAGATACACCCTGTGAAGTGTAAAACACCCCCACTGTCCTCAGTAATATTAACACACTGACAGAGAACACAGATTAATATTAACACACTCACTGACACACTGTGTACATCATGACCCACAGTCAGATACACCCTGTGAAGTGTAAAACACCCCCACTGTCCTCAGGAATATTAACACACTGACAGAGAACACAGATTAATATTAACACACTCACTGACACACTGTGCATATCATGACCCACAGCCAGATAAACCCTGTGAAGTGTAAAACACCCCCACTGTCCTCAGCAATATTAACACACTGACAGAGAACACAGATTAATATTAACACACTCACTGACACACTGTGTATATCATGACCCACAGTCAGATACACCCTGTGAAGTGTAAAACACCCCACTGTCCTCAGGAATATTAACACACTGACAGAGAACACAGATTAATATTAACACTCTCACTGACACACTGTGTATATCATGACCCACAGTCAGATACACCCTGTGAAGTGTAAAACACCCCCACTGTCCTCAGGAATATTAACACACTGACAGAGAACACAGATTAATATTAACACTCTCACTGACACACTGTGTATATCATGACCCACAGTCAGATAAACCCTGTGAAGTGTAAAACACCCCCACTGTCCTCAGGAATATTAACACACTGACAGAGAACACAGATTAATATTGACACACTCACGGACACACTGTGTACATCATGACCCACAGTCAGATACACCCTGTGAAGTGTAAAACACCCCCACTGTCCTCATTAATATTAACACACTGACAGAGAACACAGATTGATATTAACACACTCACTGACACACTGTGTATATCATGACCCACAGTCAGATACACCCTGTGAAGTGTAAAACACCCCCACTGTCCTCAGTAATATTAACACACTGACAGAGAACACAGATTAATATTAACACACTCACTGACACACTGTGTATATCATGACCCACAGTCAGATACACCCTGTGAAGTGTAAAACACCCCCACTGTCCTCAGTAATATTAACACACTGACAGAGAACACAGATTAATATTAACACACTCACTGACACACTGTGTATATCATGACCCACAGTCAGATACACCCTGTGAAGTGTAAAACACCCCCACTGTCCTGAGTAATATTAGCACACTGACAGAGAACACAGATTAATATTAACACACTCACTGACACACTGTGTACATCATGATCCACAGTCAGATACACCCTGTGAAGTGTAAAACACCCCCACTGTCCTCAGTAATATTAACACACTGACAGAGAACACAGATTAATATTAACACACTCACTGACACACTGTGTATATCATGATCCACAGTCAGATACACCCTGTGAAGTGTAAAACACCCCCACTGTCCTCAGTAATATTAACACACTGACAGAGAACACAGATTAATATTAACACACTCACTGACACACTGTGTACATCATGACCCACAGTCAGATACACCCTGTGAAGTGTAAAACACCCCCACTGTCCTCAGTAATATAAACACACTGACAGAGAACACAGATTAATATTAAAACACTCACTGACACACTGTGTATATCATGACCCACAGTCAGATACACCCTGTGAAGTGTAAAACACCCCCACTGTCCTCAGGAATATTAACACACTGACAGAGAACACAGATTAATATTAACACACTCACTGACACACTGTGTATATCATGACCCACAGTCAGATACACCCTGTGAAGTGTAAAACACCCCCACTGTCCTCAGTAATATTAACACACTGACAGAGAACACAGATTAATATTAACACACTCACTGACACACTGTGTATATCATGACCCACAGTCAGATAAACCGTGTGAAGTGTAAAACACCCCGACTGTCCTCAGTAATATTAACACACTGACAGAGAACACAGATTAATATTAACACACTCACTGACACACTGTGTATATCATGACCCACAGTCAGATAAACCCTGTGAAGTGTAAAACACCCCGACTGTCCTCAGTAATATTAACACACTGACAGAGAACACAGATTAATATTAACACACTCACTGACACACTGTGTATATCATGACCCACAGTCAGATACACCCTATGAAGTGTAAAACACCCCCACTGTCCTCAGTAATATTAACACACTGACAGAGAACACAGATTAATATTAACACACTCACTGACACACTGTGTATATCATGACCCACAGTCAGATACACCCTATGAAGTGTAAAACACCCCCACTGTCCTCAGTAATATTAACACACTGACAGAGAACACAGATTAATATTAACACACTCACTGACACACTGTGTATATCATGACCCACAGTCAGATACACCCTGTGAAGTGTAAAACATCCCCACTGTCCTCAGTAATATTAACACACTGACAGAGAACACAGATTAATATTAACACACTCACTGACACACTGTGTATATCATGACCCACAGTCAGATACACCCTGTGAAGTGTAAAACACCCCCACTGTCCTCAGTAATATTAACACACTGACAGAGAACACAGATTAATATTAACACACTCACTGACACACTGTGTATATCATGACCCACAGTCAGATACACCCTGTGAAGTGTAAAACACCCCCACTGTCCTCAGTAATATTAACACACTGACAGAGAACACAGATTAATATTAACACACTCACTGACACACTGTGTACATCATGACCCACAGTCAGGTAAACCCTGTGAAGTGTAAAACACCCCCACTGTCCTCAGGAATATTAACACACTGACAGAGAACACAGATTAATATTAACACACTCACTGACACACTGTGTATATCATGACTCACAGTCAGATACACCCTGTGAAGTGTAAAACACCCCACTGTCCTGAGTAATATTAACACACTGACAGAGAACACAGATTAATATTAACACACTCACTGACACACTGTGTACATCATGACCCACAGTCAGATACACCCTGTGAAGTGTAAAACACCCCCACTGTCCTCAGGAATATTAACACACTGACAGAGAACACAGATTAATATTAACACACTCACTGACACACTGTGTATATCATGACCCAGAGTCAGATACACCCTGTGAAGTGTAAAACACCCCCACTGTCCTCAGTAATATTAACACACTGACAGAGAACACAGATTAATATTAACACACTCACTGACACACTGTGTACATCATGACCCACAGTCAGATACACCCTGTGAAGTGTAAAACACCCCCACTGTCCTCAGGAATATTAACACACTGACAGAGAACACAGATTAATATTAACACACTCACTGACACACTGTGCATATCATGACCCACAGCCAGATAAACCCTGTGAAGTGTAAAACACCCCCACTGTCCTCAGTAATATTAACACACTGACAGAGAACACAGATTAATATTAACACACTCACTGACACACTGTGTATATCATGACCCACAGTCAGATACACCCTGTGAAGTGTAAAACACCCCACTGTCCTCAGGAATATTAACACACTGACAGAGAACACAGATTAATATTAACACTCTCACTGACACACTGTGTATATCATGACCCACAGTCAGATACACCCTGTGAAGTGTAAAACACCCCCACTGTCCTCAGGAATATTAACACACTGACAGAGAACACAGATTAATATTAACACTCTCACTGACACACTGTGTACATCATGACCCACAGTCAGATAAACCCTGTGAAGTGTAAAACACCCCCACTGTCCTCAGGAATATTAACACACTGACAGAGAACACAGATTAATATTAACACACTCACTGACACACTGTGTACATCATGACCCACAGTCAGATACACCCTGTGAAGTGTAAAACATCCCCACTGTCATCAGGAATATTAGCACACTGACAGAGAACACAGATTAATATTAACACACTCACTGACACACTGTGTACATCATGACCCACAGTCAGATACACCCTGTGAAGTGTAAAACACCCCCACTGTCCTCAGTAATATTAACACACTGACAGAGAACACAGATTAATATTAACACACTCACTGACACACTGTGTATATCATGACCCACAGTCAGATACACCCTGTGAAGTGTAAAACACCCCCACTGTCCTCAGTAATATTAACACACTGACAGAGAACACAGATTAATATTAACACACTCACTGACACACTGTGTATATCATGACCCACAGTCAGATACACCCTGTGAAGTGTAAAACACCCCCACTGTCCTCAGGAATATTAACACACTGACAGAGAACACAGATTAATATTAACACACTCACTGACACACTGTGTATATCATGACCCACAGTCAGATACACCCTGTGAAGTGTAAAACATCCCCACTGTCCTCAGTAATATTAACACACTGACAGAGAACACAGATTAATATTAACACACTCACTGACACACTGTGTATATCATGACCCACAGTCAGATACACCCTGTGAAGTGTAAAACACCCCCACTGTCCTCAGTAATATTAACACACTGACAGAGAACACAGATTAATATTAACACACTCACTGACACACTGTGTATATCATGACCCACAGTCAGATAAACCCTGTGAAGTGTAAAACACCCCGACTGTCCTCAGTAATATTAACACACTGACAGAGAACACAGATTAATATTAACACACACACTGACACACTGTGTATATCATGACCCACAGTCAGATAAACCCTGTGAAGTGTAAAACACCCCGACTGTCCTCAGTAATATTAACACACTGACAGAGAACACAGATTAATATTAACACACTCACTGACACACTGTGTATATCATGACCCACAGTCAGATACACCCTATGAAGTGTAAAACACCCCCACTGTCCTCAGTAATATTAACACACTGACAGAGAACACAGATTAATATTAACACACTCACTGACACACTGTGTATATCATGACCCACAGTCAGATACACCCTATGAAGTGTAAAACACCCCCACTGTCCTCAGTAATATTAACACACTGACAGAGAACACAGATTAATATTAACACACTCACTGACACACTGTGTATATCATGACCCACAGTCAGATACACCCTGTGAAGTGTAAAACATCCCCACTGTCCTCAGTAATATTAACACACTGACAGAGAACACAGATTAATATTAACACACTCACTGACACACTGTGTATATCATGACCCACAGTCAGATACACCCTGTGAAGTGTAAAACACCCCCACTGTCCTCAGTAATATTAACACACTGACAGAGAACACAGATTAATATTAACACACTCACTGACACACTGTGTATATCATGACCCACAGTCAGATACACCCTGTGAAGTGTAAAACACCCCCACTGTCCTCAGTAATATTAACACACTGACAGAGAACACAGATTAATATTAACACACTCACTGACACACTGTGTACATCATGACCCACAGTCAGGTAAACCCTGTGAAGTGTAAAACACCCCCACTGTCCTCAGGAATATTAACACACTGACAGAGAACACAGATTAATATTAACACACTCACTGACACACTGTGTATATCATGACTCACAGTCAGATACACCCTGTGAAGTGTAAAACACCCCACTGTCCTGAGTAATATTAACACACTGACAGAGAACACAGATTAATATTAACACACTCACTGACACACTGTGTACATCATGACCCACAGTCAGATACACCCTGTGAAGTGTAAAACACCCCCACTGTCCTCAGGAATATTAACACACTGACAGAGAACACAGATTAATATTAACACACTCACTGACACACTGTGTATATCATGACCCAGAGTCAGATACACCCTGTGAAGTGTAAAACACCCCCACTGTCCTCAGTAATATTAACACACTGACAGAGAACACAGATTAATATTAACACACTCACTGACACACTGTGTACATCATGACCCACAGTCAGATACACCCTGTGAAGTGTAAAACACCCCCACTGTCCTCAGGAATATTAACACACTGACAGAGAACACAGATTAATATTAACACACTCACTGACACACTGTGCATATCATGACCCACAGCCAGATAAACCCTGTGAAGTGTAAAACACCCCCACTGTCCTCAGTAATATTAACACACTGACAGAGAACACAGATTAATATTAACACACTCACTGACACACTGTGTATATCATGACCCACAGTCAGATACACCCTGTGAAGTGTAAAACATCCCCACTGTCCTCAGTAATATTAACACACTGACAGAGAACACAGATTAATATTAACACACTCACTGACACACTGTGTATATCATGACCCACAGTCAGATACACCCTGTGAAGTGTAAAACACCCCCACTGTCCTCAGTAATATTAACACACTGACAGAGAACACAGATTAATATTAACACACTCACTGACACACTGTGTATATCATGACCCACAGTCAGATAAACCCTGTGAAGTGTAAAACACCCCCACTGTCCTCAGTAATATTAACACACTGACAGAGAACACAGATTAATATTAACACACTCACTGACACACTGTGTATATCATGACCCACAGTCAGATACACCCTGTGAAGTGTAAAACACCCCCACTGTCCTCAGGAATATTAACACACTGACAGAGAACACAGATTAATATTAACACACTCACTGACACACTGTGTATATCATGACCCACAGTCAGATACACCCTGTGAAGTGTAAAACATCCCCACTGTCCTCAGTAATATTAACACACTGACAGAGAACACAGATTAATATTAACACACTCACTGACACACTGTGTATATCATGACCCACAGTCAGATACACCCTGTGAAGTGTAAAACACCCCCACTGTCCTCAGTAATATTAACACACTGACAGAGAACACAGATTAATATTAACACACTCACTGACACACTGTGTATATCATGACCCACAGTCAGATAAACCCTGTGAAGTGTAAAACACCCCGACTGTCCTCAGTAATATTAACACACTGACAGAGAACACAGATTAATATTAACACACTCACTGACACACTGTGTATATCATGACCCACAGTCAGATAAACCCTGTGAAGTGTAAAACACCCCGACTGTCCTCAGTAATATTAACACACTGACAGAGAACACAGATTAATATTAACACACTCACTGACACACTGTGTATATCATGACCCACAGTCAGATACACCCTATGAAGTGTAAAACACCCCCACTGTCCTCAGTAATATTAACACACTGACAGAGAACACAGATTAATATTAACACACTCACTGACACACTGTGTATATCATGACCCACAGTCAGATACACCCTATGAAGTGTAAAACACCCCCACTGTCCTCAGTAATATTAACACACTGACAGAGAACACAGATTAATATTAACACACTCACTGACACACTGTGTATATCATGACCCACAGTCAGATACACCCTGTGAAGTGTAAAACATCCCCACTGTCCTCAGTAATATTAACACACTGACAGAGAACACAGATTAATATTAACACACTCACTGACACACTGTGTATATCATGACCCACAGTCAGATACACCCTGTGAAGTGTAAAACACCCCCACTGTCCTCAGTAATATTAACACACTGACAGAGAACACAGATTAATATTAACACACTCACTGACACACTGTGTATATCATGACCCACAGTCAGATACACCCTGTGAAGTGTAAAACACCCCCACTGTCCTCAGTAATATTAACACACTGACAGAGAACACAGATTAATATTAACACACTCACTGACACACTGTGTACATCATGACCCACAGTCAGGTAAACCCTGTGAAGTGTAAAACACCCCCACTGTCCTCAGGAATATTAACACACTGACAGAGAACACAGATTAATATTAACACACTCACTGACACACTGTGTATATCATGACTCACAGTCAGATACACCCTGTGAAGTGTAAAACACCCCACTGTCCTGAGTAATATTAACACACTGACAGAGAACACAGATTAATATTAACACACTCACTGACACACTGTGTACATCATGACCCACAGTCAGATACACCCTGTGAAGTGTAAAACACCCCCACTGTCCTCAGGAATATTAACACACTGACAGAGAACACAGATTAATATTAACACACTCACTGACACACTGTGTATATCATGACCCAGAGTCAGATACACCCTGTGAAGTGTAAAACACCCCCACTGTCCTCAGTAATATTAACACACTGACAGAGAACACAGATTAATATTAACACACTCACTGACACACTGTGTACATCATGACCCACAGTCAGATACACCCTGTGAAGTGTAAAACACCCCCACTGTCCTCAGGAATATTAACACACTGACAGAGAACACAGATTAATATTAACACACTCACTGACACACTGTGCATATCATGACCCACAGCCAGATAAACCCTGTGAAGTGTAAAACACCCCCACTGTCCTCAGTAATATTAACACACTGACAGAGAACACAGATTAATATTAACACACTCACTGACACACTGTGTATATCATGACCCACAGTCAGATACACCCTGTGAAGTGTAAAACACCCCACTGTCCTCAGGAATATTAACACACTGACAGAGAACACAGATTAATATTAACACTCTCACTGACACACTGTGTATATCATGACCCACAGTCAGATACACCCTGTGAAGTGTAAAACACCCCCACTGTCCTCAGGAATATTAACACACTGACAGAGAACACAGATTAATATTAACACTCTCACTGACACACTGTGTACATCATGACCCACAGTCAGATAAACCCTGTGAAGTGTAAAACACCCCCACTGTCCTCAGGAATATTAACACACTGACAGAGAACACAGATTAATATTAACACACTCACTGACACACTGTGTACATCATGACCCACAGTCAGATACACCCTGTGAAGTGTAAAACATCCCCACTGTCATCAGGAATATTAGCACACTGACAGAGAACACAGATTAATATTAACACACTCACTGACACACTGTGTACATCATGACCCACAGTCAGATACACCCTGTGAAGTGTAAAACACCCCCACTGTCCTCAGTAATATTAACACACTGACAGAGAACACAGATTAATATTAACACACTCACTGACACACTGTGTATATCATGACCCACAGTCAGATACACCCTGTGAAGTGTAAAACACCCCCACTGTCCTCAGTAATATTAACACACTGACAGAGAACACAGATTAATATTAACACACTCACTGACACACTGTGTATATCATGACCCACAGTCAGATACACCCTGTGAAGTGTAAAACACCCCCACTGTCCTCAGTAATATTAACACACTGACAGAGAACACAGATTAATATTAACACACTCACTGACACACTGTGTATATCATGACAGACAGTCAGATACACCCTGTGAAGTGTAAAACACCCCCACTGTCCTCAGGAATATTAACACACTGACAGAGAACACAGATTAATATTAACACACTCACTGACACACTGTGTATATCATGACCCACAGTCAGATACACCCTGTGAAGTGTAAAACACCCCCACTGTCCTGAGTAATATTAGCACACTGACAGAGAACACAGATTAATATTAACACACTCACTGACACACTGTGTACATCATGATCCACAGTCAGATACACCCTGTGAAGTGTAAAACACCCCCACTGTCCTCAGTAATATTAACACACTGACAGAGAACACAGATTAATATTAACACACTCACTGACACACTGTGTACATCATGACCCACAGTCAGATACACCCTGTGAAGTGTAAAACACCCCCACTGTCCTCAGGAATATTAACACACTGACAGAGAACACAGATTAATATTAACACACTCACTGACACACTGTGTATATCATGACCCACAGTCAGATACACCCTGTGAAGTGTAAAACACCCCCACTGTCCTCAGGAATATTAACACACTGACAGAGAACACAGATTAATATTAACACACTCACTGACACACTGTGTATATCATGACCCACAGTCAGATACACCCTGTGAAGTGTAAAACACCCCCACTGTCCTCAGTAATATTAACACACTGACAGAGAACACAGATTAATATTAACACACTCACTGACACACTGTGTATATCATGACCCACAGTCAGATAAACCCTGTGAAGTGTAAAACACCCCCACTGTCCTCAGTAATATTAACACACTGACAGAGAACACAGATTAATATTAACACACTCACTGACACACTGTGTACATCATGACCCACAGTCAGATACGCCCTATGAAGTGTAAAACACCCCCACTGTCCTCAGTAATATTAACACACTGACAGAGAACACAGATTAATATTAACACACTCACTGACACACTGTGTATATCATGACCCACAGTCAGATACACCCTGTGAAGTGTAAAACATCCCCACTGTCCTCAGTAATATTAACACACTGACAGAGAACACATATTAATATTAACACACTCACTGACACACTGTGTATATCATGACCCACAGTCAGATACACCCTGTGAAGTGTAAAACACCCCCACTGTCCTCAGTAATATTAACACACTGACAGAGAACACAGATTAATATTAACACACTCACTGACACACTGTGTATATCATGACCCACAGTCAGATAAACCCAGTGAAGTGTAAAACACCCCCACTGTCCTCAGGAATATTAACACACTGACGGAGAACACAGATTAATATTAACACACTCACTGACACACTGTGTATATCATGACCCACAGTCAGATACACCCTATGAAGTGTAAAACACCCCCACTGTCCTCAGTAATATTAACACACTGACAGAGAACACAGATTAATATTAACACACTCACTGACACACTGTGTATATCATGACCCACAGTCAGATACACCCTGTGAAGTGTAAAACACCCCCACTGTCCTCAGCAATATTAACACACTGACAGAGAACACAGATTAATATTAACACACTCACTGACACACTGTCTATATCATGACCCACAGTCAGATACACCCTGTGAAGTGTAAAACACCCCCACTGTCCTCAGTAATATTAACACACTGACAGAGAACACAGATTAATATTAACACACTCACTGACACACTGTCTATATCATGACCCACAGTCAGATACACCCTGTGAAGTGTAAAACATCCCCACTGTCCTCAGTAATATTAACACACTGACAGAGAACACAGATTAATATTAACACACTCACTGACACACTGTGTATATCATGACCCACAGCCAGATAAACCCTGTGAAGTGTAAAACACCCCCACTGTCCTCAGTAATATTAACACACTGACAGAGAACACAGATTAATATTAACACACTCACTGACACACTGTGTACATCATGACCCACAGTCAGATAAACCCTGTGAAGTGTAAAACACCCCGACTGTCCTCAGGAATATTAACACACTGACAGAGAACACATATTAATATTAACACACTCACTGACACACTGTGTATATCATGACCCACAGTCAGATACACCCTGTGAAGTGTAAAACACCCCCACTGTCCTCAGTAATATTAACACACTGACAGAGAACACAGATTAATATTAACACACTCACTGACACACTGTGTATATCATGACCCACAGTCAGATAAACCCTGTGAAGTGTAAAACACCCCCACTGTCCTCAGTAATATTAACACAATGACAGAGAACACAGATTAATATTAACACACTCACTGACACACTGTGTACATCATGACCCACAGTCAGATAAACCCTGTGAAGTGTAAAACACCCCCACTGTCCTCAGGAATATTAACACACTGACAGAGAACACAGATTAATATTAACACACTCACTGACACACTGTGTATATCATGACCCACAGTCAGATACACCCTATGAAGTGTAAAACACCCCCACTGTCCTCAGGAATATTAACACACTGACAGAGAACACAGATTAATATTAACACACTCACTGACACACTGTGTATATCATGACCCACAGTCAGATACACCCTGTGAAGTGTAAAACACCCCCACTGTCCTCAGTAATATTAACACACTGACAGAGAACACAGATTAATATTAACACACTCACTGACACACTGTGTACATCATGACCCACAGTCAGATAAACCCTGTGAAGTGTAAAACACCCCCACTGTCCTCAGGAATATTAACACACTGACAGAGAACACAAATTAATATTAACACACTCACTGACACACTGTGTATATCATGACCCACAGTCAGATACACCCTGTGAAGTGTAAAACACCCCCACTGTCCTCAGTAATATTAACACACTGACAGAGAACACAGATTAATATTAACACAATCACTGACACAGTGTGTATATCATGACCCACAGTCAGATACACCCTGTGAAGTGTAAAACACCCCCACTGTCCTCAGGAATATTAACACACTGACAGAGAACACAGATTAATATTAACACACTCACTGACACACTGTGTATATCATGACCCACAGTCAGATACACCCTGTGAAGTGTAAAACACCCCCACTGTCCTCAGTAATATTAACACACTGACAGAGAACACAGATTAATATTAACACACTCACTGACACACTGTGTATATCATGACCCACAGGCAGATAAACCCTGTGAAGTGTAAAACACCCCCACTGTCCTCAGTAATATTAACACACTGACAGAGAACACAGATTAATATTAACACACTCACTGACACACTGTGTACATCATGACCCACAGTCAGATAAACCCTGTGAAGTGTAAAACACCCCCACTGTCCTCAGGAATATTAACACACTGACAGAGAACACAGATTAATATTAACACACTCACTGACACACTGTGTATATCATGACCCACAGTCAGATACACCCTATGAAGTGTAAAACACCCCCACTGTCCTCAGGAATATTAACACACTGACAGAGAACACAGATTAATATTAACACACTCACTGACACACTGTGTATATCATGACCCACAGTCAGATACACCCTATGAAGTGTAAAACACCCCCACTGTCCTCAGTAATATTAACACACTGACAGAGAACACAGATTAATATTAACACACTCACTGACACACTGTGTATATCATGACCCACAGTCAGATACACCCTGTGAAGTGTAAAACATCCCCACTGTCCTCAGTAATATTAACACACTGACAGAGAACACAGATTAATATTAACACACTCACTGACACACTGTGTATATCATGACCCACAGCCAGATAAACCCTGTGAAGTGTAAAACACCCCCACTGTCCTCAGTAATATTAACACACTGACAGGGAACACAGATTAATATTAACACACTCACTGACACACTGTGTATATCATGACCCACAGCCAGATTCACCCTGTGAAGTGTAAAACATCCCCACTGTCCTCAGTAATATTAACACACTGACAGAGAACACAGATTAATATTAACACACTCACTGACACACTGTGTATATCATGACCCACAGTCAGATACACCCTGTGAAGTGTAAAACACCCCCACTGTCCTCAGGAATATTAACACACTGACAGAGAACACAGATTAATATTTACACACTCACTGACACACTGTGTATATCATGACCCACATTCAGATACACCCGGTGAAGTGTAAAACACCCCCACTGTCCTCAGTAATGTTAACACACTGACAGAGAACACAGATTAATATTAACACACTCACTGACACACTGTGTATGTCATGACCCACAGTCAGATACACCCTGTGAAGTGTAAAACATCCCCACTGTCCTCAGGAATATTAACACACTGACAGAGAACACAGATTAATATTAACACACTCACTGACACACTGTGTATATCATGACCCACAGTCAGATAAACCCTGTGAAGTGTAAAACACCCCCACTGTCCTCAGTAATATTAACACACTGACAGAGAACACAGATTAATATTAACACACTCACTGACACACTGCGTATATCATGACCCACAGTCAGATACACCCTGTGAAGTGTAAAACACCCCCACTGTCATCAGGAATATTAACACACTGACAGAGAGCACAGATTAATATTAACACACTCACTGACACACTGTGTATATCATGACCCACAGTCAGATACACCCTGTGAAGTGTAAAACATCCCCACTGTCCTCAGGAATAGTAACACACTGACAGAGAACACAGATTAATATTAACACACTCACTGACACACTGTGTATATCATGACCCACAGTCAGATACACCCTGTGAAGTGTAAAACATCCCCACTGTCCTCAGTAATATTAACACACTGACAGAGAACACAGATTAATATTAACACTCTCACTGACACACTGTGTATATCATGACCCACAGCCAGATACACCCTGTGAAGTGTAAAACACCCCCACTGTCCTCAGGAATATTAACACACTGACAGAGAACACAGATTAATATTAACACACTCACTGACACACTGTGTATATCATGACCCACAGTCAGATAAACCCTGTGAAGTGTAAAACACCCCACTGTCCTCAGGAATATTAACACACTGACAGAGAACACAGATTAATATTAACACACTCACTGACACACTGTGTATATCATGACCCACAGTCAGATAAACCCTGTGAAGTGTAAAACATCCCACTGTCCTCAGTAATATTAACACATTGACAGAGAACACAGATTAATATTAACACACTCACTGACACACTGTGTACATCATGACCCACAGTCAGATACACCCTGTGAAGTGTAAACCACCCCCACTGTCCTAAGTAATATTAACACACTGACAGAGAACACAGATTAATATTAACACACTCACTGACACACTGTGTACATCATGACCCACAGTCAGATAAACCCTGTGAAGTGTAAAACACCCCACTGTCCTCGGTAATATTAACACCTGACAGAGAACACAGATTAATATTAACACACTCACTGACACACTGTGTATATCATGACCCACAGTCAGATACACTCTGTGAAGTGTAAAACACCCCCACTGTCCTCAGTAATATTAACACACTGACAGAGAACACAGATTAATATTAACACACTCACTGACACACTGTGTACATCATGACCCACAGTCAGATACACCCTGTGAAGTGTAAAACACCCCCACTGTCCTCAGGAATATTAACACACTGACAGGGAACACAGATTAATATTAACACACTTACTGATACACTGTGTATATCATGACCCACAGTCAGATAAACCCTGTGAAGTGTAAAACACCCCCACTGTCCTCAGTAATATTAACACACTGACAGAGAACACAGATTAATATTAACACACTCACTGACACACTTTGTACATCATGACCCATAGTCAGATACACCCTGTGAAGTGTAAAACACCCCCACTGTCCTCAGTAATATTAACACACTGACAGAGAACACAGATTAATATTAACACACTCACTGACACACTGTGTATATCATGACCCACAGTCAGATACACCCTGTGAAGTGTAAAACACCCCCACTGTCCTCAGGAATATTAACACACTGACAGAGAACACAGATTAATATTAACACACTCACTGACACACTGTGTATATCATGACCCACAGTCAGATACACCCTGTGAAGTGTAAAACACCCCCACTGTCCTCAGTAATATTAACACACTGACAGAGAACACAGATTAATATTAACACACTCACTGACACACTGTGTATATCATGACCCACAGTCAGATACACCCTGTGAAGTGTAAAACACCCCCACTGTCCTCAGTAATATTAACACACTGACAGAGAACACAGATTAATATTAACACGCTCACTCTGGCAGTGCCATAGACATTTATAAGTGCAAAGTAATAGAAACGTTTAACACACCATTCACTTACAATGCCCTGGCCCTTTTTAGCATGCTTGACTATTGGAATGCAAAGGCCTATTGCAGTGTAATTGTACCTCGCAGTACAGGAACCTCTGACAGGGTAATTGTACCTCGCAGTGCAGGAACCTCTGACAGGGTAATTGTACCTCGCAGTACAGGAACCTCTGACAGGGTAATTGTACCTCGCAGTACAGGAACCTCTGACAGTGTAATTGTACCTCGCAGTACAGGAACCTCTGACAGTGTAATTGTACCTCGCAGTACAGGAACCTCTGACAGGGTAATTGTACCTCGCAGTGCAGGAACCTCTGACAGGGTAATTGTACCCCGCAGTGCAGGAACCTCTGACAGGGTAATTGTACCTCGCAGTGCAGGAACCTCTGACAGGGTAATTGTACGTCGCAGTGCAGGAACCTCTGACAGGGTAATTGTACCTCGCAGTACAGGAACCTCTGACAGGGTAATTGTACCTCGCAGTACAGGAACCTGTGACAGGGTAATTGTACCTCGCAGTGCAGGAACCTCTGACAGGGTAATTGTACCTCGCAGTACAGGAACCTCTGACAGGGTAATTGTACCTCGCAGTACAGGAACCTCTGACAGTGTAATTGTACCTCGCAGTACAGGAACCTCTGACAGGGTAATTGTACCTCGCAGTACAGGAACCTCTGACAGGGTAATTGTACCTCGCAGTGCAGGAACCTCTGACAGGGTAATTGTACCTCGCAGTACAGGAACCTCTGACAGGGTAATTGTACCTCGCAGTACAGGAACCTCTGACAGGGTAATTGTACCTCACAGTACAGGAACCTCTGACAGGGTAATTGTACCTCGCAGTGCAGGAACCTCTGACAGGGTAATTGTACCTCGCAGTGCAGGAACCTCTGACAGGGTAATTGTACCTCGCAGTACAGGAACCTCTGACAGGGTAATTGTACCTCGCAGTACAGGAACCTCTGACAGGGTAATTGTACCTCGCAGTGCAGGAACCTCTGACAGGGTAATTGTACCTCGCAGTACAGGAACCTCTGACAGGGTAATTGTACCTCGCAGTACAGGAACCTCTGACAGGGTAATTGTACCTCGCAGTGCAGGAACCTCTGACAGGGTAATTGTACCTCGCAGTACAGGAACCTCTGACAGGGTAATTGTACCTCGCAGTGCAGGAACCTCTGACAGGGTAATTGTACCTCGCAGTACAGGAACCTCTGACAGGGTAATTGTACCTCGCAGTACAGGAACCTCTGACAGGGTAATTGTACCTCGCAGTACAGGAACCTCTGACAGGGTAATTGTACCTCGCAGTGCAGGAACCTCTGACAGGGTAATTGTACCTCGCAGTGCAGGAACCTCTGACAGGGTAATTGTACCTCGCAGTGCAGGAACCTCTGACAGGGTAATTGTACCTCGCAGTGCAGGAACCTCTGACAGGGTAATTGTACCTCGCAGTGCAGGAACCTCTGACAGGGTAATTGTACCTCGCAGTGCAGGAACCTCTGGCAGGGTAATTGTACCTCGCAGTGCAGGAACCTCTGACAGGGTAATTGTACATCGCAGTACAGGAACCTCTGACAGTGTAATTGTACCTCGCAGTACAGGAACCTCTGACAGGGTAATAGTACCTCGCAGTACAGGAACCTCTGACAGAGTAATTGTACCTCGCAGTACAGGAACCTCTGACAGGGTATTTGTACATCGCAGTACAGGAACCTCTGACAGTGTAATTGTATCTCGCAGTACAGGAACCTCTGACAGGGTAATAGTACCTCGCAGTACAGGAACCTCTGACAGAGTAATTGTACCTCGCAGTACAGGAACCTCTGACAGGGTAATTGTACCTCGCAGTACAGGAACCTCTGACAGGGTAATTGTACCTCGCAGTGCAGGAACCTCTGACAGGGTAATTGTACCTCGCAGTACAGGAACCTCTGACAGAGTAATTGTACCTCGCAGTACAGGAACCTCTGACAGGGTAATTGTACCTCGCAGTACAGGAACCTCTGACAGGGTAATTGTACCTCGCAGTACAGGAACCTCTGACAGGGTAATTGTACCTCGCAGTACAGGAACCTCTGACAGGGTAATTGTACCTCGCAGTACAGGAACCTCTGACAGGGTAATTGTACCTCGCAGTACAGGAACCTCTGACAGGGTAATTGTACATCGCAGTGCAGGAACCTCTGACAGGGTAATTGTACCTCGCAGTACAGGAACCTCTGACAGGGTAATTGTACCTCGCAGTACAGGAACCTCTGACAGGGTAATTGTACATCGCAGTGCAGGAACCTCTGACAGGGTAATTGTACCTCGCAGTACAGGAACCTCTGACAGAGTAATTGTACCTCGCAGTGCAGGAACCTCTGACAGGGTAATTGTACCTCGCAGTACAGGAACCTCTGACAGGGTAATTGTACCTCGCAGTGCAGGAACCTCTGACAGGGTAATTGTACATCGCAGTACAGGAACCTCTGACAGTGTAATTGTACCTCGCAGTACAGGAACCTCTGACAGGGTAATTGTACCTCGCAGTACAGGAACCTCTGACAGGGTAATTGTACCTCGCAGTACAGGAACCTCTGACAGGGTAATTGTACCTCGCAGTACAGGAACCTCTGACAGTGTAATTGTACCTCGCAGTGCAGGAACCTCTGACAGGGTAATTGTCCCTCGCAGTACAGGAACCTCTGACAGGGTAATTGTACCTTGCAGTGCAGGAACCTCTGACAGGGTAATTGTACCTCGCAGTACAGGAACCTCTGACAGGGTAATTGTACCTCGCAGTACAGGAACCTCTGACAGGGTAATTGTACGTCGCAGTACAGGAACCTCTGACAGGGTAATTGTACCTCGCAGTGCAGGAACCTCTGACAGGGTAATTGTACCTCGCAGTACAGGAACCTCTGACAGTGTAATAGTACCTCGCAGTACAGGAACCTCTGACAGGGTAATTGTACCTCGCAGTGCAGGAACCTCTGACAGGGTAATTGTACCTCGCAGTACAGGAACCTCTGACAGGGTAATTGTACCTCGCAGTACAGGAACCTCTGACAGTGTAATTGTACCTCGCAGTACAGGAACCTCTGACAGTGTAATTGTACCTCGCAGTACAGGAACCTCTGACAGGGTAATTGTACCTCGCAATACAGGAACCTCTGACAGGGTAATTGTACCTCGCAATACAGGAACCTCTGACAGGGTAATTGTACCTCGCAGTACAGGAACCTCTGACAGGGTAATTGTACCTCGCTGTACAGGAACCTCTGACAGGGTAATTGTACCTCGCAGTACAGGAACTTCTGACCGGGTAATTGTACCTCGCAGTACAGGAACCTCTGACAGTGTAATTGTACCTCGCAGTGCAGGAACCTCTGACAGGGTAATTGTACCTCGCAGTACAGGAACCTCTGACAGTGTAATTGTACCTCGCAGTGCAGGAACCTCTGACAGGGTAATTGTACCTCGCAGTACAGGAACCTCTGACAGTGTAATTCTACCTCGCAGTGCAGGAACCTCTGACATGGTAATTGTACCTCGCAGTACAGGAACCTCTGACAGGGTAATTGTACCTCGCAGTGCAGGAACCTCTGACCGGGTAATTGTACCTCGCAGTACAGGAACCTCTGACAGGGTAATTGTACCTCGCAGTGCAGGAACCTCTGACAGGGTAATTGTACCTCGCAGTACAGGAACCTCTGACAGGGTAATTGTACCTCGCAGTGCAGGAACCTCTGACAGGATAATTGTACCTCGCAGTGCAGGAACCTCTGACAGGGTAATTGTACCTCGCAGTGCAGGAACCTCTGACAAGGTAATTGTACCTCGCAGTACAGGAACCTCTGACAGGGTAATTGTACCTCGCAGTGCAGGAACCTCTGACAGGGTAATTGTACCTCGCAGTGCAGGAACCTCTGACAGGGTAATTGTACCTCGCAGTACAGGAACCTCTGACAGGGTAATTGTACCTCGCAGTACAGGAACCTCTGACAGGGTAATTGTACCTCGCAGTACAGGAACCTCTGACAGGGTAATTGTACCTCGCAGTACAGGAACCTCTGACAGGGTAATTGTACCTCGCAGTACAGGAACCTCTGACAGGGTAATTGTACCTCGCAGTGCAGGAACCTCTGACAGGGTAATTGTACCTCGCAGTACAGGAACCTCTGACAGGGTAATTGTACCTCGCAGTGCAGGAACCTCTGACAGGGTAATTGTACCTCGCAGTACAGGAACCTCTGACAGGGTAATTGTACCTCGCAGTGCAGGAACCTCTGACAGGGTAATTGTACCTCGCAGTGCAGGAACCTCTGACAGTGTAATTGTACCTCGCAGTACAGGAACCTCTGACAGGGTAATTGTACCTCGCAGTACAGGAACCTCTGACAGGGTAATTGTACCTCGCAGTACAGGAACCTCTGACAGGGTAATTGTACCTCGCAGTACAGGAACCTCTGACAGGGTAATTGTACCTCGCAGTACAGGAACCTCTGACAGGGTAATTGTACCTCGCAGTGCAGGAACCTCTGACAGTGTAGTTGTACCTCGCAGTGCAGGAACCTCTGACAGGGTAATTGTACCTCGCAGTACAGGAACCTCTGACAGGGTAATTGTACCTCGCAGTACAGGAACCTCTGACAGGGTAATTGTACCTCGCAGTGCAGGAACCTCTGACAGGGTAATTGTACCTCGCAGTGCAGGAACCTCTGACAGGAGAATTGTACCTCGCAGTACAGGAACCTCTGACAGGGTAATTGTACCTCGCAGTACAGGAACCTCTGACAGGGTAATTGTACCTCACAGTGCAGGAACCTCTGACAGTGTAATTGTACCTCGCAGTACAGGAACCTCTGACAGGGTAATTGTACCTCGCAGTACAGGAACCTCTGACAGGGTAATTGTACCTCGCAGTACAGGAACCTCTGACAGTGTAATTGTACCTCGCAGTACAGGAACCTCTGACAGTGTAATTGTACCTCGCAGTACAGGAACCTCTGACAGGGTAATTGTACCTCGCAGTACAGGAACCTCTGACAGTGTAATTGTACCTCGCAGTACAGGAACCTCTGACAGTGTAATTGTACCTCGCAGTACAGGAACCTCTGACAGGGTAATTGTACCTCGCAGTACAGGAACCTCTGACAGGGTAATTGTACCTCGCAGTACAGGAACCTCGGACAGGGTAATTGTACCTCGCAGTACAGGAACCTCTGACAGTGTAATTGTACCTCGCAGTACAGGAACCTCTGACAGGGTAATTGTACCTCACAGTACAGGAACCTCTGACAGGGTAATTGTACCTCACAGTGCAGGAACCTCTGACAGGGTAATTGTACCTCGCAGTGCAGGAACCTCTGACAGGGTAATTGTACCTCGCAGTGCAGGAACCTCTGACAGGGTAATTGTACCTCGCAGTACAGGAACCTCTGACAGGGTAATTGTACCTCGCAGTACAGGAACCTCTGACAGGGTAATTGTACCTCGCAGTGCAGGAACCTCTGACAGGGTAATTGTCCCTCGCAGTGCAGGAACCTCTAGCAGCACAATAGCATCTTGCAATGCAGAGGCCTTTCCTGTGCATTTGCCCATGTAATGCAATGGGACTTGCTATGTAAAATCCAATTGTAATGCAAATTTCCCATGCAGTGCTGCAGCCCCTTGTAGTGCAAAAAGCACCTTGAGATGTCATAGAATGTTGCAATGCAACAAGCATTTGAAATCCCATTGAAGTTATGGTGCACTAGACCCTTACAATGCAACACAAAAACTTGTAGTACAATAGCCTTTGCAGTACAACATCCACTAACAAAGCAATAGTCCCATGCAGTGCAATCTCCACTCACAGTGTAAAAACAACATGCAATGTAATAGTCTCTAAGAGTGACATAGCAATAACGTGAAGAAATGCTCTAGCCTTTTGAACACAACAGACCATGACAATTCAATAGCCTTTTACAGTGCAAAAGCTCTTTGGTGTGCAATAGACCCTGACAATGTATTTTCCCCTTACAGTGCAACAGTTCTATGCTTTGCATAACATGCTTATGGTACAAAAGCCAGGTGCAGTCCAAGAGCAAATTGCCTTTTGATACCCTATTGAAATATAATATCCTCTCACAATGGAAACCATCTCGCAATACAAAATTTCCCTGCAGTGCAATAGCTATTTGTTTTGCAATTGTGACTTTCAATGCAATAGGCACTTGCCATGTAACATCCAGTTGCAATGTAATGGAACCATTAGTGTGCATGATCCTTGTATTGCAATAGCCTCTTGCAGTGCAATAGCAGCTTGCAATGCAGGGACCTTTGGTAGTGCAATAACTCCTTCCAATGCAAAGGTCTTTGAGTTTGCAATAGAGCGTGGTGTGCAACATCCACTTGCAATGAAAATGCAAAGGCACCTTGCAATACAAGAACTATTTGCAGAGCAAAAACTCCAGCAATGCAACACGCATTTCATTGCAATAGCGCTTGCAATCCAACAGTCCCTCCCTTGCAGACTATTATCCTTGCAATGTCAGAGCCCCTTTCAATGCAATGGCCCCTTTCAATACAACATCCACATGCAACGCAAGAAAACCAAGAATGTTTGGCAATGAACTGAAACAACTACTTGCAATGCAATAGGGCTAAGTCATGCAATCTCCCATTGATAACATTGCACACTGGCAAAGTAATGGACTTTTACAGAGCAATAGCTCATCGGAGGGCAATTGCCCTTTGCAATGCAATAACCTGAAGCAGTACATTGGGGGCTTACAATACAGTATCCATAATTAATACAATAACACTTTACATTACAATGGCCTCTTACACTGTAATATCTTCTTGTAGTGTGAACACTCTTGCAGTTCAATAGCTACGTGCTGGAAAGCAGAAGCCTCTTGCAAAGAAATACCCTTTGTAATTCAATCACCTCTTGCACGGTGACAGCACCTTGCAATGCAGGATACACTGACAGTTTAATAGTCCTTTGTAATTCAATCACCTCTTGCACGGTGACAGCACCTTGCAATGCAGGATACACTGACAGTTTAATAGTCCTTTGTAATTCAATCACCTCTTGCACGGTGACAGCACCTTGCAATGCAGGATACACTGACAGTTTAATAGTCCTTTGTAATTCAATCACCTCTTGCACGGTGACAGCACCTTGCAATGCAGGATACACTGACAGTTTAAGGACTGGAGAGGCCTTTGACAGTGCAATCACCCTTGCAGTTTAACATCCACATGGAGTTGTCACACAAACCACAGCTGTGATAATACAACAATCTTGAAAATAACTCCAAAGAGCTCCAGAAACCATCTTTGTCTTTAAGGAAAAAAAATCAGCCTTTAATTTACAAAATGAACAATGTATCCAAAATGGCATTGAAAGAAAACAAATCTTGATCTTTGTGTGTTGAATCTGTCTGACAAGGACAAAGGACAAATGGTCAAAGCTAACAGGTGTCAAATGAACACATCCTATACCATGCTAAAACATTCCTGAATTGAATATCTCCTACTGAAAGAAAGAAGATGTGAAGTCACCATATTCTGGGTCACAGTGCAGTCACCATGGGTCAGAGAGCAGAGTGTCTGCTTCCAGGAGGTACAAGATAACACAGCTTTACATTAAAGTGTCTTTCAGCAAAACATTAACATATTGTTTGTCTTTGCTCCATGACCTTCTGGTCTGTTAGTCTGTGACCTTGTCCTATCAACACCTTCTCTTTTGTTATCTCTTACCCCACCCCCGCTTTACTTGCTTAAAATCTTTTACATTTCTTATATCTGTTAGTTCTGATGAAGGGTCACAGACCTGAAACGTTAACTCCGTTTCTCTCTGCACAGATGTTGCCCGACCTGCTGAGTATTTCCAGCACTCTCTGTTTTTATTAACTCCGTTTCTCTCTCCACAGATGTTGCCCGACCTGCTGAGTATTTCCAGCACTCTCTGTTTTTATTAACTCCGTTTCTCTCTCCACAGATGTTGCCCGACCTGCTGAATATTTCCAGCCCTCTCTGTTTTTATTAACTCTGTTTCTCTCTCCACAGATGTTGCCCGACCTGCTGAGTATTTCCAGCACTCTCTGTTTTTATTAACTCTGTTTCTCTCTCCACAGATGTTGCCCGACCTGCTGAGTATTTCCAGCACTCGCTGTTTTTATTAACTCTGTTTTTCTCTTCACAGATGTTGCCCGACCTGCTGAGTATTTCCAGCACTCGCTGTTTTTATTAACTCTGTTTCTCTCTCCACAGATGTTGCCCGACCTGCTGAGTATTTCCAGCACTCTCTGTTTTTATTAACTCTGTTTCTCTCTCCACAGATGCTGCCCGACCTGCTGAGTATTTCCAGCACTCTCTGTTTTTATTAACTCTGTTTCTCTCTCCACAGATGTTGCCCGACCTGCTGAATATTTCCAGCACTCTCTGTTTTTATTAACTCTGTTTCTCTCTCCACAGATGTTGCCCGACCTGCTGAGTATTTCCAGCACTCGCTGTTTTTATTAACTCTGTTTTTCTCTTCACAGATGTTGCCCGACCTGCTGAATATTTCCAGCACTCTCTGTTTTTATTAACTCTGTTTCTCTCTCCACAGATGTTGCCCGACCTGCTGAATATTTCCAGCACTCGCTGTTTTTATTAACTCTGTTTCTCTCTCCACAGATGTTGCCCGACCTGCTGAGTATTTCCAGCACTCTCTGTTTTTATTAACTCTGTTTCTCTCTCCACAGATGCTGCCCGACCTGCTGAGTATTTCCAGCACTCTCTGTTTTTATTAACTCTGTTTCTCTCTCCACAGATGTTGCCCGACCTGCTGAATATTTCCAGCACTCTCAGTTTTTATTAACTCTGTTTCTCTCTCCACAGATGTTGCCCGACCTGCTGAGTATTTCCAGCACTCGCTGTTTTTATTAACTCTGTTTCTCTCTCCACAGATGTTGCCCGACCTGCTGAATATTTCCAGCACTCTCTGTTTTTATTAACTCTGTTTCTCTCTCCACAGATGTTGCCCGACCTGCTGAGTATTTCCAGCACTCTCTGTTTTTATTAACTCTGTTTCTCTCTCCACAGATGTTGCCCGACCTGCTGAATATTTCCAGCACTCTCTGTTTTTATTAACTCTGTTTCTCTCTCCACAGATGTTGCCCGACCTGCTGAATATTTCCAGCACTCTCTGTTTTTATTAACTCTGTTTCTCTCTCCACAGATGTTGCCCGACCTGCTGAATATTTCCAGCACTCTCTGTTTTTATTAACTCTGTTTCTCTCTCCACAGATGTTGCCCGACCTGCTGAATATTTCCAGCACTCTCTGTTTTTATTAACTCTGTTTCTCTCTCCACAGATGTTGCCCGACCTGCTGAGTATTTCCAGCACTCTCTGTTTTTATTAACTCTGTTTCTCTCTCCACAGATGTTGCCCGACCTGCTGAATATTTCCAGCACTCTCAGTTTTTATTAACTCTGTTTCTCTCTCCACAGATGTTGCCCGACCTGCTGAATATTTCCAGCACTCTCAGTTTTTATTAACTCTGTTTCTCTCTGCACAGATGTTGCCCGACCTGCTGAGTATTTCCAGCACTCGCTGTTTTTATGAACTCTGTCTGGAGACGCTGTCAATCAGCCTCTCAATGTAACAGAGTATTGTTTTTGTAACAGGTATTAGTACCGCAACCTCACAGCTCCAGTGACCTGGGTTCGGTTCTGTTTACTGCCACAGTCTCACAGCTCCAGTGACCTGGGTTCGGTTCTGTTTACTGCCACAGTCTCACAGCTCCAGTGACCTGGGTTCTGTTCTGTTTACTGCCACAGTCTCACAGCTCCAGTGACCCGGGTTCAGTTCTGTTTACTGCCACAGTCTCACAGCTCCAGTGATCTGGGTTCAGTTCTGTTTACTGCCACAGTCTCACAGCTCCAGTGATCTGGGTTCAGTTCTGTTTACTGCCACAGTCTCACAGCTCCAGTGACCCGGGTTCGGTTCTGTTTACTGCCACAGTCTCACAGCTCCAGTGACCCGGGTTCGGTTCTGTTTACTGCCACAGTCTCACAGCTCCAGTGATCTGGGTTCAGTTCTGTTTACTGCCACAGTCTCACAGCTCCAGTGAACTGGGTTCGGTTCTGTTTACTGCCACAGTCTCACAGCTCCAGTGACCTGGGTTCGGTTCTGTTTACTGCCACAGTCTCACAGCTCCAGTGATCTGGGTTCAGTTCTGTTTACTGCCACAGTCTCACAGCTCCAGTGAACTGGGTTCGGTTCTGTTTACTGCCACAGTCTCACAGCTCCGGTGACCCGGGTCCGGTTCTGTTTACTGCCACAGTCTCACAGCTCCAGTGACCTGGGTTCGGTTCTGTTTACTGCCACAGTCTCACAGCTCCAGTGACCTGGGTTCGGTTCTGTTTACTGCCACAGTCTCACCGCTCCAGTGACCTGGGTTCGGTTCTGTTTACTGCCACAGTCTCACAGCTCCAGTGACCTGGGTTCGGTTCTGTTTACTGCCACAGTCTCACAGCTCCAGTGTCCCGGGTTCGGTTCTGTTTACTGTCACAGTCTCACAGCTCCAGTGACATGGGTTCGGTTCTGTTTACTGCCACAGTCTCACCGCTCCAGTGACCTGGGTTCGGTTCTGTTTACTGCCACAGTCTCACCGCTCCAGTGACCTGGGTTCGGTTCTGTTTACTGCCACAGTCTCACAGCTCCAGTGACCCGGGTTCGGTTCTGTTTACTGCCACAGTCTCACAGCTCCAGTGACCTGGGTTCGGTTCTGTTTACTGCCACAGTCTCACCGCTCCAGTGACCTGGGTTCGGTTCTGTTTACTGCCACAGTCTCACAGCTCCAGTGACCCGGGTTCGGTTCTGTTTACTGCCACAGTCTCACAGCTCCAGTGACCCGGGTTCGGTTCTGTTTACTGCCACAGTCTCACCGCTCCAGTGACCTGGGTTCGGTTCTGTTTACTGCCACAGTCTCACAGCTTCAGTGACCTGGGGTCGGTTCTGTTTACTGCCACAGTCACACAGCTCCAGTGTCCCGGGTTCGGTTCTGTTTACTGCCACAGCCTCACAGCTCCAGTGTCCCGGGTTCAGTTCTGTTTACTGCCACAGCCTCACAGCTCCAGTGACCCGGGTTCGGTTCTGTTTACTGCCACAGCCTCACAGCTCCAGTGTCCCGGGTTCGGTTCTGTTTACTGCCACAGTCTCACAGCTCCAGTGACCTGGGTTCGGTTCTGTTTACTGCCACAGTCTCACAGCTCCGGTGACCTGGGTTCAGTTCTGTTTACTGCCACAGTTTCACAGCTCCAGTGACCCGGGTTCAGTTCTGTTTACTGCCACAGTCTCACAGCTCCAGTGACCTGGGTTCGGTTCTGTTTACTGCCACAGTCTCACAGCTCCGGTGACCTGGGTTCAGTTCTGTTTACTGCCACAGTCTCACAGCTCCAGTGACCTGGGTTCGGTTCTGTTTACTGCCACAGTCTCACAGCTCCAGTGACCCGGGTTCGGTTCTGTTTACTGTCACAGTCTCACAGCTCCAGTGACCTGGGTTCGGTTCTGTTTACTGCCACAGTCTCACAGCTCCAGTGACCTGGGTTCGGTTCTGTTTACCGCCACAGTCTCACAGCTCCAGTGACCTGGGTTCGGTTCTGTTTACTGCCACAGTCTCACAGCTCCAGTGACCTGGGTTCGGTTCTGTTTACTGCCACAGTCTCACAGCTCCAGTGACCCGGGTTCGGTTCTGTTTACTGTCACAGTCTCACAGCTCCAGTGACCTGGGTTCGGTTCTGTTTACTGCCACAGTCTCACAGCTCCAGTGACCTGGGTTCGGTTCTGTTTACTGCCACAGTCTCACAGCTCCAGTGACCTGGGTTCGGTTCTGTTTACTGCCACAGCCTCACAGCTCCAGTGACCTGGGTTCGGTTCTGTTTACTGCCACAGTCTCACAGCTCCAGTGACCTGGGTTCGGTTCTGTTTACTGTCACAGTCTCACAGCTCCAGTGACCTGGGTTCGGTTCTGTTTACTGCCACAGCCTCACCGCTCCAGTGTCCCGGATTCGGTTCTGTTTACTGCCACAGTCTCACAGCTCCAGTGTCCCGGGTTCAGTTCTGTTTACTGCCACAGTCTCACAGCTCCAGTGTCCTGGGTTCAGTTCTGTTTACTGCCACAGTCTCACAGCTCCAGTGTCCCGGGTTCGGTTCTGTTTACTGCCATAGTCTCACAGCTCCAGTGACCTGGGTTCGGTTCTGTTCACTGCCACAGTCTCACAGCTCCAGTGACCCGGGTTCGGTTCTGTTTACTGCCACAGTCTCACAGCTCCAGTGTCCCGGGTTCAGTTCTGTTTACTGCCACAGTCTCACAGCTCCAGTGACCCGGGTTCTGTTCTGTTTACTGCCACAGTCTCACAGCTCCAGTGTCCCGGGTTCTGTTCTGTTTACTGCCACAGTCTCACAGCTCCAGTGACCTGGGTTCGGTTCTGTTTACTGCCACAGTCTCACAGCTCCCGTGACCCGGGTTCGGTTCTGTTTACTGCCACAGTCTCACAGCTCCAGTGTCCCGGGTTCGGTTCTGTTTACTGTCACAGTCTCACAGCTCCAGTGTCCCGGGTTCGATTCTGTTTACTGCCACAGTCTCACAGCTCCAGTGTCCCGGGTTCGGTTCTGCTTACTGTCACAGTCTCACAGCTCCAGTGTCCTGGGTTCGGTTCTGTTTACTGCCACAGTCTCACAGCTCCAGTGTCCCGGGTTCGGTTCTGTTTACTGTCACAGTCTCACAGCTCCAGTGTCCTGGGTTCGGTTCTGGGGACTGCCACAGTCACACAGCTCCAGTGACCCGGGTTCGGTTCTGTTTACTGCCACAGTCTCACAGCTCCAGTGACCTGGGTTCGGTTCTGTTTACTGCCACAGTCTCACAGCTCCAGTGACCCGGGTTCGGTTCTGTTTACTGCCACAGTCTCACAGCTCCAGTGACCTGGGTTCGGTTCTGTTTACTGCCACAGTCTCACAGCTCCAGTGACCCGGGTTCGGTTCTGTTTACTGCCACAGTCTCACAGCTCCAGTGACCTGGGTTCGGTTCTGTTTACTGCCACAGTCTCACAGCTCCAGTGACCTGGGTTCGGTTCTGTTTACTGCCACAGTCTCACCGCTCCAGTGACCCGGGTTCTGTTCTGTTTACTGCCACAGTCTCACAGCTCCAGTGACCCGGGTTCGGTTCTGTTTACTGCCACAGTCTCACAGCTCCAGTGACCTGGGTTCGGTTCTGTTTACTGCCACAGTCTCACAGCTCCCGTGACCCGGGTTCGGTTCTGTTTACTGCCACAGTCTCACAGCTCCCGTGACCCGGGTTCGGTTCTGTTTACTGCCACAGTCTCACAGCTCCCGTGACCCGGGTTCGGTTCTGCTAACTGCCACAGTCTCACAGCTCCAGTGTCCCGGGTTCGGTTCTGTTTACTGTCACAGTCTCACAGCTCCAGTGTCCCGGGTTCGGTTCTGTTTACTGCCACAGTCTCACCGCTCCAGTGTCCCGGGTTCGGTTCTGTTTACTGCCACAGTCTCACAGCTCCAGTGTCCCGGGTTCGGTTCTGTTTACTGCCACAGTCTCACAGCTCCAGTGTCCTGGGTTCGGTTCTGGGGACTGCCACAGTCACACAGCTCCAGTGACCCGGGTTCGGTTCTGTTTACTGCCACAGTCTCACAGCTCCAGTGACCTGGGTTCGGTTCTGTTTACTGCCACAGTCTCACAGCTCCAGTGACCCGGGTTCGGTTCTGTTTACTGCCACAGTCTCACAGCTCCAGTGTCCCGGGTTCGGTTCTGTTTACTGCCACAGTCTCACAGCTCCAGTGACCTGGGTTCGGTTCTGTTTACTGCCACAGTCTCACCGCTCCAGTGACCTGGGTTCGGTTCTGTTTACTGCCACAGTCTCACCGCTCCAGTGACCCGGGTTCGGTTCTGTTTACTGCCACAGTCTCACCGCTCCAGTAACCTGGGTTCGGTTCTGTTTACTGCCACAGTCTCACAGCTTCAGTAACCTGGGTTCGGTTCTGTTTACTGCCACAGTCTCACAGCTCCAGTGTCCCGGGTTCGGTTCTGTTTACTGCCACAGCCTCACAGCTCCAGTGTCCCGGGTTCAGTTCTGTTTACTGCCACAGCCTCACAGCTCCAGTGACCCGGGTTCGGTTCTGTTTACTGCCACAGTCTCACAGCTCCAGTGACCTGGGTTCGGTTCTGTTTACTGCCACAGTCTCACAGCTCCAGTGACCTGGGTTCGGTTCTGTTTACTGCCACTGTCTCACAGCTCCAGTGACCCGGGTTCGGTTCTGTTTAGTGTCACAGTCTCACAGCTCCAGTGACCTGGGTTCGGTTCTGTTTACTGTCACAGTCTCACAGCTCCAGTGACCTGGGTTCGGTTCTGTTTACTGCCACAGTCTCACAGCTCCAGTGACCTGGGTTCGGTTCTGTTTACTGCCACAGTCTCACAGCTCCAGTGACCTGGGTTCGGTTCTGTTTACTGCCACAGCCTCACAGCTCCAGTGACCTGGGTTCGGTTCTGTTTACTGCCACAGTCTCACAGCTCCAATGTCCCGGGTTCAGTTCTGTTTACTGCCACAGTCTCACCGCTCCAGTGTCCTGGGTTCGGTTCTGTTTACTGTCACAGTCTCACAGCTCCAGTGACCAGGGTTCGGTTCTGTTTACTGCCACAGTCTCACAGCTCCAGTGTCCCGGGTTCGGTTCTGTTTACTGCCACAGTCTCACAGCTCCAGTGACCTGGGTTCAGTTCTGTTTACTGCCACAGTCTCACAGCTCCAGTGACCCGGGTTCGGTTCTGTTTACTGACACAGTCTCACAGCTCCAGTGACCCGGGTTCGGTTCTGTTTACTGCCACAGTCTCACAGCTCCAGTGACCCGGGTTCGGTTCTGTTTACTGACACAGTCTCACAGCTCCAGTGTCCCGGGTTCTGTTCTGTTTACTGTCACAGTCTCACAGCTCCAGTGTCCCGGGTTCGGTTCTGTTTACTGCCATAGTCTCACAGCTCCAGTGACCTGGGTTCGGTTCTGTTCACTGCCACAGTCTCACAGCTCCAGTGACCCGGGTTCGGTTCTGTTTACTGCCACAGTCTCACAGCTCCAGTGTCCCGGGTTCAGTTCTGTTTACTGCCACAGTCTCACAGCTCCAGTGACCCGGGTTCTGTTCTGTTTACTGCCACAGTCTCACAGCTCCAGTGTCCCGGGTTCTGTTCTGTTTACTGCCACAGTCTCACAGCTCCAGTGACCTGGGTTCGGTTCTGTTTACTGCCACAGTCTCACAGCTCCCGTGACCCGGGTTCGGTTCTGTTTACTGCCACAGTCTCACAGCTCCAGTGTCCCGGGTTCGGTTCTGTTTACTGTCACAGTCTCACAGCTCCAGTGTCCCGGGTTCGATTCTGTTTACTGCCACAGTCTCACAGCTCCAGTGTCCCGGGTTCGGTTCTGCTTACTGTCACAGTCTCACAGCTCCAGTGTCCTGGGTTCGGTTCTGTTTACTGCCACAGTCTCACAGCTCCAGTGTCCCGGGTTCGGTTCTGTTTACTGTCACAGTCTCACAGCTCCAGTGTCCTGGGTTCGGTTCTGGGGACTGCCACAGTCACACAGCTCCAGTGACCCGGGTTCGGTTCTGTTTACTGCCACAGTCTCACAGCTCCAGTGACCTGGGTTCGGTTCTGTTTACTGCCACAGTCTCACAGCTCCAGTGACCCGGGTTCGGTTCTGTTTACTGCCACAGTCTCACAGCTCCAGTGACCTGGGTTCGGTTCTGTTTACTGCCACAGTCTCACAGCTCCAGTGACCCGGGTTCGGTTCTGTTTACTGCCACAGTCTCACAGCTCCAGTGACCTGGGTTCGGTTCTGTTTACTGCCACAGTCTCACAGCTCCAGTGACCTGGGTTCGGTTCTGTTTACTGCCACAGTCTCACCGCTCCAGTGACCCGGGTTCTGTTCTGTTTACTGCCACAGTCTCACAGCTCCAGTGACCCGGGTTCGGTTCTGTTTACTGCCACAGTCTCACAGCTCCAGTGACCTGGGTTCGGTTCTGTTTACTGCCACAGTCTCACAGCTCCCGTGACCCGGGTTCGGTTCTGTTTACTGCCACAGTCTCACAGCTCCCGTGACCCGGGTTCGGTTCTGTTTACTGCCACAGTCTCACAGCTCCCGTGACCCGGGTTCGGTTCTGCTAACTGCCACAGTCTCACAGCTCCAGTGTCCCGGGTTCGGTTCTGTTTACTGTCACAGTCTCACAGCTCCAGTGTCCCGGGTTCGGTTCTGTTTACTGCCACAGTCTCACCGCTCCAGTGTCCCGGGTTCGGTTCTGTTTACTGCCACAGTCTCACAGCTCCAGTGTCCCGGGTTCGGTTCTGTTTACTGCCACAGTCTCACAGCTCCAGTGTCCTGGGTTCGGTTCTGGGGACTGCCACAGTCACACAGCTCCAGTGACCCGGGTTCGGTTCTGTTTACTGCCACAGTCTCACAGCTCCAGTGACCTGGGTTCGGTTCTGTTTACTGCCACAGTCTCACAGCTCCAGTGACCCGGGTTCGGTTCTGTTTACTGCCACAGTCTCACAGCTCCAGTGTCCCGGGTTCGGTTCTGTTTACTGCCACAGTCTCACAGCTCCAGTGACCTGGGTTCGGTTCTGTTTACTGCCACAGTCTCACCGCTCCAGTGACCTGGGTTCGGTTCTGTTTACTGCCACAGTCTCACCGCTCCAGTGACCCGGGTTCGGTTCTGTTTACTGCCACAGTCTCACCGCTCCAGTAACCTGGGTTCGGTTCTGTTTACTGCCACAGTCTCACAGCTTCAGTAACCTGGGTTCGGTTCTGTTTACTGCCACAGTCTCACAGCTCCAGTGTCCCGGGTTCGGTTCTGTTTACTGCCACAGCCTCACAGCTCCAGTGTCCCGGGTTCAGTTCTGTTTACTGCCACAGCCTCACAGCTCCAGTGACCCGGGTTCGGTTCTGTTTACTGCCACAGTCTCACAGCTCCAGTGACCTGGGTTCGGTTCTGTTTACTGCCACAGTCTCACAGCTCCAGTGACCTGGGTTCGGTTCTGTTTACTGCCACTGTCTCACAGCTCCAGTGACCCGGGTTCGGTTCTGTTTAGTGTCACAGTCTCACAGCTCCAGTGACCTGGGTTCGGTTCTGTTTACTGTCACAGTCTCACAGCTCCAGTGACCTGGGTTCGGTTCTGTTTACTGCCACAGTCTCACAGCTCCAGTGACCTGGGTTCGGTTCTGTTTACTGCCACAGTCTCACAGCTCCAGTGACCTGGGTTCGGTTCTGTTTACTGCCACAGCCTCACAGCTCCAGTGACCTGGGTTCGGTTCTGTTTACTGCCACAGTCTCACAGCTCCAATGTCCCGGGTTCAGTTCTGTTTACTGCCACAGTCTCACCGCTCCAGTGTCCTGGGTTCGGTTCTGTTTACTGTCACAGTCTCACAGCTCCAGTGACCAGGGTTCGGTTCTGTTTACTGCCACAGTCTCACAGCTCCAGTGTCCCGGGTTCGGTTCTGTTTACTGCCACAGTCTCACAGCTCCAGTGACCTGGGTTCAGTTCTGTTTACTGCCACAGTCTCACAGCTCCAGTGACCCGGGTTCGGTTCTGTTTACTGACACAGTCTCACAGCTCCAGTGACCCGGGTTCGGTTCTGTTTACTGCCACAGTCTCACAGCTCCAGTGACCCGGGTTCGGTTCTGTTTACTGACACAGTCTCACAGCTCCAGTGTCCCGGGTTCTGTTCTGTTTACTGTCACAGTCTCACAGCTCCAGTGTCCCGGGTTCGGTTCTGTTTACTGCCACAGTCTCACAGCTCCAGTGACCTGGGTTCAGTTCTGTTTACTGCCACAGTCTCACAGCTCCAGTGTCCCGGATTCGGTTCTGTTTACTGCCACAGTCTCACAGCTCCAGTGACCCGGGTTCGGTTCTGTTTACTGCCACAGTCTCACAGCTCCAGTGTCCCGGGTTCTGTTCTGTTTACTGCCACAGTCTCACAGCTCCAGTGTCCCGGGTTCGGTTCTGTTTACTGCCACAGTCTCACAGCTCCAGTGTCCCGGATTCGGTTCTGTTTACTGCCACAGTCTCACAGCTCCAGTGACCCGGGTTCGGTTCTGTTTACTGCCACAGTCTCACAGCTCCAGTGTCCCGGGTTCAATTCTGTTTACTGCCACAGTCTCACAGCTCCAGTGTCCCGGGTTCTGTTCTGTTTACTGCCACAGTCTCACAGCTCCAGTGTCCCGGGTTCGGTTCTGTTTACTGCCACAGTCTCACAGCTCCAGTGACCTGGGTTCGGTTCTGTTTACTGCCACAGTCTCACAGCTCCAGTGACCTGGGTTCGGTTCTGTTTACTGCCACAGTCTCACAGCTCCAGTGTCCCGGGTTCGGTTCTGTTTACTGTCACTGTCACACAGCTCCAGTGTCCCGGGTTCGGTTCTGTTTACTGTCACAGTCTCACAGCTCCAGTGTCCCGGGTTCGGTTCTGTTTACTGCCACAGTCTCACAGCTCCAGTGTCCCGGGTTCGGTTCTGTTTACTGCCACAGTCTCACAGCTCCAGTGTCCCGGGTTCGGTTCTGTTTACTGTCACAGTCTCACAGCTCCAGTGTCCTGGGTTCGGTTCTGTTTACTGCCACAGTCTCACAGCTCCAGTGTCCCGGGTTCGGTTCTGTTTACTGCCACAGTCTCACAGCTCCAGTGTCCCGGGTTCGGTTCTGTTTACTGTCACAGTCTCACAGCTCCAGTGTCCTGGGTTCGGTTCTGGGGACTGCCACAGTCACACAGCTCCAATGACCCGGGTTCGGTTCTGTTTACTGCCACAGTCTCACAGCTCCAGTGTCCCGGGTTCAGTTCTGTTTACTGCCACAGTCTCACAGCTCCAGTGTCCCGGGTTCGGTTCTGTTTACTGCCACAGTCTCACAGCTCCAGTGTCCCGGGTTCGGTTCTGTTTACTGCCACAGTCTCACAGCTCCAGTGTCCCGGGTTCGGTTCTGTTTACTGCCACAGTCTCACAGCTCCAGTGACCTGGGTTCGGTTCTGTTTACTGCCACAGTCTCACAGCTCCAGTGTCCCGGGTTCAGTTCTGTTTACTGCCACAGTCTCACAGCTCCAGTGTCCCGGGTTCGGTTCTGTTTACTGCCACAGTCTCACAGCTCCAGTGTCCCGGGTTCGGTTCTGTTTACTGCCACAGTCTCACAGCTCCAGTGTCCCGGGTTCGGTTCTGTTTACTGCCACAGTCTCACAGCTCCAGTGACCCGGGTTCGGTTCTGTTTACTGCCACAGTCTCACAGCTCCAGTGTCCCGGGTTCGGTTCTGTTTACTGCCACAGTCTCACACCTCCAGTGTCCCGGGTTCGGTTCTGTTTACTGCCACAGTCTCACAGCTCCAGTGACCCGGGTTCAGTTCTGTTTACTGCCACAGTCTCACAGCTCCAGTGTCCCGGGTTCGGTTCTGTTTACTGTCACAGTCTCACAGCTCCAGTGACCCGGGTTCAGTTCTGTTTACTGCCACAGTCTCACAGCTCCAGTGTCCCGGGTTCAGTTCTGTTTACTGCCACAGTCTCACAGCTCCAGTGACCTGGGTTCGGTTCTGTTTACTGCCACAGTCTCACAGCTCCAGTGACCTGGGTTCGGTTCTGTTTACTGCCACAGTCTCACAGCTCCAGTGACCCGGGTTCGGTTCTGTTTACTGCCACAGCCTCACAGCTCCAGTGACCTGGATTCGGTTCTGTTTACTGTCACAGTCTCACAGCTCCAGTGACCTGGGTTCGGTTCTGTTTACTGTCACAGTCTCACAGCTCCAGTGACCTGGGTTCGGTTCTGTTTACTGCCACAGTCTCACAGCTCCAGTGACCTGGGTTCGGTTCTGTTTACTGCCACAGTCTCACAGCTCCAGTGACCCGGGTTCGGTTCTGTTTACTGCCACAGCCTCACAGCTCCAGTGACCTGGGTTCGGTTCTGTTTACTGTCACAGTCTCACAGCTCCAGTGACCTGGGTTCGGTTCTGTTTACTGCCACAGTCTCACAGCTCCAGTGACCCGGGTTCAGTTCTGTTTACTGCCACAGTCTCACAGCTCCAGTGACCCGGGTTCGGTTCTGTTTACTGCCACAGTCTCACAGCTCCGGTGACCCGGGTTCGGTTCTGTTTACTGCCACAGTCTCACAGCTCCAGTGACCTGGGTTCGGTTCTGTTTACTGCCACAGTCTCACAGCTCCGGTGACCCGGGTTCGGTTCTGTTTACTGCCACAGTCTCACAGCTCCAGTGACATGGGTTCGGTTCTGTTTACTGCCACAGTCTCACAGCTCCGGTGACCCGGGTTCGGTTCTGTTTACTGCCACAGTCTCACAGCTCCAGTGTCCCGGGTTCGGTTCTGTTTACTGCCACAGTCTCACAGCTCCAGTGACCTGGGTTCGGTTCTGTTTACTGCCACAGTCTCACAGCTCCAGTGTCCCGGGTTCGGTTCTGTTTACTGCCACAGTCTCACAGCTCCAGTGTCCCGGGTTCGGTTCTGTTTACTGCCACAGTCTCACAGCTCCGGTGACCCGGGTTCGGTTCTGTTTACTGCCACAGTCTCACAGCTCCAGTGACCCGGGTTCGGTTCTGTTTACTGCCACAGTCTCACAGCTCCAGTGACATGGGTTCGGTTCTGTTTACTGCCACAGTCTCACAGCTCCAGTGACCCGGGTTCGGTTCTGTTTACTGCCACAGTCTCACAGCTCCAGTGACCCGGGTTCGGTTCTGTTTACTGCCACAGCCTCACAGCTCCAGTGACCCGGGTTCGGTTCTGTTTACTGCCACAGTCTCACAGCTCCAGTGACCCGGGTTCGGTTCTGTTTACTGCCACAGTCTCACAGCTCCAGTGACCCGGGTTCGGTTCTGTTTACTGCCACAGTCTCACAGCTCCAGTGACCTGGGTTCGGTTCTGTTTACTGCCACAGTCTCACAGCTCCAGTGTCCCGGGTTCGGTTCTGTTTACTGCCACAGTCTCACAGCTCCCGTGACCCGGGTTCGGTTCTGTTTACTGCCACAGTCTCACAGCTCCAGTGACCCGGGTTCGGTTCTGTTTACTGCCACAGTCTCACAGCTCCGGTGACCCGGGTTCGGTTCTGTTTACTGCCACAGTCTCACAGCTCCAGTGACATGGGTTCGGTTCTGTTTACTGCCACAGTCTCACAGCTCCGGTGACCCGGGTTCGGTTCTGTTTACTGCCACAGTCTCACAGCTCCAGTGTCCCGGGTTCGGTTCTGTTTACTGCCACAGTCTCACAGCTCCAGTGACCTGGGTTCGGTTCTGTTTACTGCCACAGTCTCACAGCTCCAGTGTCCCGGGTTCGGTTCTGTTTACTGCCACAGTCTCACAGCTCCAGTGTCCCGGGTTCGGTTCTGTTTACTGCCACAGTCTCACAGCTCCGGTGACCCGGGTTCGGTTCTGTTTACTGCCACAGTCTCACAGCTCCAGTGACCCGGGTTCGGTTCTGTTTACTGCCACAGTCTCACAGCTCCAGTGACATGGGTTCGGTTCTGTTTACTGCCACAGTCTCACAGCTCCAGTGACCCGGGTTCGGTTCTGTTTACTGCCACAGTCTCACAGCTCCAGTGACCCGGGTTCGGTTCTGTTTACTGCCACAGCCTCACAGCTCCAGTGACCCGGGTTCGGTTCTGTTTACTGCCACAGTCTCACAGCTCCAGTGACCCGGGTTCGGTTCTGTTTACTGCCACAGTCTCACAGCTCCAGTGACCCGGGTTCGGTTCTGTTTACTGCCACAGTCTCACAGCTCCAGTGACCTGGGTTCGGTTCTGTTTACTGCCACAGTCTCACAGCTCCAGTGTCCCGGGTTCGGTTCTGTTTACTGCCACAGTCTCACAGCTCCCGTGACCCGGGTTCGGTTCTGTTTACTGCCACAGTCTCACAGCTCCAGTGACCCGGGTTCGGTTCTGTTTACTGCCACAGTCTCACAGCTCCAGTGACCTGGGTTCGGTTCTGTTTACTGCCACAGTCTCACAGCTCCAGTGACCCGGGTTCGGTTCTGTTTACTGCCACAGTCTCACAGCTCCAGTGACCTGGGTTCAGTTCTGTTTACTGTCACAGTCTCACAGCTCCAGTGTCCCGGGTTCGGTTCTGTTTACTGCCACAGTCTCACAGCTCCAGTGACCTGGGTTCGGTTCTGTTTACTGCCACAGTCTCACAGCTCCAGTGTCCCGGGTTCGGTTCTGTTTACTGCCACAGTCTCACAGCTCCAGTGTCCCGGGTTCGGTTCTGTTTACTGCCACAGTCTCACAGCTCCGGTGACCCGGGTTCGGTTCTGTTTACTGCCACAGTCTCACAGCTCCAGTGACCCGGGTTCGGTTCTGTTTACTGCCACAGTCTCACAGCTCCAGTGACATGGGTTCGGTTCTGTTTACTGCCACAGCCTCACAGCTCCAGTGACCCGGGTTCGGTTCTGTTTACTGCCACAGCCTCACAGCTCCAGTGACCCGGGTTCGGTTCTGTTTACTGCCACAGTCTCACAGCTCCAGTGACCCGGGTTCGGTTCTGTTTACTGCCACAGTCTCACAGCTCCAGTGACCCGGGTTCGGTTCTGTTTACTGCCACAGTCTCACAGCTCCAGTGACCCGGGTTCGGTTCTGTTTACTGCCACAGTCTCACAGCTCCAGTGACCTGGGTTCGGTTCTGTTTACTGCCACAGTCTCACAGCTCCAGTGTCCCGGGTTCGGTTCTGTTTACTGCCACAGTCTCACAGCTCCCGTGACCCGGGTTCGGTTCTGTTTACTGCCACAGTCTCACAGCTCCAGTGACCCGGGTTCGGTTCTGTTTACTGCCACAGTCTCACAGCTCCAGTGACCTGGGTTCGGTTCTGTTTACTGCCACAGTCTCACAGCTCCAGTGTCCCGGGTTCGGTTCTGTTTACTGTCACAGTCTCACAGCTCCAGTGTCCCGGGTTCGGTTCTGTTTACTGCCACAGTCTCACAGCTCCAGTGTCCCGGGTTCGGTTCTGTTTACTGCCACAGTCTCACAGCTCCAGTGTCCTGGGTTCGGTTCTGTTTACTGCCACAGTCTCACAGCTCCAGTGTCCCGGGTTCGGTTCTGTTTACTGCCACAGTCTCACAGCTCCAGTGTCCCGGGTTCGGTTCTGTTTACTGTCACAGTCTCACAGCTCCAGTGTCCTGTGTTCGGTTCTGTTTACTGCCACAGTCTCACAGCTCCAGTGTCCCGGGTTTGGTTCTGTTTACTGCCACAGTCTCACAGCTCCAGTGTCCCGGGTTCGGTTCTCTTTACTGCCACAGTCTCACAGCTCCAGTGACCCGGGTTCGGTTCTGTTTACTGCCACAGTCTCACAGCTCCAGTGACCTGGGTTCGGTTCTGTTTACTGCCACAGTCTCACAGCTCCAGTGTCCCGGGTTCGGTTCTGTTCACTGCCACAGTCTCACAGCTCCAGTGACCTGGGTTCGGTTCTGTTTACTGCCACAGTCTCACAGCTCCAGTGTCCCGGGTTTGGTTCTGTTTACTGCCACAGTCTCACTGCTCCAGTGACCCGGGTTTGGTTCTGTTTACTGTCACAGTCTCACAGCTCCAGTGTCCTGGGTTCGGTTCTGTTTACTGTCACAGTCTCACAGCTCCAGTGACCTGGGTTCGGTTCTGTTTACTGCCACAGTCTCACAGCTCCAGTGACCTGGGTTCGGTTCTGTTTACTGCCACAGTCTCACAGCTCCAGTGACCCGGGTTCGGTTCTGTTTACTGCCACAGCCTCACAGCTCCAGTGACCTGGGTTCGGTTCTGTTTACTGTCACAGTCTCACAGCTCCAGTGACCTGGGTTCGGTTCTGTTTACTGCCACAGTCTCACAGCTCCAGTGACCCGGGTTCAGTTCTGTTTACTGCCACAGTCTCACAGCTCCAGTGACCCAGGTTCGGTTCTGTTTACTGCCACAGTCTCACAGCTCCGGTGACCCGGGTTCGGTTCTGTTTACTGCCACAGTCTCACAGCTCCAGTGACCCGGGTTCGGTTCTGTTTACTGCCACAGTCTCACAGCTCCGGTGACCCGGGTTCGGTTCTGTTTACTGCCACAGTCTCACAGCTCCAGTGACATGGGTTCGGTTCTGTTTACTGCCACAGTCTCACAGCTCCGGTGACCCGGGTTCGGTTCTGTTTACTGCCACAGTCTCACAGCTCCGGTGACCCGGGTTCGGTTCTGTTTACTGCCACAGTCTCAGAGCTCCAGTGACCCGGTTTCGGTTCTGTTTACTGCCACAGTCTCACAGCTCCAGTGACATGGGTTCGGTTCTGTTTACTGCCACAGCCTCACAGCTCCAGTGACCCGGGTTCGGTTCTGTTTACTGCCACAGCCTCACAGCTCCAGTGACCCGGGTTCGGTTCAGTTTACTGCCACAGTCTCTCAGCTCCAGTGACCTGGGTTCGGTTCTGTTTACTGCCACAGTCTCACAGCTCCAGTGACCCGGGTTCGGTTCTGTTTACTGCCACAGTCTCACAGCTCCAGTGACCTGGGTTCGGTTCTGTTTACTGCCACAGTCTCACAGCTCCAGTGTCCCGGGTTCGGTTCTGTTTACTGCCACAGTCTCACAGCTCCCGTGACCCGGGTTCGGTTCTGTTTACTGCCACAGTCTCACAGCTCCAGTGACCCGGGTTCGGTTCTGTTTACTGCCACAGTCTCACAGCTCCAGTGACCTGGGTTCGGTTCTGTTTACTGCCACAGTCTCACAGCTCCAGTGTTACGGGTTCGGTTCTGTTTACTGTCACAGTCTCACAGCTCCAGTGTCCTGGGTTCGGTTCTGTTTACTGCCACAGTCTCACAGCTCCAGTGTCCCGGGTTCGGTTCTGTTTACTGCCACAGTCTCACAGCTCCAGTGTCCTGTGTTCGGTTCTGTTTACTGCCACAGTCTCACAGCTCCAGTGTCCCGGGTTCGGTTCTGTTTACTGCCACAGCCTCACAGCTCCAGTGTCCCGGGTTCGGTTCTGTTTACTGCCACAGCCTCACAGCTCCAGTGTCCTGGGTTCGGTTCTGTTTACTGCCACAGTCTCACAGCTCCAGTGACCCGGGTTCGGTTCTGTTTACTGCCACAGTCTCACAGCTCCAGTGACCTGGGTTCGGTTCTGTTTACTGCCACAGTCTCACAGCTCCAGTGTCCCGGGTTCGGTTCTGTTTACTGCCACAGTCTCACAGCTCCAGTGACCTGGGTTCGGTTCTGTTTACTGCCACAGTCTCACAGCTCCAGTGTCCCGGGTTCGGTTCTGTTTACTGCCACAGTCTCACAGCTCCCGTGACCCGGGTTCGGTTCTGTTTACTGCCACAGTCTCACAGCTCCAGTGACCCGGGTTCGGTTCTGTTTACTGCCACAGTCTCACAGCTCCAGTGACCTGGGTTCGGTTCTGTTTACTGCCACAGTCTCACTGCTCCAGTGTCCCGGGTTCGGTTCTGTTTACTGTCACAGTCTCACAGCTCCAGTGTCCTGGGTTCGGTTCTGTTTACTGCCACAGTCTCACAGCTCCAGTGTCCCGGGTTCGGTTCTGTTTACTGCCACAGTCTCACAGCTCCAGTGTCCCGGGTTCGGTTCTGTTTACTGTCACAGTCTCACAGCTCCAGTGTCCTGGGTTCGGTTCTGTTTACTGCCACAGTCTCACAGCTCCAGTGTCCCGGGTTCGGTTCTGTTTACTGCCACAGTCTCACAGCTCCAGTGACCCGGGTTCGGTTCTGTTTACTGTCACAGTCTCACAGCTCCAGTGTCCTGGGTTCGGTTCTGTTTACTGCCACAGTCTCACAGCTCCAGTGTCCCGGGTTCGGTTCTGTTTACTGCCACAGTCTCACAGCTCCAGTGTCCTGGGTTCGGTTCTGGGGACTGCCACAGTCACACAGCTCCAGTGACCCGGGTTCGGTTCTGTTTACTGCCACAGTCTCACAGCTCCAGTGACCTGGGTTCGGTTCTGTTTACTGCCACAGTCTCACAGCTCCAGTGACCCGGGTTCGGTTCTGTTTACTGCCACAGTCTCACAGCTCCAGTGTCCCGGGTTCGGTTCTGTTTACTGCCACAGTCTCACAGCTCCAGTGTCCCGGGTTCGGTTCTGTTTACTGCCACAGTCTCACAGCTCCAGTGACCTGGGTTCGGTTCTGTTTACTGCCACAGTCTCACAGCTCCAGTGTCCCGGGTTCAGTTCTGTTTACTGCCACAGTCTCACAGCTCCAGTGTCCCGGGTTCGGTTCTGTTTACTGCCACAGTCTCACAGCTCCAGTGTCCCGGGTTCGGTTCTGTTTACTGCCACAGTCTCACAGCTCCAGTGACCCGGGTTCAGTTCTGTTTACTGCCACAGTCTCACAGCTCCAGTGTCCCGGGTTCGGTTCTGTTTACTGCCACAGTCTCACAGCTCCAGTGACCCGGGTTCGGTTCTGTTTACTGCCACAGTCTCACAGCTCCAGTGTCCCGGGTTCGGTTCTGTTTACTGCCACAGTCTCACACCTCCAGTGTCCCGGGTTCGGTTCTGTTTACTGCCACAGTCTCACAGCTCCAGTGACCCGGGTTCAGTTCTGTTTACTGCCACAGTCTCACAGCTCCAGTGTCCCGGGTTCGGTTCTGTTTACTGCCACAGTCTCACAGCTCCAGTGTCCCGGGTTCGGTTCTGTTTACTGTCACAGTCTCACAGCTCCAGTGACCTGGGTTCGGTTCTGTTTACTGCCACAGTCTCACAGCTCCAGTGACCCGGGTTCAGTTCTGTTTACTGCCACAGTCTCACAGCTCCAGTGACCCGGGTTCGGTTCTGTTTACTGCCACAGTCTCACAGCTCCGGTGACCCGGGTTCGGTTCTGTTTACTGCCACAGTCTCACAGCTCCAGTGACCTGGGTTCGGTTCTGTTTACTGCCACAGTCTCACAGCTCCGGTGACCCGGGTTCGGTTCTGTTTACTGCCACAGTCTCACAGCTCCAGTGACCCGGGTTCGGTTCTGTTTACTGCCACAGTCTCACAGCTCCAGTGACCTGGGTTCGGTTCTGTTTACTGCCACAGTCTCACAGCTCCGGTGACCTGGGTTCGGTTCTGTTTACTGCCACAGTCTCACAGCTCCAGTGACCTGGGTTCGGTTCTGTTTACTGCCACAGTCTCACAGCTCCGGTGACCTGGGTTCGGTTCTGTTTACTGCCACAGTCTCACAGCTCCAGTGACCTGGGTTCGGTTCTGTTTACTGCCACAGTCTCACAGCTCCTGTGACCTGGGTTCGGTTCTGTTTACTGCCACAGTCTCACAGCTCCGGTGACCCGGGTTCGGTTCTGCTTACTGCCACAGTCTCACAGCTCCAGTGACCCGGGTTCGGTTCTGTTTACTGCCACAGTCTCACAGCTCCGGTGACCCGGGTTCGGTTCTGTTTACTGCCACAGTCTCACAGCTCCAGTGACCCGGGTTCGGTTCTGTTTACTGCCACAGTCTCACAGCTCCAGTGACATGGGTTCGGTTCTGTTTACTGCCACAGCCTCACAGCTCCAGTGACCCGGGTTCGGTTCTGTTTACTGCCACAGCCTCACAGCTCCAGTGACCCGGGTTCGGTTCTGTTTACTGCCACAGTCTCACAGCTCCAGTGACCTGGGTTCGGTTCTGTTTACTGCCACAGTCTCACAGCTCCAGTGACACGGGTTCGGTTCTGTTTACTGCCACAGTCTCACAGCTCCAGTGACCTGGGTTCGGTTCTGTTTACTGCCACAGTCTCACAGCTCCAGTGTCCCGGGTTCGGTTCTGTTTACTGCCACAGTCTCACAGCTCCCGTGACCCGGGTTCGGTTCTGTTTACTGCCACAGTCTCACAGCTCCAGTGACCCGGGTTCGGTTCTGTTTACTGCCACAGTCTCACAGCTCCAGTGTCCCGGGTTCGGTTCTGTTTACTGTCACAGTCTCACAGCTCCAGTGTCCTGGGTTCGGTTCTGTTTACTGCCACAGTCTCACAGCTCCAGTGTCCCGGGTTCGGTTCTGTTTACTGCCACAGTCTCACAGCTCCAGTGTCCCGGGTTCGGTTCTGTTTACTGTCACAGTCTCACAGCTCCAGTGTCCTGGGTTCGGTTCTGTTTACTGCCACAGTCTCACAGCTCCAGTGTCCCGGGTTCGGTTCTGTTTACTGCCACAGTCTCACAGCTCCAGTGTCCCGGGTTCGGTTCTGTTTACTGTCACAGTCTCACAGCTCCAGTGTCCTGGGTTCGGTTCTGTTTACTGCCACAGTCTCACAGCTCCAGTGTCCCGGGTTCGGTTCTGTTTACTGCCACAGTCTCACAGCTCCAGTGTCCTGGGTTCGGTTCTGGGGACTGCCACAGTCACACAGCTCCAGTGACCCGGGTTCGGTTCTGTTTACTGCCACAGTCTCACAGCTCCAGTGACCTGGGTTCGGTTCTGTTTACTGCCACAGTCTCACAGCTCCAGTGACCCGGGTTCGGTTCTGTTTACTGCCACAGTCTCACAGCTCCAGTGTCCCGGGTTCGGTTCTGTTTACTGCCACAGTCTCACAGCTCCAGTGTCCCGGGTTCGGTTCTGTTTACTGCCACAGTCTCACAGCTCCAGTGTCCCGGGTTCAGTTCTGTTTACTGCCACAGTCTCACAGCTCCAGTGTCCCGGGTTCAGTTCTGTTTACTGCCACAGTCTCACAGCTCCAGTGTCCCGGGTTCGGTTCTGTTTACTGCCACAGTCTCACAGCTCCAGTGTCCCGGGTTCGGTTCTGTTTACTGCCACAGTCTCACAGCTCCAGTGACCCGGGTTCGGTTCTGTTTACTGCCACAGTCTCACAGCTCCAGTGTCCCGGGTTCGGTTCTGTTTACTGCCACAGTCTCACAGCTCCAGTGACCCGGGTTCGGTTCTGTTTACTGCCACAGTCTCACAGCTCCAGTGTCCCGGGTTCGGTTCTGTTTACTGCCACAGTCTCACACCTCCAGTGTCCCGGGTTCGGTTCTGTTTACTGCCACAGGCTCACAGCTCCAGTGACCCGGGTTCAGTTCTGTTTACTGCCACAGTCTCACAGCTCCAGTGTCCCGGGTTCGGTTCTGTTTACTGCCACAGTCTCACAGCTCCAGTGACCCGGGTTCAGTTCTGTTTACTGCCACAGTCTCACAGCTCCAGTGACCCGGGTTCGGTTCTGTTTACTGCCACAGTCTCACAGCTCCGGTGACCCGGGTTCGGTTCTGTTTACTGCCACAGTCTCACAGCTCCAGTGACCTGGGTTCGGTTCTGTTTACTGCCACAGTCTCACAGCTCCGGTGACCCGGGTTCGGTTCTGTTTACTGCCACAGTCTCACAGCTCCAGTGACATGGGTTCGGTTCTGTTTACTGCCACAGTCTCACAGCTCCGGTGACCCGGGTTCGGTTCTGTTTACTGCCACAGTCTCACAGCTCCAGTGTCCCGGGTTCGGTTCTGTTTACTGCCACAGTCTCACAGCTCCAGTGACCCGGGTTCGGTTCTGTTTACTGCCACAGTCTCACAGCTCCGGTGACCCGGTTTCGGTTCTGTTTACTGCCACAGTCTCACAGCTCCAGTGACCCGGGTTCGGTTCTGTTTACTGCCACAGTCTCACAGCTCCAGTGACATGGGTTCGGTTCTGTTTACTGCCACAGCCTCACAGCTCCAGTGACCCGGGTTCGGTTCTGTTTACTGCCACAGCCTCACAGCTCCAGTGACCCGGGTTCGGTTCTGTTTACTGCCACAGTCTCACAGCTCCAGTGACCTGGGTTCGGTTCTGTTTACTGCCACAGTCTCACAGCTCCAGTGTCCCGGGTTCGGTTCTGTTTACTGCCACAGTCTCACAGCTCCCGTGACCCGGGTTCGGTTCTGTTTACTGCCACAGTCTCACAGCTCCAGTGTCCCGGGTTCGGTTCTGTTTACTGCCACAGTCTCACAGCTCCAGTGTCCTGGGTTCGGTTCTGTTTACTGCCACAGTCTCACAGCTCCAGTGTCCTGGGTTCGGTTCTGTTTACTGCCACAGTCTCACAGCTCCAGTGTCCCGGGTTCGGTTCTGTTTACTGCCACAGTCTCACAGCTCCAGTGACCCGGGTTCGGTTCTGTTTACTGCCACAGTCTCACAGCTCCAGTGACCTGGGTTCGGTTCTGTTTACTGCCACAGTCTCACAGCTTCAGTGTCCCGGGTTCGGTTCTGTTTACTGTCACAGTCTCACAGCTCCAGTGTCCTGGGTTCGGTTCTGTTTACTGCCACAGTCTCACAGCTCCAGTGTCCCGGGTTCGGTTCTGTTTACTGCCACAGTCTCACAGCTCCAGTGTCCCGGGTTCGGTTCTGTTTACTGTCACAGTCTCACAGCTCCAGTGTCCTGTGTTCGGTTCTGTTTACTGCCACAGTCTCACAGCTCCAGTGTCCCGGGTTCGGTTCTGTTTACTGCCACAGTCTCACAGCTCCAGTGTCCCGGGTTCGGTTCTGTTTACTGCCACAGTCTCACAGCTCCAGTGACCCGGGTTCGGTTCTGTTTACTGCCACAGTCTCACAGCTCCAGTGACCTGGGTTCGGTTCTGTTTACTGCCACAGTCTCACAGCTCCAGTGTCCCGGGTTCGGTTCTGTTTACTGCCACAGTCTCACAGCTCCAGTGACCTGGGTTCGGTTCTGTTTACTGCCACAGTCTCACAGCTCCAGTGTCCCGGGTTCGGTTCTGTTTACTGCCACAGTCTCACAGCTCCAGTGACCCGGGTTTGGTTCTGTTTACTGTCACAGTCTCACAGCTCCAGTGTCCTGGGTTCGGTTCTGTTTACTGTCACAGTCTCACAGCTCCAGTGACCTGGGTTCGGTTCTGTTTACTGCCACAGTCTCACAGCTCCAGTGACCTGGGTTCGGTTCTGTTTACTGCCACAGTCTCACAGCTCCAGTGACCCGGGTTCGGTTCTGTTTACTGCCACAGCCTCACAGCTCCAGTGACCTGGGTTCGGTTCTGTTTACTGTCACAGTCTCACAGCTCCAGTGACCTGGGTTCGGTTCTGTTTACTGCCACAGTCTCACAGCTCCAGTGACCCGGGTTCAGTTCTGTTTACTGCCACAGTCTCACAGCTCCAGTGACCCGGGTTCGGTTCTGTTTACTGCCACAGTCTCACAGCTCCGGTGACCCGGGTTCGGTTCTGTTTACTGCCACAGTCTCACAGCTCCAGTGACCCGGGTTCGGTTCTGTTTACTGCCACAGTCTCACAGCTCCGGTGACCCGGGTTCGGTTCTGTTTACTGCCACAGTCTCACAGCTCCAGTGACATGGGTTCGGTTCTGTTTACTGCCACAGTCTCACAGCTCCGGTGACCCGGGTTCGGTTCTGTTGACTGCCACAGTCTCACAGCTCCGGTGACCCGGGTTCGGTTCTGTTTACTGCCACAGTCTCACAGCTCCAGTGACCCGGGTTCGGTTCTGTTTACTGCCACAGTCTCACAGCTCCAGTGACATGGGTTCGGTTCTGTTTACTGCCACAGCCTCACAGCTCCAGTGACCCGGGTTCGGTTCTGTTTACTGCCACAGTCTCACAGCTCCAGTGACCTGGGTTCAGTTCTGTTTACTGCCACAGTCTCACAGCTCCAGTGACCCGGGTTCGGTTCTGTTTACTGCCACAGTCTCACAGCTCCAGTGACCTGGGTTCGGTTCTGTTTACTGCCACAGTCTCACAGCTCCAGTGACCTGGGTTCGGTTCTGTTTACTGCCACAGTCTCACAGCTCCAGTGTTACGGGTTCGGTTCTGTTTACTGTCACAGTCTCACAGCTCCAGTGTCCTGGGTTCGGTTCTGTTTACTGCCACAGTCTCACAGCTCCAGTGTCCCGGGTTCGGTTCTGTTTACTGCCACAGCCTCACAGCTCCAGTGACCCGGGTTCGGTTCTGTTTACTGCCACAGTCTCACAGCTCCAGTGACCTGGGTTCAGTTCTGTTTACTGCCACAGTCTCACAGCTCCAGTGACCTGGGTTCAGTTCTGTTTACTGCCACAGTCTCACAGCTCCAGTGACCCGGGTTCGGTTCTGTTTACTGCCACAGTCTCACAGCTCCAGTGACCTGGGTTCGGTTCTGTTTACTGCCACAGTCTCACAGCTCCAGTGACCTGGGTTCGGTTCTGTTTACTGCCACAGTCTCACAGCTCCAGTGTTACGGGTTCGGTTCTGTTTACTGTCACAGTCTCACAGCTCCAGTGTCCTGGGTTCGGTTCTGTTTACTGCCACAGTCTCACAGCTCCAGTGTCCCGGGTTCGGTTCTGTTTACTGCCACAGTCTCACAGCTCCAGTGTCCTGTGTTCGGTTCTGTTTACTGCCACAGTCTCACAGCTCCAGTGTCCCGGGTTCGGTTCTGTTTACTGCCACAGCCTCACAGCTCCAGTGTCCCGGGTTCGGTTCTGTTTACTGCCAGAGTCTCACAGCTCCAGTGACCCGGGTTCGGTTCTGTTTACTGCCACAGTCTCACAGCTCCAGTGACCTGGGTTCGGTTCTGTTTACTGCCACAGTCTCACAGCTCCAGTGTCCCGGGTTCGGTTCTGTTTACTGCCACAGTCTCACAGCTCCAGTGACCTGGGTTCGGTTCTGTTTACTGCCACAGTCTCACAGCTCCAGTGTCCCGGGTTCGGTTCTGTTTACTGCCACAGTCTCCAGCTCCCGTGACCCGGGTTCGGTTCTGTTTACTGCCACAGTCTCACAGCTCCAGTGACCCGGGTTTGGTTCTGTTTACTGCCACAGTCTCACAGCTCCAGTGACCTGGGTTCGGTTCTGTTTACTGCCACAGTCTCACAGCTCCAGTGTCCCGGGTTCGGTTCTGTTTACTGTCACAGTCTCACAGCTCCAGTGTCCTGGGTTCGGTTCTGTTTACTGCCACAGTCTCACAGCTCCAGTGTCCCGGGTTCGGTTCTGTTTACTGCCACAGTCTCACAGCTCCAGTGTCCCGGGTTCGGTTCTGTTTACTGTCACAGTCTCACAGCTCCAGTGTCCTGGGTTCGGTTCTGTTTACTGCCACAGTCTCACAGCTCCAGTGTCCCGGGTTCGGTTCTGTTTACTGCCACAGTCTCACAGCTCCAGTGTCCCGGGTTCGGTTCTGTTTACTGTCACAGTCTCACAGCTCCAGTGTCCTGGGTTCGGTTCTGTTTACTGCCACAGTCTCACAGCTCCAGTGACATGGGTTCGGTTCTGTTTACTGCCACAGTCTCACAGCTCCAGTGACATGGGTTCGGTTCTGTTTACTGCCACAGTCTCACAGCTCCAGTGTCCCGGGTTCGGTTCTGTTTACTGTGACAGTCTCACAGCTCCAGTGTCCTGGGTTCGGTTCTGGGGACTGCCACAGTCACACAGCTCCAGTGACCCGGGTTCGGTTCTGTTTACTGCCACAGTCTCACAGCTCCAGTGACCTGGGTTCGGTTCTGTTTACTGCCACAGTCTCACAGCTCCAGTGACCCGGGTTCGGTTCTGTTTACTGCCACAGTCTCACAGCTCCAGTGTCCCGGGTTCAGTTCTGTTTACTGCCACAGTCTCACAGCTCCAGTGTCCCGGGTTCGGTTCTGTTTACTGCCACAGTCTCACAGCTCCAGTGTCCTGGGTTCGGTTCTGTTTACTGCCACAGTCTCACAGCTCCAGTGTCCCGGGTTCGGTTCTGTTTACTGCCACAGTCTCACAGCTCCAGTGACCCGGGTTCGGTTCTGTTTACTGCCACAGTCTCACAGCTCCAGTGTCCCGGGTTCGGTTCTGTTTACTGCCACAGTCTCACAGCTCCAGTGACCCGGGTTCGGTTCTGTTTACTGCCACAGTCTCACAGCTCCAGTGTCCCGGGTTCGGTTCTGTTTACTGCCACAGTCTCACAGCTCCAGTGTCCCGGGTTCGGTTCTGTTTACTGCCACAGTCTCACAGCTCCAGTGACCCGGGTTCAGTTCTGTTTACTGCCACAGTCTCACAGCTCCAGTGACCCGGGTTCGGTTCTGTTTACTGCCACAGTCTCACAGCTCCAGTGACCCGGGTTCAGTTCTGTTTACTGCCACAGTCTCACAGCTCCGGTGACCCGGGTTCGGTTCTGTTTACTGCCACAGTCTCACAGCTCCAGTGACCTGGGTTCGGTTCTGTTTACTGCCACAGTCTCACAGCTCCGGTGACCCGGGTTCGGTTCTGTTTACTGCCACAGTCTCACAGCTCCAGTGACATGGGTTCGGTTCTGTTTACTGCCACAGTCTCACAGCTCCGGTGACCCGGGTTCGGTTCTGTTTACTGCCACAGTCTCACAGCTCCAGTGACCCGGGTTCGGTTCTGTTTACTGCCACAGTCTCACAGCTCCGGTGACCCGGGTTCGGTTCTGTTTACTGCCACAGTCTCACAGCTCCAGTGACCCGGGTTCGGTTCTGTTTACTGCCACAGTCTCACAGCTCCAGTGACATGGGTTCGGTTCTGTTTACTGCCACAGCCTCACAGCTCCAGTGACCCGGGTTCGGTTCTGTTTACTGCCACAGCCTCACAGCTCCAGTGACCCGGGTTCGGTTCTGTTTACTGCCACAGTCTCACAGCTCCAGTGACATGGGTTCGGTTCTGTTTACTGCCACAGTCTCACAGCTCCAGTGACCCGGGTTCGGTTCTATTTACTGCCACAGTCTCACAGCTCCAGTGTCCTGGGTTCGGTTCTGTTTACTGCCACAGTCTCACAGCTCCAGTGACCTGGGTTCGGTTCTGTTTACTGCCACTGTCTCACAGCTCCAGTGTCCCGGGTTCGGTTCTGTTTACTGCCACAGTCTCACAGCTCCAGTGTCCTGAGTTCGGTTCTGTTTACTGCCACAGTCTCACAGCTCCAGTGTCCCGGGTTCGGTTCTGTTTACTGCCACAGTCTCACAGCTCCAGTGTCCCGGGTTCGGTTCTGTTTACTGCCACAGTCTCACAGCTCCAGTGACCCGGGTTCGGTTCTGTTTACTGCCACAGTCTCACAGCTCCAGTGACCTGGGTTCGGTTCTGTTTACTGCCACAGTCTCACAGCTCCAGTGTCCCGGGTTCGGTTCTGTTTACTGCCACAGTCTCACAGCTCCAGTGACCTGGGTTCGGTTCTGTTTACTGCCACAGTCTCACAGCTCCAGTGTCCCGGGTTCGGTTCTGTTTACTGCCACAGTCTCACAGCTCCAGTGACCCGGGTTTGGTTCTGTTTACTGTCACAGTCTCACAGCTCCAGTGTCCTGGGTTCGGTTCTGTTTACTGTCACAGTCTCACAGCTCCAGTGACCTGGGTTCGGTTCTGTTTACTGCCACAGTCTCACAGCTCCAGTGACCTGGGTTCGGTTCTGTTTACTGCCACAGTCTCACAACTCCAGTGACCCGGGTTCGGTTCTGTTTACTGCCACAGCCTCACAGCTCCAGTGACCTGGGTTCGGTTCTGTTTACTGTCACAGTCTCACAGCTCCAGTGACCCGGGTTCGGTTCTGTTTACTGCCACAGTCTCACAGCTCCAGTGACCCGGGTTCAGTTCTGTTTACTGCCACAGTCTCACAGCTCCAGTGACCCGGGTTCGGTTCTGTTTACTGCCACAGTCTCACAGCTCCGGTAACCCGGGTTCGGTTCTGTTTACTGCCACAGTCTCACAGCTCCAGTGACCCGGGTTCGGTTCTGTTTACTGCCACAGTCTCACAGCTCCGGTGACCCGGGTTCGGTTCTGTTTACTGCCACAGTCTCACAGCTCCAGTGACATGGGTTCGGTTCTGTTTACTGCCACAGTCTCACAGCTCCGGTGACCCGGGTTCGGTTCTGTTTACTGCCACAGTCTCACAGCTCCGGTGACCCGGGTTCGGTTCTGTTTACTGCCACAGTCTCACAGCTGCAGTGACCCGGGTTCGGTTCTGTTTACTGCCACAGTCTCACAGCTCCAGTGACCTGGGTTCGGTTCTGTTTACTGCCACAGTCTCACAGCTCCAGTGACCCGGGTTCGGTTCTGTTTACTGCCACAGTCTCACAGCTCCAGTGACCAGGGTTCGGTTCTGTTTACTGCCACAGTCTCACAGCTCCAGTGACCTGGGTTCGGTTCTGTTTACTACCACAGTCTCACAGCTCCAGTGTCCCGGGTTCGGTTCTGTTTACTGCCACAGTCTCACAGCTCCCGTGACCCGGGTTCGGTTCTGTTTACTGCCACAGTCTCACAGCTCCAGTGACCCGGGTTCGGTTCTGTTTACTGCCACAGTCTCACAGCTCCAGTGACCTGGGTTCGGTTCTGTTTACTGCCACAGTCTCACAGCTCCCGTGTTACGGGTTCGGTTCTGTTTACTGTCACAGTCTCACAGCTCCAGTGTCCTGGGTTCGGTTCTGTTTACTGCCACAGTCTCACAGCTCCAGTGTCCCGGGTTCGGTTCTGTTTACTGCCACAGTCTCACAGCTCCAGTGTCCTGTGTTCGGTTCTGTTTACTGCCACAGTCTCACAGCTCCAGTGTCCCGGGTTCGGTTCTGTTTACTGCCACAGCCTCACAGCTCCAGTGTCCCGGGTTCGGTTCTGTTTACTGCCAGAGTCTCACAGCTCCAGGGACCCGGGTTCGGTTCTGTTTACTGCCACAGTCTCACAGCTCCAGTGACCTGGGTTCGGTTCTGTTTACTGCCACAGTCTCACAGCTCCAGTGTCCCGGGTTCGGTTCTGTTTACTGCCACAGTCTCACAGCTCCAGTGACCTGGGTTCGGTTCTGTTTACTGCCACAGTCTCACAGCTCCAGTGTCCCGGGTTCGGTTCTGTTTACTGTCACAGTCTCACAGCTCCAGTGTCCTGGGTTCGGTTCTGTTTACTGCCACAGTCTCACAGCTCCAGTGTCCCGGGTTCGGTTCTGTTTACTGCCACAGTCTCACAGCTCCAGTGTCCCGGGTTCGGTTCTGTTTACTGTCACAGTCTCACAGCTCCAGTGTCCTGGGTTCGGTTCTGTTTACTGCCACAGTCTCACAGCTCCAGTGTCCCGGGTTCGGTTCTGTTTACTGCCACAGTCTCACAGCTCCAGTGTCCCGGGTTCGGTTCTGTTTACTGTCACAGTCTCACAGCTCCAGTGTCCTGGGTTCGGTTCTGTTTACTGCCACAGTCTCACAGCTCCAGTGTCCCGGGTTCGGTTCTGTTTACTGCCACAGTCTCACAGCTCCAGTGTCCTGGGTTCGGTTCTGGGGACTGCCACAGTCACACAGCTCCAGTGACCCGGGTTCGGTTCTGTTTACTGCCACAGTCTCACAGCTCCAGTGACCTGGGTTCGGTTCTGTTTACTGCCACAGTCTCACAGCTCCAGTGACCCGGGTTCGGTTCTGTTTACTGCCACAGTCTCACAGCTCCAGTGTCCCGGGTTCGGTTCTGTTTACTGCCACAGTCTCACAGCTCCAGTGTCCCGGGTTCGGTTCTGTTTACTGCCACAGTCTCACAGCTCCAGTGACCTGGGTTCGGTTCTGTTTACTGCCACAGTCTCACAGCTCCAGTGTCCCGGGTTCAGTTCTGTTTACTGCCACAGTCTCACAGCTCCAGTGTCCCGGGTTCGGTTCTGTTTACTGCCACAGTCTCACAGCTCCAGTGTCCCGGGTTCGGTTCTGTTTACTGCCACAGTCTCACAGCTCCAGTGACCCGGGTTCGGTTCTGTTTACTGCCACAGTCTCACAGCTCCAGTGTCCCGGGTTCGGTTCTGTTTACTGCCACAGTCTCACAGCTCCAGTGACCCGGGTTCGTTTCTGTTTACTGCCACAGTCTCACAGCTCCAGTGTCCCGGGTTCGGTTCTGTTTACTGCCACAGTCTCACACCTCCAGTGTCCCGGGTTCGGTTCTGTTTACTGCCACAGTCTCACAGCTCCAGTGACCCGGGTTCAGTTCTGTTTACTGCCACAGTCTCACAGCTCCAGTGTCCCGGGTTCGGTTCTGTTTACTGTCACAGTCTCACAGCTCCAGTGACCCGGGTTCAGTTCTGTTTACTGCCACAGTCTCACAGCTCCAGTGTCCCGGGTTCGGTTCTGTTTACTGCCACAGTCTCACAGCTCCAGTGACCTGGGTTCGGTTCTGTTTACTGCCACAGTCTCACAGCTCCAGTGACCTGGGTTCGGTTCTGTTTACTGCCACAGTCTCACAGCTCCAGTGACCTGGGTTCGGTTCTGTTTACTGCCACAGTCTCACAGCTCCAGTGACCCGGGTTCAGTTCTGTTTACTGCCACAGTCTCACTGCTCCAGTGTCCCGGGTTCGGTTCTGTTTACTGCCACAGTCTCACAGCTCCAGTGACCTGGGTTCGGTTCTGTTTACTGCCACAGTCTCACAGCTCCAGTGACCTGGGTTCGGTTCTGTTTACTGTCACAGTCTCACAGCTCCAGTGACCCGGGTTCAGTTCTGTTTACTGCCACAGTCTCACAGCTCCAGTGTCCCGGGTTCGGTTCTGTTTACTGCCACAGTCTCACAGCTCCAGTGTCCCGGGTTCGGTTCTGTTTACTGCCACAGTCTCACAGCTCCAGTGACCTGGGTTCGGTTCTGTTTACTGCCACAGTCTCACAGCTCAAGTGACCCGGGTTCGGTTCTGTTTACTGCCACAGTCTCACCGCTCCAGTGACCTGGGTTCGGTTCTGTTTACTGCCACAGTCTCACAGCTCCAGTGACCTGGGTTCGGTTCTGTTTACTGCCACAGCCTCACAGCTCCAGTGTCCCGGGTTCGGTTCTGGGGACTGCCACAGTCTCACAGCTCCAGTGACCTGGGTTCGGTTCTGTTTACTGCCACAGTCTCACAGCTCCAGTGACCCGGGTTCGGTTCTGTTTACTGCCACAGTCTCACAGCTCCGGTGACCTGGGTTCGGTTCTGTTTACTGCCACAGTCTCACAGCTCCAGTGACCCGGGTTTGGTTCTGTTTACTGTCACAGTCTCACAGCTCCAGTGTCCTGGGTTCGGTTCTGTTTACTGTCACAGTCTCACAGCTCCAGTGTCCCGGGTTCGGTTCTGTTTACTGTCACAGTCTCACAGCTCCAGTGTCCCGGGTTCGGTTCTGTTTACTGCCACAGTCTCACAGCTCCAGTGACATGGGTTCGGTTCTGTTTACTGTCACAGTCTCACAGCTCCAGTGTCCCGGGTTCGGTTCTGTTTACTGCCACAGTCTCACAGCTCCAGTGACATGGGTTCGGTTCTGTTTACTGCCACAGTCTCACAGCTCCAGTGACCTGGGTTCGGTTCTGTTTACTGCCACAGTCTCACAGCTCCAGTGACCTGGGTTCGGTTCTGTTTACTGCCACAGTCTCACAGCTCCAGTGACCTGGGTTCGGTTCTGTTTACTGCCACAGTCTCACAGCTCCAGTGACCCGGGTTCGGTTCTGTTTACTGCCACAGCCTCACAGCTCCAGTGACCTGGGTTCGGTTCTGTTTACTGTCACAGTCTCACAGCTCCAGTGACCTGGGTTCGGTTCTGTTTACTGCCACAGTCTCACAGCTCCAGTGACCCGGGTTCAGTTCTGTTTACTGCCACAGTCTCACAGCTCCAGTGACCCGGGTTCGGTTCTGTTTACTGCCACAGTCTCACAGCTCCGGTGACCCGGGTTCGGTTCTGTTTACTGCCACAGTCTCACAGCTCCAGTGACCCGGGTTCGGTTCTGTTTACTGCCACAGTCTCACAGCTCCGGTGACCCGGGTTCGGTTCTGTTTACTGCCACAGTCTCACAGCTCCAGTGTCCCGGGTTCGGTTCTGTTTACTGCCACAGTCTCACAGCTCCAGTGACATGGGTTCGGTTCTGTTTACTGCCACAGCCTCACAGCTCCAGTGACCCGGGTTCGGTTCTGTTTACTGCCACAGCCTCACAGCTCCAGTGACCCGGGTTCGGTTCTGTTTACTGCCACAGTCTCACAGCTCCAGTGACGTGGGTTCGGTTCTGTTTACTGCCACAGTCTCACAGCTCCAGTGACCCGGGTTCGGTTCTGTTTACTGCCACAGTCTCACAGCTCCAGTGACCTGGGTTCGGTTCTGTTTACTGCCACAGTCTCACAGCTCCAGTGTCCCGGGTTCGGTTCTGCGTACTGCCACAGTCTCACAGCTCCAGTGACCTGGGTTCGGTTCTGTTTACTGCCACAGCCTCACAGCTCCAGTGTCCCGGGTTCGGTTCTGCGTACTGCCACAGTCTCACAGCTCCAGTGTCCCGGGTTCAGTTCTGTTTACTGCCACAGTCTCACAGCTCCAGTGTCCTGGGTTCGGTTCTGTGGACTGTCACAGTCTCACAGCTCCAGTGACCCGGGTTCGGTTCTGTTTACTGCCACAGTCTCACAGCTCCAGTGTCCCGGGTTCAGATCTGTTTACTGCCACAGTCTCACAGCTCCAGTGACCCGGGTTCGGTTCTGTTTACTGCCACAGTCTCACAGCTCCAGTGTCCCGGGTTCGGTTCTGTTTACTGCCACAGTCTCACAGCTCCAGTGTCCCGGGTTCGGTTCTGTTTACTGCCACAGTCTCACAGCTCCAGTGACCCGGGTTCGGTTCTGTTTACTGCCACAGTCTCACAGCTCCAGTGTCCTGGGTTCGGTTCTGTTTACTGCCACAGCCTCACAGCTCCAGTGACCCGGGTTCGGTTCTGTTTACTGCCACAGTCTCACAGCTCCAGTGACCCGGGTTCGGTTCTGTTTACTGCCACAGTCTCACAGCTCCAGTGTCCCGGGTTCGGTTCTGTTTACTGTCACAGTCTCACAGCTCCAGTGACCCGGGTTCGGTTCTGTTTACTGCCACATTCTCACAGCTCCAGTGTCCCGGGTTCGGTTCTGTTTACTGCCACAGTCTCACAGCTCCAGTGACCTGGGTTCAGTTCTGTTTACTGCCACAGTCTCACAGCTCCAGTGTCCCGGGTTCGGTTCTGTTTACTGCCACAGTCTCACAGCTCCAGTGACCTGGGTTCGGTTCTGATTACTGCCACAGTCTCACAGCTCCAGTGACCTGGGTTCGGTTCTGTTTACTGCCACAGTCTCACAGCTCCAGTGACCCGGGTTCAGTTCTGTTTACTGCCACAGTCTCACAGCTCCAGTGACCCGGGTTCGGTTCTGTTTACTGCCACAGTCTCACAGCTCCAGTGACCTGGGTTCGGTTCTGTTTACTGCCACAGTCTCACAGCTCCAGTGACCCGGGTTCGGTTCTGTTTACTGCCACAGTCTCACAGCTCCAGTGACCTGGGTTCGGTTCTGTTTACTGTCACAGTCTCACAGCTCCAGTGACCCGGGTTCAGTTCTGTTTACTGCCACAGTCTCACAGCTCCAGTGTCCCGGGTTCGGTTCTGTTTACTACCACAGTCTCACAGCTCCAGTGACCTGGGTTCGGTTCTATTTACTGCCACAGCCTCACAGCTCCAGTGACCTGGGTTCGGTTCTATTTACTGCCACAGCCTCACAGCTCCAGTGACCTGGGTTCAGTTCTGTTTACTGCCACAGCCTCACAGCTCCAGTGACCTGGGTTCGGTTCTGTTTACTGCCACAGTCTCACAGCTCCAGTGTCCCGGGTTCGGTTCTGTTTACTGCCACAGTCTCACAGCTCCAGAGACCTGGGTTCAGTTCTGTTTACTGCCACAGTCTCACAGCTCCAGTGACCCGGGTTCAGTTCTGTTTACTGCCGCAGTCTCACAGCTCCAGTGTCCCGGGTTCGGTTCTGTTTACTGCCACAGTCTCACAGCTCCAGTGACCCGGGTTCAGTTCTGTTTACTGCCGCAGTCTCACAGCTCCAGTGTCCCGGGTTCGGTTCTGTTTACTGCCACAGTCTCACAGCTCCAGTGTCCCGGGTTCGGTTCTGTTTACTGCCACAGTCTCACAGCTCCAGTGACCTGGGTTCGGTTCTGTTTACTGCCACAGTCTCACAGCTCCAGTGACCCGGGTTCGGTTCTGTTTACTGCCACAGTCTCACAGCTCCAGTGTCCTGGGTTCGGTTCTGTTTACTGCCACAGTCTCACAGCTCCAGTGTCCCGGGTTCAGTTCTGTTTACTGCCACAGTCTCACAGCTCCAGTGTCCCGCGTTCGGTTCTGTTTACTGCCACAGTCTCACAGCTCCAGTGTCCTGGGTTCGGTTCTGGGGACTGCCACAGTCTCACAGCTCCAGTGACCCGGGTTCGGTTCTGTTTACTGCCACAGTCTCACAGCTCCAGTGTCCCGGTTTCAGTTCTGTTTACTGCCACAGTCTCACAGCTCCAGTGTCCCGGGTTCGGTTCTGTTTACTGCCACAGTCTCACAGCTCCAGTGTCCCGGGTTCAGTTCTGTTTACTGCCACAGTCTCACAGCTCCAGTGTCCCGGGTTCGGTTCTGTTTACTGCCACAGTCTCACAGCTCCAGTGTCCTGGGTTCGGTTCTGTGGACTGCCACAGTCTCACAGCTCCAGTGACCCGGGTTCGGTTCTGTTTACTGCCACAGTCTCACAGCTCCAGTGTCCCGGGTTCAGATCTGTTTACTGCCACAGTCTCACAGCTCCAGTGACCCGGGTTCGGTTCTGTTTACTGCCACAGTCTCACAGCTCCAGTGTCCCGGGTTCGGTTCTGTTTACTGCCACAGTCTCACAGCTCCAGTGTCCCGGGTTCGGTTCTGTTTACTGCCACAGTCTCACAGCTCCAGTGACCCGGGTTCGGTTCTGTTTACTGCCACAGTCTCACAGCTCCAGTGTCCTGGGTTCGGTTCTGTTTACTGCCACAGCCTCACAGCTCCAGTGACCCGGGTTCGGTTCTGTTTACTGCCACAGTCTCACAGCTCCAGTGACCCGGGTTCGGTTCTGTTTACTGCCACAGTCTCACAGCTCCAGTGTCCCGGGTTCGGTTCTGTTTACTGCCACAGTCTCACAGCTCCAGTGACCCGGGTTCGGTTCTGTTTACTGCCACAGTCTCACAGCTCCAGTGTCCCGGGTTCGGTTCTGTTTACTGCCACAGTCTCACAGCTCCAGTGACCCGGGTTCAGTTCTGTTTACTGCCACAGTCTCACAGCTCCAGTGACCCGGGTTCGGTTCTGTTTACTGCCACAGTCTCACAGCTCCAGTGACCTGGGTTCGGTTCTGATTACTGCCACAGTCTCACAGCTCCAGTGACCTGGGTTCGGTTCTGTTTACTGCCACAGTCTCACAGCTCCAGTGACCCGGGTTCAGTTCTGTTTACTGCCACAGTCTCACAGCTCCAGTGCCCCGGGTTCGGTTCTGTTTACTGCCACAGTCTCACAGCTCCAGTGACCTGGGTTCGGTTCTGTTTACTGCCACAGTCTCACAGCTCCAGTGACCCGGGTTCGGTTCTGTTTACTGCCACAGTCTCACAGCTCCAGTGACCTGGGTTCGGTTCTGTTTACTGTCACAGTCTCACAGCTCCAGTGACCCGGGTTCAGTTCTGTTTACTGCCACAGTCTCACAGCTCCAGTGTCCCGGGTTCGGTTCTGTTTACTGCCACAGTCTCACAGCTCCAGTGACCTGGGTTCTGTTCTGTTTACTGCCACAGTCTCACAGCTCCAGTGTCCCGGGTTCGGTTCTGTTTACTGCCACAGTCTCCCAGCTCCAGTGACCTGGGTTCGTTTCTATTTACTGCCACAGCCTCACAGCTCCAGTGACCTGGTTTCGGTTCTATTTACTGCCACAGCCTCACAGCTCCAGTGACCTGGGTTCGGTTCTGTTTACTGCCACAGTCTCACAGCTCCAGTGTCCCGGGTTCGGTTCTGTTTACTGCCACAGTCTCACAGCTCCAGTGTCCCGGGTTCGGTTCTGTTTACTGCCACAGTCTCACAGCTCCAGTGACCTGGGTTCAGTTCTGTTTACTGCCACAGTCTCACAGCTCCAGTGACCCGGGTTCAGTTCTGTTTACTGCCACAGTCTCACAGCTCCAGTGACCTGGGTTCGGTTCTGTTTACTGTCACAGTCTCACAGCTCCAGTGTCCCGGGTTCGGTTCTGTTTACTGCCACAGTCTCACAGCTCCAGTGTCCCGGGTTCGGTTCTGTTTACTGCCACAGTCTCACAGCTCCAGTGACCCGGGTTCAGTTCTGTTTACTGCCACAGTCTCACAGCTCCAGTGTCCCGGGTTCGGTTCTGTTTACTGCCACAGTCTCACAGCTCCAGTGACCTGGGTTCGGTTCTGTTTACTGCCACAGTCTCACAGCTCCAGTGACCCGGGTTCGGTTCTGTTTACTGCCACAGTCTCACAGCTCCAGTGTCCTGGGTTCGGTTCTGTTTACTGCCACAGTCTCACAGCTCCAGTGTCCCGGGTTCAGTTCTGTTTACTGCCACAGTCTCACAGCTCCAGTGTCCCGCGTTCGGTTCTGTTTACTGCCACAGTCTCACAGCTCCAGTGTCCTGGGTTCGGTTCTGGGGACTGCCACAGTCTCACAGCTCCAGTGACCCGGGTTCGGTTCTGTTTACTGCCACAGTCTCACAGCTCCAGTGACCCGGGTTCGGTTCTGTTTACTGCCACAGTCTCACAGCTCCAGTGACCCGGGTTCGGTTCTGTTTACTGCCACAGTCTCACAGCTCCAGTGACCCGGGTTCGGTTCTGTTTACTGCCACAGTCTCACAGCTCCAGTGACCCGGTTTCGGTTCTGTTTACTGCCACAGTCTCACAGCTCCAGTGACCTGGGTTCGGTTCTGTTTACTGCCACAGTCTCACAGCTCCAGTGACCCGGGTTCGGTTCTGTTTACTGCCACAGTCTCACCGCTCCAGTGACCTGGGTTCGGTTCTGTTTACTGCCACAGTCTCACAGCTCCAGTGACCTGGGTTCGGTTCTGTTTACTGCCACAGCCTCACAGCTCCACTGTCCCGGGTTCGGTTCTGGGGACTGCCACAGTCTCACAGCTCCAGTGACCTGGGTTCGGTTCTGTTTACTGCCACAGTCTCACAGCTCCAGTGACCCGGGTTCGGTTCTGTTTACTGCCACAGTCTCACAGCTCCGGTGACCTGGGTTCGGTTCTGTTTACTGCCACAGTCTCACAGCTCCAGTGACCCGGGTTTGGTTCTGTTTACTGTCACAGTCTCACAGCTCCAGTGTCCTGGGTTCGGTTCTGTTTACTGTCACAGTCTCACAGCTCCAGTGACCTGGGTTCGGTTCTGTTTACTGCCACAGTCTCACAGCTCCAGTGACCTGGGTTCGGTTCTGTTTACTGCCACAGTCTCACAGCTCCAGTGACCCGGGTTCGGTTCTGTTTACTGCCACAGCCTCACAGCTCCAGTGACCTGGGTTCGGTTCTGTTTACTGTCACAGTCTCACAGCTCCAGTGACCTGGGTTCGGTTCTGTTTACTGCCACTGTCTCACAGCTCCAGTGACCCGGGTTCAGTTCTGTTTACTGCCACAGTCTCACAGCTCCAGTGACCCGGGTTCGGTTCTGTTTACTGCCACAGTCTCACAGCTCCGGTGACCCGGGTTCGGTTCTGTTTACTGCCACAGTCTCACAGCTCCAGTGACCCGGGTTCGGTTCTGTTTACTGCCACAGTCTCACAGCTCCGGTGACCCGGGTTCGGTTCTGTTTTCTGCCACAGTCTCACAGCTCCAGTGACCCGGGTTCGGCTCTGTTTACTGCCACAGTCTCACAGCTCCAGTGACATGGGTTCGGTTCTGTTTACTGCCACAGCCTCACAGCTCCAGTGACCCGGGTTCGGTTCTGTTTACTGCCACAGCCTCACAGCTCCAGTGACCCGGGTTCGGTTCTGTTTACTGCCACAGTCTCACAGCTCCAGTGACCTGGGTTCGGTTCTGTTTACTGCCACAGTCTCACAGCTCCAGTGACCCGGGTTCGGTTCTGTTTACTGCCACAGCCTCACAGCTCCAGTGTCCCGTGTCCGGTTCTGCGTACTGCCACAGTCTCACAGCTCCAGTGTCCCGGGTTCAGTTCTGTTTACTGCCACAGCCTCACAGCTCCAGTGTCCCGTGTTCGGTTCTGCGTACTGCCACAGTCTCACAGCTCCAGTGTCCCGGGTTCAGTTCTGTTTACTGCCACAGCCTCACAGCTCCAGTGTCCCGTGTTCGGTTCTGCGTACTGCCACAGTCTCACAGCTCCAGTGTCCCGGGTTCAGTTCTGTTTACTGCCACAGTCTCACAGCTCCAGTGTCCCGTGTTCGGTTCTGCGTACTGCCACAGTCTCACAGCTCCAGTGTCCCGGGTTCAGTTCTGTTTACTGCCACAGTCTCACAGCTCCAGTGTCCTGGGTTCGGTTCTGGGGACTGCCACAGTCTCACAGCTCCAGTGTCCCGGGTTCAGTTCTGTTTACTGCCACAGTCTCACAGCTCCAGTAACCCGGGTTCGGTTCTGTTTACTGCCACAGTCTCACAGCTCCAGTGTCCCGGGTTCGGTTCTGTTTACTGCCACAGTCTCACAGCTCCAGAGTCCCGCGTTCGGTTCTGTTTACTGCCACAGTCTCACAGCTCCAGTGACCCGGGTTCGGTTCTGTTTACTGCCACAGTCTCACAGCTCCAGTGACCCGGGTTCGGTTCTGTTTACTGCCACACTCTCACAGCTCCAGTGTCCCGGGTTCGGTTCTGTTTACTGCCACAGTCTCACAGCTCCAGTGACCCGGGTTCGGTTCTGTTTACTGCCACAGTCTCACAGCTCCAGTGTCCCGGGTTCGGTTCTGTTTACTGCCACAGTCTCACAGCTCCAGTGACCCGGGTTCAGTTCTGTTTACTGCCACAGTCTCACAGCTCCAGTGTCCCGGGTTCGGTTCTGTTTACTGCCACAGTCTCACAGCTCCAGTGCCCTGGGTTCGGTTCTGTTTACTGCCACAGTCTCACAGCTCCAGTGTCCCGGGTTCGGTTCTGTTTACTGCCACAGTCTCACAGCTGCAGTGACCCGGGTTTAGTTCTGTTTACTGCCACAGTCTCACAGCTCCAGTGTCCCGGGTTCGGTTCTGTTTACTGCCACAGTCTCACAGCTCCAGTGTCCCGGGTTCGGTTCTGTTTACTGCCACAGTCTCACAGCTCCAGTGACCTGGGTTCGGTTCTGTTTACTGCCACAGTCTCACAGCTCCAGCGACCCGGGTTCGGTTCTGTTTACTGCCACAGTCTCACAGCTCCAGTGACCTGGGTTCGGTTCTGTTTACTGTCACAGTCTCACAGCTCCGGTGTCCCTGGTTCTGTTCTGTTTACTGCCACAGTCTCACAGCTCCAGTGACCCGGGTTCAGTTCTGTTTACTGCCACAGTCTCACAGCTCCAGTGTCCCGGGTTCGGTTCTGTTTACTGCCACAGTCTCACAGCTCCAGTGACCTGGGTTCGGTTCTATTTACTGCCACAGCCTCACAGCTCCAGTGACCTGGGTTCGGTTCTGTTTACTGCCACAGTCTCACAGCTCCAGTGTCCCGGGTTCGGTTCTGTTTACTGCCACAGTCTAACAGCTCCAGTGACCTGGGTTCAGTTCTGTTTACTGCCACAGTCTCACAGCTCCAGTGACCCGGGTTCAGTTCTGTTTACTGCCACAGTCTCACAGCTCCAGTGTCCCGGGTTCGGTTCTGTTTACTGCCACAGTCTCACAGCTCCAGTGTCCCGGGTTCGGTTCTGTTTACTGCCACAGTCTCACAGCTCCAGTGACCTGGGTTCGGTTCTGTTTACTGCCACAGTCTCACAGCTCCAGTGACCCGGGTTCGGTTCTGTTTACTGCCACAGTCTCACAGCTCCAGTGTCCTGGGTTCGGTTCTGTTTACTGCCACAGTCTCACAGCTCCAGTGTCCCGGGTTCAGTTCTGTTTACTGCCACAGTCTCACAGCTCCAGTGTCCCGCGTTCGGTTCTGTTTACTGCCACAGTCTCACAGCTCCAGTGTCCTGGGTTCGGTTCTGGGGACTGCCACAGTCTCACAGCTCCAGTGACCCGGGTTCGGTTCTGTTTACTGCCACTGTCTCACAGCTCCAGTGTCCCGGGTTCAGTTCTGTTTACTGCCACAGTCTCACAGCTCCAGTGACCCGGGTTCGGTTCTGTTTACTGCCACAGTCTCACAGCTCCAGTGTCCCGGGTTCGGTTCTGTTTACTGCCACAGTCTCACAGCTCCAGTGACCCGGTTTCGGTTCTGTTTACTGCCACAGTCTCACAGCTCCAGTGTCCTGGGTTCGGTTCTGTTTACTGCCACAGTCTCACAGCTCCAGTGACCCGGGTTCGGTTCTGTTTACTGCCACAGCCTCACAGCTCCAGTGTCCTGGGTTCAGTTCTGTTTACTGCCACAGTCTCACAGCTCCAGTGACCCGGGTTCGGTTCTGTTTACTGCCACAGTCTCACAGCTCCAGTGACATGGGTTCGGTTCTGTTTACTGCCACAGTCTCACAGCTCCAGTGACCCGGGTTCGGTTCTGTTTACTGCCACAGTCTCACAGCTCCGGTGACCCGGGTTCGGTTCTGTTTACTGCCACAGTCTCACAGCTCCAGTGACCCGGGTTCGGTTCTGTTTACTGCCACAGTCTCACAGCTCCAGTGACATGGGTTCGGTTCTGTTTACTGCCACAGCCTCACAGCTCCAGTGACCCAGGTTCGGTTCTGTTTACTGCCACAGCCTCACAGCTCCAGTGACCTGGGTTCAGTTCTGTTTACTGCCACAGCCTCACAGCTCCAGTGACCCGGGTTCGGTTCTGTTTACTGCCACAGTCTCACAGCTCCAGTGACCTGGGTTCGGTTCTGTTTACTGTCACAGTCTCACAGCTCCAGTGACCTGGGTTCGGTTCTGTTTACTGCCACAGTCTCACAGCTCCAGTGACCCGGGTTCGGTTCTGTTTACTGCCACAGTCTCACAGCTCCAGTGTCCCGGGTTCGGTTCTGTTTACTGCCACAGTCTCACAGCTCCAGTGTCCCGGGTTCGGTTCTGCGTACTGCCACAGTCTCACAGCTCCAGTGACCTGGGTTCGGTTCTGTTTACTGCCACAGCCTCACAGCTCCAGTGACCTGGGTTCGGTTCTGTTTACTGCCACAGTCTCACAGCTCCAGTGACCCGGGTTCGGTTCTGTTTACTGCCACAGTCTCACAGCTCCAGTGTCCCGGGTTCGGTTCTGCGTACTGCCACAGTCTCACAGCTCCAGTGACCTGGGTTCGGTTCTGTTTACTGCCACAGCCTCACAGCTCCAGTGACCTGGGTTCGGTTCTGTTTACTGCCACAGTCTCACAGCTCCAGTGTCCCGGGTTCGGTTCTGTTTACTGCCACAGTCTCACTGCTCCAGTGTCCCGGGTTCGGTTCTGTTTACTGCCACAGCCTCACAGCTCCAGTGACCTGGGTTCGGTTCTGTTTACTGCCACAGTCTCACAGCTCCAGTGACCCGGGTTCGGTTCTGTTTACTGCCACAGTCTCACAGCTCCAGTGACCCGGGTTCGGTTCTGTTTACTGCCACAGTCTCACAGCTCCAGTGACCCGGGTTCGGTTCTGTTTACTGCCACAGTCTCACAGCTCCAGTGACCCGGGTTCAGTTCTGTTTACTGCCACAGTCTCACAGCTCCAGTGTCCCGGGTTCGGTTCTGTTTACTGCCACAGTCTCACAGCTCCAGTGTCCCGGGTTCGGTTCTGTTTACTGCCACAGTCTCACAGCTCCAGTGTCCCGGGTTCGGTTCTGTTTACTGCCACAGCCTCACAGCTCCAGTGACCTGGGTTCGGTTCTGTTTACTGCCACAGTCTCACAGCTCCAGTGTCCCGGGTTCGGTTCTGTTTACTGCCACAGTCTCACAGCTCCAGTGACCTGGGTTCAGTTCTGTTTACTGCCACAGTCTCACAGCTCCAGTGACCCGGGTTCAGTTCTGTTTACTGCCACAGTCTCACAGCTCCAGTGTCCCGGGTTCGGTTCTGTTTACTGCCACAGTCTCACAGCTCCAGTGACCCGGGTTCAGTTCTGTTTACTGCCACAGTCTCACAGCTCCAGTGTCCCGGGTTCGGTTCTGTTTACTGCCACAGTCTCACAGCTCCAGTGACCTGGGTTCGGTTCTGTTTACTGCCACAGTCTCACAGCTCCAGTGACCCGGGTTCGGTTCTGTTTACTGCCACAGTCTCACAGCTCCAGTGTCCTGGGTTCGGTTCTGGGGACTGCCACAGTCTCACAGCTCCAGTGACCCGGGTTCGGTTCTGTTTACTGCCACAGTCTCACAGCTCCAGTGTCCCGGGTTCAGTTCTGTTTACTGCCACAGTCTCACAGCTCCAGTGACCCGGGTTCGGTTCTGTTTACTGCCACAGTCTCACAGCTCCAGTGTCCCGGGTTCGGTTCTGTTTACTGCCACAGTCTCACAGCTCCAGTGACCCGGGTTCGGTTCTGTTTACTGCCACAGTCTCACAGCTCCAGTGTCCCGGGTTCAGTTCTGTTTACTGCCACAGTCTCACAGCTCCAGTGTCCCGGGTTCGGTTCTGTTTACTGCCACAGTCTCACAGCTCCAGTGACCCGGTTTCGGTTCTGTTTACTGCCACAGTCTCACAGCTCCAGTGTCCTGGGTTCGGTTCTGTTTACTGCCACAGCCTCACAGCTCCAGTGTCCTGGGTTCAGTTCTGTTTACTGCCACAGTCTCACAGCTCCAGTGACCCGGGTTCGGTTCTGTTTACTGCCACAGTCTCACAGCTCCAGTGACATGGGTTCGGTTCTGTTTACTGCCACAGTCTCACAGCTCCAGTGACCCGGGTTCGGTTCTGTTTACTGCCACAGTCTCACAGCTCCGGTGACCCGGGTTCGGTTCTGTTTACTGCCACAGTCTCACAGCTCCAGTGACCCGGGTTCGGTTCTGTTTACTGCCACAGTCTCACAGCTCCAGTGACATGGGTTCGGTTCTGTTTACTGCCACAGCCTCACAGCTCCAGTGACCCAGGTTCGGTTCTGTTTACTGCCACAGCCTCACAGCTCCAGTGACCTGGGTTCAGTTCTGTTTACTGCCACAGCCTCACAGCTCCAGTGACCCGGGTTCGGTTCTGTTTACTGCCACAGTCTCACAGCTCCAGTGACCTGGGTTCGGTTCTGTTTAATGCCACAGTCTCACAGCTCCAGTGACCTGGGTTCGGTTCTGTTTACTGCCACAGTCTCACAGCTCCAGTGACCTGGGTTCGGTTCTGTTTACTGCCACAGTCTCACAGCTCCAGTGTCCCGGGTTCGGTTCTGTTTACTGCCACAGTCTCACAGCTCCAGTGTCCCGGGTTCGGTTCTGCGTACTGCCACAGTCTCACAGCTCCAGTGACCTGGGTTCGGTTCTGTTTACTGCCACAGCCTCACAGCTCCAGTGACCTGGGTTCGGTTCTGTTTACTGCCACAGTCTCACAGCTCCAGTGTCCCGGGTTCGGTTCTGTTTACTGCCACAGTGTCACTGCTCCAGTGTCCCGGGTTCGGTTCTGTTTACTGCCACAGCCTCACAGCTCCAGTGACCTGGGTTCGGTTCTGTTTACTGCCACAGTCTCACAGCTCCAGTGACCCGGGTTCGGTTCTGTTTACTGCCACAGTCTCACAGCTCCAGTGACCCGGGTTCGGTTCTGTTTACTGCCACAGTCTCACAGCTCCAGTGACCCGGGTTCGGTTCTGTTTACTGCCACAGTCTCACAGCTCCAGTGACCTGGGTTCGGTTCTGTTTACTGCCACAGTCTCACAGCTCCAGTGACCTGGGTTCGGTTCTGTTTACTGCCGCAACCTCACTGCTCCAGTGACCTGAGTTCGGTTCTGTTTACTGCCGCAACCTCACAGCTCCAGTGACCTGAGTTCGGTTCTGTTTACTGCCGCAACCTCACAGCTCCAGTGACCCGGGTTCGGTTCTGTTTACTGCCACAGTCTCACAGCTCCAGTGACCTGGGTTCGGTTCTGTTTACTGCCGCAACCTCACAGCTCCAGTGACCTGGGTTCGGTTCTATTTACTGCCACAGCCTCACAGCTCCAGTGACCTGGGTTCGGTTCTATTTACTGCCACAGCCTCACAGCTCCAGTGACCTGGGTTCGGTTCTGTTTACTGCCACAGTCTCACAGCTCCAGTGTCCCGGGTTGGTTCTGTTTACTGCCACAGTCTCACAGCTCCAGTGTCCCGGGTTCGGTTCTGTTTACTGCCACAGTCTCACAGCTCCAGTGACCTGGGTTCAGTTCTGTTTACTGCCACAGTCTCACAGCTCCAGTGACCCGGGTTCAGTTCTGTTTACTGCCACAGTCTCACAGCTCCAGTGTCCCGGGTTCGGTTCTGTTTACTGCCACAGTCTCACAGCTCCAGTGTCCCGGGTTCGGTTCTGTTTACTGCCACAGTCTCACAGCTCCAGTGACCTGGGTTCGGTTCTGTTTACTGCCACAGTCTCACAGCTCCAATGACCCGGGTTCGGTTCTGTTTACTGCCACAGTCTCACAGCTCCAGTGTCCCGGGTTCAGTTCTGTTTACTGCCACAGTCTCACAGCTCCAGTGTCCTGGGTTCGGTTCTGGGGACTGCCACAGTCTCACAGCTCCAGTGACCCGGGTTCGGTTCTGTTTACTGCCACAGTCTCACAGCTCCAGTGTCCCGGGTTCAGTTCTGTTTACTGCCACAGTCTCACAGCTCCAGTGACCCGGGTTCGGTTCTGTTTACTGCCACAGTCTCACAGCTCCAGTGTCCCGGGTTCAGTTCTGTTTACTGCCACAGTCTCACAGCTCCAGTGTCCCGGGTTCGGTTCTGTTTACTGCCACAGTCTCACAGCTCCAGTGACCCGGGTTCGGTTCTGTTTACTGCCACAGTCTCACAGCTCCAGTGTCCCGGGTTCAGTTCTGTTTACTGCCACAGTCTCACAGCTCCAGTGTCCCGGGTTCGGTTCTGTTTACTGCCACAGTCTCACAGCTCCAGTGTCCCGGGTTCGGTTCTGTTTACTGCCACAGTCTCACAGCTCCAGTGACCCGGTTTCGGTTCTGTTTACTGCCACAGTCTCACAGCTCCAGTGTCCTGGGTTCGGTTCTGTTTACTGCCACAGTCTCACAGCTCCAGTGACCTGGGTTCGGTTCTGTTTACTGCCACAGTCTCACAGCTCCAGTGTCCCGGGTTCGGTTCTGTTTACTGCCACAGTCTCACAGCTCCAGTGACCTGGGTTCGGTTCTGTTTACTGCCACAGTCTCACAGCTCCAGTGACCTGGGTTCGGTTCTGATTACTGCCACAGTCTCACAGCTCCAGTGACCTGGGTTCGGTTCTGTTTACTGCCACAGTCTCACAGCTCCAGTGACCTGGGTTCGGTTCTGTTTACTGCCACAGTCTCACAGCTCCAGTGACCTGGGTTCGGTTCTGTTTACTGCCACAGTCTCACAGCTCCAGTGACCTGGGTTCGGTTCTGTTTACTGCCACAGTCTCACAGCTCCCGTGACCTGGGTTCAGTTCTGTTTACTGCCACAGTCTCACAGCTCCAGTGACCCGGGTTCGGTTCTGTTTACTGCCACAGTCTCACAGCTCCAGTGACATGGGTTCGGTTCTGTTTACTGCCACAGTCTCACAGCTCCAGTGACCCGGGTTCGGTTCTGTTTACTGCCACAGTCTCACAGATCCGATGACCCGGGTTCGGTTCTGTTTACTGCCACAGTCTCACAGCTCCAGTGTCCCGGGTTCGGTTCTGTTTACTGCCACAGTCTCACAGCTCCAGTGTCCCGGGTTCGGTTCTGTTTACTGCCACAGTCTCACAGCTCCAGTGACCCGGGTTCAGTTCTGTTTACTGCCACAGTCTCACAGCTCCAGTGTCCCGGGTTCGGTTCTGTTTACTGCCACAGTCTCACAGCTCCAGTGACCCGGGTTCGGTTCTGTTTACTGCCACAGTCTCACAGCTCCAGTGACCTGGGTTCGGTTCTGTTTACTGCCACAGTCTCACAGCTCCAGTGACCTGGGTTCGGTTCTGTTTACTGCCACAGCCTCACAGCTCCAGTGACCTGGGTTCGGTTCTGTTTACTGCCACAGTCTCACAGCTCCAGTGTCCCGGGTTCGGTTCTGTTTACTGCCACAGTGTCACTGCTCCAGTGTCCCGGGTTCGGTTCTGTTTACTGCCACAGCCTCACAGCTCCAGTGACCTGGGTTCGGTTCTGTTTACTGCCACAGTCTCACAGCTCCAGTGACCCGGGTTCGGTTCTGTTTACTGCCACAGTCTCACAGCTCCAGTGACCCGGGTTCGGTTCTGTTTACTGCCACAGTCTCACAGCTCCAGTGACCCGGGTTCGGTTCTGTTTACTGCCACAGTCTCACAGCTCCAGTGACCTGGGTTCGGTTCTGTTTACTGCCGCAACCTCACTGCTCCAGTGACCTGAGTTCGGTTCTGTTTACTGCCGCAACCTCACAGCTCCAGTGACCTGAGTTCGGTTCTGTTTACTGCCGCAACCTCACAGCTCCAGTGACCCGGGTTCGGTTCTGTTTAATGCCACAGTCTCACAGCTCCAGTGACCTGGGTTCGGTTCTGTTTACTGCCGCAACCTCACAGCTCCAGTGACCTGGGTTCGGTTCTATTTACTGCCACAGCCTCACAGCTCCAGTGACCTGGGTTCGGTTCTATTTACTGCCACAGCCTCACAGCTCCAGTGACCTGGGTTCGGTTCTGTTTACTGCCACAGTCTCACAGCTCCAGTGTCCCGGGTTCGGTTCTGTTTACTGCCACAGTCTCACAGCTCCAGTGTCCCGGGTTCGGTTCTGTTTACTGCCACAGTCTCACAGCTCCAGTGACCTGGGTTCAGTTCTGTTTACTGCCACAGTCTCACAGCTCCAGTGACCCGGGTTCAGTTCTGTTTACTGCCACAGTCTCACAGCTCCAGTGTCCCGGGTTCGGTTCTGTTTACTGCCACAGTCTCACAGCTCCAGTGTCCCGGGTTCGGTTCTGTTTACTGCCACAGTCTCACAGCTCCAGTGACCTGGGTTCGGTTCTGTTTACTGCCACAGTCTCACAGCTCCAATGACCCGGGTTCGGTTCTGTTTACTGCCACAGTCTCACAGCTCCAGTGTCCCGGGTTCAGTTCTGTTTACTGCCACAGTCTCACAGCTCCAGTGTCCCGCGTTCGGTTCTGTTTACTGCCACAGTCTCACAGCTCCAGTGTCCTGGGTTCGGTTCTGGGGACTGCCACAGTCTCACAGCTCCAGTGACCCGGGTTCGGTTCTGTTTACTGCCACAGTCTCACAGCTCCAGTGTCCCGGGTTCAGTTCTGTTTACTGCCACAGTCTCACAGCTCCAGTGACCCGGGTTCGGTTCTGTTTACTGCCACAGTCTCACAGCTCCAGTGTCCCGGGTTCAGTTCTGTTTACTGCCACAGTCTCACAGCTCCAGTGTCCCGGGTTCGGTTCTGTTTACTGCCACAGTCTCACAGCTCCAGTGACCCGGGTTCGGTTCTGTTTACTGCCACAGTCTCACAGCTCCAGTGTCCCGGGTTCAGTTCTGTTTACTGCCACAGTCTCACAGCTCCAGTGACCCGGTTTCGGTTCTGTTTACTGCCACAGTCTCACAGCTCCAGTGTCCTGGGTTCGGTTCTGTTTACTGCCACAGGCTCACAGCTCCAGTGACCTGGGTTCGGTTCTGTTTACTGCCACAGTCTCACAGCTCCAGTGACCTGGGTTCGGTTCTGTTTACTGCCACAGTCTCACAGCTCCAGTGACCTGGGTTCGGTTCTGTTTACTGCCACAGTCTCACAGCTCCAGTGACCTGGGTTCGGTTCTGTTTACTGCCACAGTCTCACAGCTCCAGTGACCTGGGTTCAGTTCTGTTTACTGCCACAGTCTCACAGCTCCAGTGACCCGGGTTCGGTTCTGTTTACTGCCACAGTCTCACAGCTCCAGTGACATGGGTTCGGTTCTGTTTACTGCCACAGTCTCACAGCTCCAGTGACCCGGGTTCGGTTCTGTTTACTGCCACAGTCTCACAGCTCCGATGACCCGGGTTCGGTTCTGTTTACTGCCACAGTCTCACAGCTCCAGTGTCCCGGGTTCGGTTCTGTTTACTGCCACAGTCTCACAGCTCCAGTGTCCCGGGTTCGGTTCTGTTTACTGCCACAGTCTCACAGCTCCAGTGACCCGGGTTCAGTTCTGTTTACTGCCACAGTCTCACAGCTCCAGTGTCCCGGGTTCGGTTCTGTTTACTGCCACAGTCTCACAGCTCCAGTGACCCGGGTTCGGTTCTGTTTACTGCCACAGTCTCACAGCTCCAGTGACCTGGGTTCGGTTCTGTTTACTGCCACAGTCTCACAGCTCCAGTGACCCGGGTTCGGTTCTGTTTACTGCCACAGTCTCACCGCTCCAGTGACCTGGGTTCGGTTCTGTTTACTGCCACAGTCTCACAGCTCCAGTGACCTGGGTTCGGTTCTGTTTACTGCCACAGCCTCACAGCTCCACTGTCCCGGGTTCGGTTCTGGGGACTGCCACAGTCTCACAGCTCCAGTGACCTGGGTTCGGTTCTGTTTACTGCCACAGTCTCACAGCTCCAGTGACCCGGGTTCGGTTCTGTTTACTGCCACAGTCTCACAGCTCCAGTGACCCGGGTTCGGTTCTGTTTACTGCCACAGTCTCACAGCTCCAGTGACCCGGGTTTGGTTCTGTTTACTGTCACAGTCTCACAGCTCCAGTGTCCTGGGTTCGGTTCTGTTTACTGCCACAGTCTCACAGCTCCAGTGACCCGGGTTTGGTTCTGTTTACTGTCACAGTCTCACAGCTCCAGTGTCCTGGGTTCGGTTCTGTTTACTGTCACAGTCTCACAGCTCCAGTGACCTGGGTTCGGTTCTGTTTACTGCCACAGTCTCACAGCTCCAGTGACCTGGGTTCGGTTCTGTTTACTGCCACAGCCTCACAGCTCCAGTGACCTGGGTTCGGTTCTGTTTACTGTCACAGTCTCACAGCTCCAGTGACCTGGGTTCGGTTCTGTTTACTGCCACAGTCTCACAGCTCCAGTGACCCGGGTTCGGTTCTGTTTACTGCCACAGTCTCACAGCTCCAGTGACCCGGGTTCGGTTCTGTTTACTGCTACAGTCTCACAGCTCCGGTGACCCGGGTTCGGTTCTGTTTACTGCCACAGTCTCACAGCTCCAGTGACCCGGGTTCGGTTCTGTTTACTGCCACAGTCTCACAGCTCCGGTGACCCGGGTTCGGTTCTGTTTACTGCCACAGTCTCACAGCTCCGGTGACCCGGGTTCGGTTCTGTTTACTGCCACAGTCTCACAGCTCCAGTGACATGGGTTCGGTTCTGTTTACTGCCACAGCCTCACAGCTCCAGTGACCCGGGTTCGGTTCTGTTTACTGCCACAGCCTCACAGCTCCAGTGACCCGGGTTCGGTTCTGTTTACTGCCACAGTCTCACAGCTCCAGTGACCTGGGTTCGGTTCTGTTTACTGCCACAGTCTCACAGCTCCAGTGACCCGGGTTCGGTTCTGTTCACTGCCACAGTCTCACAGCTCCAGTGTCCCGGGTTCGGTTCTGCGTACTGCCACAGTCTCACAGCTCCAGTGACCTGGGTTCGGTTCTGTTTACTGCCACAGCCTCACAGCTCCAGTGTCCCGTGTTCGGTTCTGCGTACTGCCACAGTCTCACAGCTCCAGTGTCCCGGGTTCAGTTCTGTTTACTGCCACAGTCTCACAGCTCCAGTGTCCCGGGTTCGGTTCTGTTTACTGCCACAGTCTCACAGCTCCAGTGTCCTGGGTTCGGTTCTGGGGACTGCCACAGTCTCACAGCTCCAGTGTCCCGGGTTCAGTTCTGTTTACTGCCACAGTCTCACAGCTCCAGTAACCCGGGTTCGGTTCTGTTTACTGCCACAGTCTCACAGCTCCAGTGTCCCGGGTTCGGTTCTGTTTACTGCCACAGTCTCACAGCTCCAGTGTCCCGCGTTCGGTTCTGTTTACTGCCACAGTCTCACAGCTCCAGTGACCCGGGTTCGGTTCTGTTTACTGCCACAGTCTCACAGCTCCAGTGACCCGGGTTCGGTTCTGTTTACTGCCACAGTCTCACAGCTCCAGTGTCCCGCGTTCGGTTCTGTTTACTGCCACAGTCTCACAGCTCCAGTGTCCTGGGTTCGGTTCTGGGGACTGCCACAGTCTCACAGCTCCAGTGACCCGGGTTCGGTTCTGTTTACTTCCACAGTCTCACAGCTCCAGTGTCCCGGGTTCAGTTCTGTTTACTGCCACAGTCTCACAGCTCCAGTGACCCGGGTTCGGTTCTGTTTACTGCCACAGTCTCACAGCTCCAGTGTCCCGGGTTCGGTTCTGTTTACTGCCACAGTCTCACAGCTCCAGTGTCCCGGGTTCGGTTCTGTTTACTGCCACAGTCTCACAGCTCCAGTGACCCGGGTTCGGTTCTGTTTACTGCCACAGTCTCACAGCTCCAGTGACCCGGGTTCGGTTCTGTTTACTGCCACAGTCTCACAGCTCCAGTGTCCCGGGTTCGGTTCTGTTTACTGCCACAGTCTCACAGCTCCAGTGTCCCGGGTTCGGTTCTGTTTACTGCCACAGTCTCACAGCTCCAGTGACCCGGGTTCGGTTCTGTTTACTGCCACAGTCTCACAGCTCCAGTGACCCGGGTTCGGTTCTGTTTACTGCCACAGACTCACAGCTCCAGTGTCCCGGGTTCGGTTCTGTTTACTGCCACAGTCTCACAGCTCCAGTGTCCCGGGTTCGGTTCTGTTTACTGCCACAGTCTCACAGCTCCAGTGACCCGGGTTCGGTTCTGTTTACTGCCACAGTCTCACAGCTCCAGTGTCCCGGGTTCAGTTCTGTTTACTGCCACAGTCTCACAGCTCCAGTGTCCCGGGTTCGGTTCTGTTTACTGCCACAGTCTCACAGCTCCAGTGACCCGGTTTCGGTTCTGTTTACTGCCACAGTCTCACAGCTCCAGTGTCCTGGGTTCGGTTCTGTTTACTGCCACAGCCTCACAGATCCAGTGTCCTGGGTTCAGTTCTGTTTACTGCCACAGTCTCACAGCTCCAGTGACCCGGGTTCGGTTCTGTTTACTGCCACAGTCTCACAGCTCCAGTGACATGGGTTCGGTTCTGTTTACTGCCACAGTCTCACAGCTCCAGTGACCCGGGTTCGGTTCTGTTTACTGCCACAGTCTCACAGCTCCGGTGACCCGGGTTCGGTTCTGTTTACTGCCACAGTCTCACAGCTCCAGTGACCCGGGTTCGGTTCTGTTTACTGCCACAGCCTCACAGCTCCAGTGACATGGGTTCGGTTCTGTTTACTGCCACAGCCTCACAGCTCCAGTGACCTGGGTTCGGTTCTGTTTACTGCCACAGTCTCACAGCTCCAGTGACCTGGGTTCGGTTCTGTTTACTGCCACAGTCTCACAGCTCCAGTGACCTGGGTTCGGTTCTGTTTACTGCCACAGTCTCACAGCTCCAGTGACCTGGGTTCGGTTCTGTTTACTGCCACAGTCTCACAGCTCCAGTGTCCCGGGTTCGGTTCTGTTTACTGCCACAGTCTCACAGCTCCAGTGTCCCGGGTTCGGTTCTGCGTACTGCCACAGTCTCACAGCTCCAGTGACCTGGGTTCGGTTCTGTTTACTGCCACAGCCTCACAGCTCCAGTGACCTGGGTTCGGTTCTGTTTACTGCCACAGTCTCACAGCTCCAGTGACCCGGGTTCGGTTCTGTTTACTGCCACAGTCTCACAGCTCCAGTGTCCCGGGTTCGGTTCTGCGTACTGCCACAGTCTCACAGCTCCAGTGACCTGGGTTCGGTTCTGTTTACTGCCACAGCCTCACAGCTCCAGTGACCTGGGTTCGGTTCTGTTTACTGCCACAGTCTCACAGCTCCAGTGTCCCGGGTTCGGTTCTGTTTACTGCCACAGTCTCACTGCTCCAGTGTCCCGGGTTCGGTTCTGTTTACTGCCACAGCCTCACAGCTCCAGTGACCTGGGTTCGGTTCTGTTTACTGCCACAGTCTCACAGCTCCAGTGACCCGGGTTCGGTTCTGTTTACTGCCACAGTCTCACAGCTCCAGTGACCCGGGTTCGGTTCTGTTTACTGCCACAGTCTCACAGCTCCAGTGACCCGGGTTCGGTTCTGTTTTCTGCCACAGTCTCACAGCTCCAGTGACCCGGGTTCGGTTCTGTTTACTGCCACAGTCTCACAGCTCCAGTGACCTGGGTTCGGTTCTGTTTACTGCCGCAACCTCACAGCTCCAGTGACCTGGGTTCGGTTCTGTTTACTGCCACAGTCTCACAGCACCAGTGTCCCGGTTCGGTTCTGTTTACTGCCACAGTCTCACAGCTCCAGTGTCCCGGGTTCAGTTCTGTTTACTGCCACAGTCTCACAGCTCCAGTGTCCCGGGTTCGGTTCTGTTTACTGCCACAGTCTCACAGCTCCAGTGTCCCGGGTTCGGTTCTGTTTACTGCCGCAACCTCACAGCTCCAGTGACCTGGGTTCGGTTCTGTTTACTGCCACAGTCTCACAGCTCCAGTGTCCCGGGTTCAGTTCTGTTTACTGCCACAGTCTCACAGCTCCAGTGTCCCGGGTTCGGTTCTGTTTACTGCCACAGTCTCACAGCTCCAGTGTCCCGGGTTCGGTTCTGTTTACTGCCACAGTCTCACAGCTCCAGTGTCCCGGGTACTGTTCTGTTTACTGCCACAGTCTCACAGCTCCAGTGACCTGGGTTCGGTTCTGTTTACTGCCACAGTCTCACAGCTCCAGTGTCCCGGGTTCGGTTCTGGGGACTGCCACAGTCTCACAGCTCCAGTGACCCGGGTTCGGTTCTGTTTACTGCCACAGTCTCACAGCTCCAGTGTCCCGGGTTCAGTTCTGTTTACTGCCACAGTCTCACAGCTCCAGTGACCCGGGTTCGGTTCTGTTTACTGCCACAGTCTCACAGCTCCAGTGTCCCGGGTTCGGTTCTGTTTACTGCCACAGTCTCACAGCTCCAGTGTCCCGGGTTCGGTTCTGTTTACTGCCACAGTCTCACAGCTCCAGTGACCCGGGTTCGGTTCTGTTTACTGCCACAGTCTCACAGCTCCAGTGTCCTGAATTCGGTTCTGTTTACTGCCACAGCCTCACAGCTCCAGTGACCCGGGTTCGGTTCTGTTTACTGCCACTGTCTCACAGCTCCAGTGACCCGGGTTCGGTTCTGTTTACTGCCACAGTCTCACAGCTCCAGTGTCCCGGGTTCGGTTCTCTTTACTGCCACAGTCTCACAGCTCCAGTGACCCGGGTTCGGTTCTGTTTACTGCCACAGTCTCACAGCTCCAGTGTCCCGGGTTCGGTTCTGTTTACTGCCACAGTCTCACAGCTCCAGTGTCCCGGGTTCGGTTCTGTTTACTGCCACAGTCTCACAGCTCCAGTGACCCGGGTTCAGTTCTGTTTACTGCCACAGTCTCACAGCTCCAGTGTCCCGGGTTCGGTTCTGTTTACTGTCACAGTCTCACAGCTCCAGTGACCCGGGTTCAGTTCTGTTTACTGCCACAGTCTCACAGCTCCAGTGTCCCGGGTTCGGTTCTGTTTACTGCCACAGTCTCACAGCTCCAGTGACCTGGGTTCGGTTCTGTTTACTGCCACAGTCTCACAGCTCCAGTGACCTGGGTTCGGTTCTGTTTACTGCCACAGTCTCACAGCTCCAGTGACCCGGGTTCGGTTCTGTTTACTGCCACAGTCTCACAGCTCCAGTGACCCGGGTTCGGTTCTGTTTACTGCCACAGTCTCACAGCTCCAGTGACCTGGGTTCGGTTCTGTTTACTGTCACAGTCTCACAGCTCCAGTGACCCGGGTTCAGTTCTGTTTACTGCCACAGTCTCACAGCTCCAGTGACCTGGGTTCGGTTCTGTTTACTGCCACAGTCTCACAGCTCCAGTGTCCCGGGTTCGGTTCTGTTTACTGCCACAGTCTCACAGCTCCAGTGACCCGGGTTCGGTTCTGTTTACTGCCACAGTCTCACAGCTCCAGTGACCCAGGTTCGGTTCTGTTTACTGCCACAGTCTCACAGCTCCAGTGACCTGGGTTCGGTTCTGTTTACTGCCACAGTCTCACAGCTCCAGTGTCCCGGGTTCGGTTCTGTTTACTGCCACAGTCTCACAGCTCCAGTGTCCCGGGTTCGGTTCTGTTTACTGCCACAGTCTCACAGCTCCAGTGACCTGGGTTCGGTTCTGTTTACTGCCACAGTCTCACAGCTCCAGTGTCCCGGGTTCGGTTCTGTTTACTGTCACAGTCTCACAGCTCCAGTGACCCGGGTTCAGTTCTGTTTACTGCCACAGTCTCACAGCTCCCGTGTCCCGGGTTCGGTTCTGTTTACTGTCACAGTCTCACAGCTCCAGTGACCTGGGTTCGGTTCTGTTTACTGCCACAGTCTCTCAGCTCCAGTGACCCGGGTTCGGTTCTGTTTACTGCCACAGTCTCACAGCTCCAGTGTCCCGGGTTCGGTTCTGTTTACTGCCACAGTCTCTCAGCTCCAGTGAACCGGGTTCGGTTCTGTTTACTGCCACAGTCTCACAGCTCCAGTGACCCGGGTTCAGTTCTGTTTACTGCCACAGTCTCACAGCTCCAGTGTCCCGGGTTCGGTTCTGTTTACTGTCACAGTCTCACAGCTCCAGTGACCCGGGTTCAGTTCTGTTTACTGCCACAGTCTCACAGCTCCCGTGTCCCGGGTTCGGTTCTGTTTACTGTCACAGTCTCACAGCTCCAGTGACCTGGGTTCGGTTCTGTTTACTGCCACAGTCTCTCAGCTCCAGTGACCCGGGTTCGGTTCTGTTTACTGCCACAGTCTCACAGCTCCAGTGTCCCGGGTTCGGTTCTGTTTACTGCCACAGTCTCTCAGCTCCAGTGACCCGGGTTCGGTTCTGTTTACTGCCACAGTCTCACAGCTCCAGTGTCCCGGGTTCGGTTCTGTTTACTGCCACAGTCTCACAGCTCCAGTGACCCGGTTTCGGTTCTGTTTACTGCCACAGTCTCACAGCTCCAGTGTCCTGGGTTCGGTTCTGTTTACTGCCACAGCCTCACAGCTCCAGTGACCCGGGTTCGGTTCTGTTTACTGCCACAGTCTCACAGCTCCAGTGACCCGGGTTCGGTTCTGTTTACTGCCACAGTCTCACAGCTCCAGTGTCCCGGGTTCGGTTCTGTTTACTGCCACAGTCTCACAGCTCCAGTGTCCTTGGTTCGGTTCTGTTTACTGCCGCAACCTCACAGCTCCAGTGACCTGAGTTCGGTTCTGTTCACTGCCGCAACCTCACAGCTCCAGTGACCCGGGTTCGGTTCTGTTTAATGCCACAGTCTCACAGCTCCAGTGACCTGGGTTCGGTTCTGTTTACAGCCGCAACCTCACAGCTCCAGTGACCTGGGTTCGGTTCTGTTTACTGCCACAGTCTCACAGCTCCAGTGTCCCGGGTTCGGTTCTGTTTACTGCCACAGTCTCACAGCTCCAGTGTCCCGGGTTCGGTTCTGTTTACTGCCACAGTCTCACAGCTCCAGTGACCCGGGTTCGGTTCTGTTTACTGCCACAGTCTCACAGCTCCAGTGTCCTGGGTTCGGTTCTGTTTACTGCCACAGCCTCACAGCTCCAGTGACCCGGGTTCGGTTCTGTTTACTGCCACTGTCTCACAGCTCCAGTGACCCGGGTTCGGTTCTGTTTACTGCCACAGTCTCACAGCTCCAGTGTCCCGGGTTCGGTTCTCTTTACTGCCACAGTCTCACAGCTCCAGTGTCCCGGGTTCGGTTCTGTTTACTGCCACAGTCTCACAGCTCCAGTGTCCCGGGTTCGGTTCTGTTTACTGCCACAGTCTCACAGCTCCAGTGTCCCGGGTTCGGTTCTGTTTACTGCCACAGTCTCACAGCTCCAGTGACCCGGGTTCAGTTCTGTTTACTGCCACAGTCTCACAGCTCCAGTGTCCCGGGTTCGGTTCTGTTTACTGTCACAGTCTCACAGCTCCAGTGACCCGGGTTCAGTTCTGTTTACTGCCACAGTCTCACAGCTCCAGTGTCCCGGGTTCGGTTCTGTTTACTGCCACAGTCTCACAGCTCCAGTGACCTGGGTTCGGTTCTGTTTACTGCCACAGTCTCACAGCTCCAGTGACCTGGGTTCGGTTCTGTTTACTGCCACAGTCTCACAGCTCCAGTGACCCGGGTTCGGTTCTGTTTACTGCCACAGTCTCACAGCTCCAGTGACCCGGGTTCGGTTCTGTTTACTGCCACAGTCTCACAGCTCCAGTGACCTGGGTTCGGTTCTGTTTACTGTCACAGTCTCACAGCTCCAGTGACCGGGGTTCAGTTCTGTTTACTGCCACAGTCTCACAGCTCCAGTGACCTGGGTTCGGTTCTGTTTACTGCCACAGTCTCACAGCTCCAGTGTCCCGGGTTCGGTTCTGTTTACTGCCACAGTCTCACAGCTCCAGTGACCCGGGTTCGGTTCTGTTTACTGCCACAGTCTCACAGCTCCAGTGACCCAGGTTCGGTTCTGTTTACTGCCACAGTCTCACAGCTCCAGTGACCTGGGTTCGGTTCTGTTTACTGCCACAGTCTCACAGCTCCAGTGTCCCGGGTTCGGTTCTGTTTACTGCCACAGTCTCACAGCTCCAGTGTCCCGGGTTCGGTTCTGTTTACTGCCACAGTCTCACAGCTCCAGTGACCTGGGTTCGGTTCTGTTTACTGCCACAGTCTCACAGCTCCAGTGTCCCGGGTTCGGTTCTGTTTACTGCCACAGTCTCACAGCTCCAGTGACCCGGGTTCAGTTCTGTTTACTGCCACAGTCTCACAGCTCCAGTGTCCCGGGTTCGGTTCTGTTTACTGTCACAGTCTCACAGCTCCAGTGACCCGGGTTCAGTTCTGTTTACTGCCACAGTCTCACAGCTCCAGTGTCCCGGGTTCGGTTCTGTTTACTGTCACAGTCTCACAGCTCCAGTGACCTGGGTTCGGTTCTGTTTACTGCCACAGTCTCTCAGCTCCAGTGACCCGGGTTCGGTTCTGTTTACTGCCACAGTCTCACAGCTCCAGTGTCCCGGGTTCGGTTCTGTTTACTGCCACAGTCTCTCAGCTCCAGTGACCCGGGTTCGGTTCTGTTTACTGCCACAGTCTCACAGCTCCAGTGTCCCGGGTTCAGTTCTGTTTACTGCCACAGTCTCACAGCTCCAGTGTCCCGGGTTCGGTTCTGTTTACTGCCACAGTCTCACAGCTCCAGTGACCCGGTTTCGGTTCTGTTTACTGCCACAGTCTCACAGCTCCAGTGTCCTGGGTTCGGTTCTGTTTACTGCCACAGCCTCACAGCTCCAGTGACCCGGGTTCGGTTCTGTTTACTGCCACAGTCTCACAGCTCCAGTGACCCGGGTTCGGTTCTGTTTACTGCCACAGTCTCACAGCTCCAGTGTCCCGGGTTCAGTTCTGTTTACTGCCACAGTCTCACAGCTCCAGTGTCCCGGGTTCGGTTCTGTTTACTGCCACAGTCTCACAGCTCCAGTGTCCTGGGTTCGGTTCTGTTTACTGCCGCAACCTCACAGCTCCAGTGACCTGAGTTCGGTTCTGTTCACTGCCGCAACCTCACAGCTCCAGTGACCCGGGTTCGGTTCTGTTTAATGCCACAGTCTCACAGCTCCAGTGACCTGGGTTCGGTTCTGTTTACTGCCGCAACCTCACAGCTCCAGTGACCTGGGTTCGGTTCTGTTTACTGCCACAGTCTCACAGCTCCAGTGTCCCGGGTTCGGTTCTGTTTACTGCCACAGTCTCACAGCTCCAGTGTCCCGGGTTCGGTTCTGTTTACTGCCGCAACCTCACAGCTCCAGTGACCTGGGTTCGGTTCTGTTTAATGCCACAGTCTCACAGCTCCAGTGTCCCGGGTTCAGTTCTGTTTACTTCCACAGTCTCACAGCTCCAGTGTCCCGGGTTCGGTTCTGTTTACTGCCACAGTCTCACAGCTCCAGTGTCCCGGGTTCGGTTCTGTTTACTGCCACAGTCTCACAGCTCCAGTGTCCCGGGTTCTGTTCTGTTTACTGCCACAGTCTCACAGCTCCAGTGTCCCGGGTTCGGTTCTGTTTACTGCCACAGTCTCACAGCTCCCGTGACCCGGGTTCGGTTCTGTTTACAGCCACAGTCTCACAGCTCCAGTGTCCCGGGTTCAGTTCTGTTTACTGCCACAGTCTCACAGCTCCAGTGTCCCGGGTTCGGTTCTGTTTACTGTCACAGTCTCACAGCTCCAGTGTCCTGGGTTCGGTTCTGTTTACTGCCACAGTCTCACAGCTCCAGTGTCCCGGGTTCAGTTCTGTTTACTGCCACAGTCTCACAGCTCCAGTGTCCCGGGTTCGGTTCTGTTTACTGCCACAGTCTCACAGCTCCAGTGTCCTGGGTTCGGTTCTGGGGACTGCCACAGTCTCACAGCTCCAGTGACCCGGGTTCGGTTCTGTTTACTGCCACAGTCTCACAGCTCCAGTGACCCGGGTTCGGTTCTGTTTACTGCCACAGTCTCACAGCTCCAGTGACCTGGGTTCGGTTCTGTTTACTGTCACAGTCTCACAGCTCCAGTGACCCGGGTTCAGTTCTGTTTACTGCCACAGTCTCACAGCTCCAGTGACCTGGGTTCGGTTCTGTTTACTGCCACAGTCTCACAGCTCCAGTGTCCCGGGTTCGGTTCTGTTTACTGCCACAGTCTCACAGCTCCAGTGACCCGGGTTCGGTTCTGTTTACTGCCACAGTCTCACAGCTCCAGTGACCCAGGTTCGGTTCTGTTTACTGCCACAGTCTCACAGCTCCAGTGACCTGGGTTCGGTTCTGTTTACTGCCACAGTCTCACAGCTCCAGTGTCCCGGGTTCGGTTCTGTTTACTGCCACAGTCTCACAGCTCCAGTGACCTGGGTTCAGTTCTGTTTACTGCCACAGTCTCACAGCTCCAGTGTCCCGGGTTCGGTTCTGTTTACTGTCACAGTCTCACAGCTCCAGTGACCCGGGTTCAGTTCTGTTTACTGCCACAGTCTCACAGCTCCAGTGTCCCGGGTTCGGTTCTGTTTACTGTCACAGTCTCACAGCTCCAGTGACCTGGGTTCGGTTCTGTTTACTGCCACAGTCTCTCAGCTCCAGTGACCCGGGTTCGGTTCTGTTTACTGCCACAGTCTCACAGCTCCAGTGTCCCGGGTTCGGTTCTGTTTACTGCCACAGTCTCTCAGCTCCAGTGACCCGGGTTCGGTTCTGTTTACTGCCACAGTCTCACAGCTCCAGTGTCCCGGGTTCAGTTCTATTTACTGCCACAGTCTCACAGCTCCAGTGTCCCGGGTTCGGTTCTGTTTACTGCCACAGTCTCACAGCTCCAGTGACCCGGTTTCGGTTCTGTTTACTGCCACAGTCTCACAGCTCCAGTGTCCTTGGTTCGGTTCTGTTTACTGCCACAGCCTCACAGCTCCAGTGACCCGGGTTCGGTTCTGTTTACTGCCACAGTCTCACAGCTCCAGTGACCCGGGTTCGGTTCTGTTTACTGCCACAGTCTCACAGCTCCAGTGTCCCGGGTTCGGTTCTGTTTACTGCCAGAGTCTCACAGCTCCAGTGTCCCGGGTTCGGTTCTGTTTACTGCCACAGTCTCACAGCTCCAGTGTCCTGGGTTCGGTTCTGTTTACTGCCGCAACCTCACAGCTCCAGTGACCTGAGTTCGGTTCTGTTCACTGCCGCAACCTCACAGCTCCAGTGACCCGGGTTCGGTTCTGTTTAATGCCACAGTCTCACAGCTCCAGTGACCTGGGTTCGGTTCTGTTTACTGCCGCAACCTCACAGCTCCAGTGACCTGGGTTCGGTTCTGTTTACTGCCACAGTCTCACAGCTCCAGTGTCCCGGGTTCGGTTCTGTTTACTGCCACAGTCTCACAGCTCCAGTGTCCCGGGTTCGGTTCTGTTTACTGCCGCAACCTCACAGCTCCAGTGACCTGGGTTCGGTTCTGTTTAATGCCACAGTCTCACAGCTCCAGTGTCCCGGGTTCAGTTCTGTTTACTGCCACAGTCTCACAGCTCCAGTGTCCCGGGTTCGGTTCTGTTTACTGCCACAGTCTCACAGCTCCAGTGTCCCGGGTTCGGTTCTGTTTACTGCCACAGTCTCACAGCTCCAGTGTCCCGGGTTCTGTTCTGTTTACTGCCACAGTCTCACAGCTCCAGTGTCCCGGGTTCGGTTCTGTTTACTGCCACAGTCTCACAGCTCCCGTGACCCGGGTTCGGTTCTGTTTACAGCCACAGTCTCACAGCTCCAGTGTCCTGGGTTCGGTTCTGTTTACTGCCACAGTCTCACAGCTCCAGTGTCCCGGGTTCAGTTCTGTTTACTGCCACAGTCTCACAGCTCCAGTGTCCCGGGTTCGGTTCTGTTTACTGCCACAGTCTCACAGCTCCAGTGTCCTGGGTTCGGTTCTGGGGACTGCCACAGTCTCACAGATCCAGTGACCCGGGTTCGGTTCTGTTCACTGCCACAGTCTCACAGCTCCAGTGTCCCGGGTTCAGTTCTGTTTACTGCCACAGTCTCACAGCTCCAGTGACCCGGGTTCGGTTCTGTTTACTGCCACAGTCTCACAGCTCCAGTGTCCCGGGTTCGGTTCTGTTTACTGCCACAGTCTCACAGCTCCAGTGTCCCGGGTTCGGTTCTGTTTACTGCCACAGTCTCACAGCTCCAGTGACCCGGGTTCGGTTCTGTTTACTGCCACAGTCTCACAGCTCCAGTGTCCTGGGTTCGGTTCTGTTTACTGCCACAGCCTCACAGCTCCAGTGACCCGGGTTCGGTTCTGTTTACTGCCACAGTCTCACAGCTCCAGTGACCCGGGTTCGGTTCTGTTTACTGCCACAGTCTCACAGCTCCAGTGTCCCGGGTTCGGTTCTGTTTACTGCCACAGTCTCACAGCTCCAGTGACCCGGGTTCGGTTCTGTTTACTGCCACAGTCTCACAGCTCCAGTGTCCCGGGTTCGGTTCTGTTTACTGCCACAGTCTCACAGCTCCAGTGACCTGGGTTCGGTTCTGTCTACTGCCACAGTCTCACAGCTCCAGTGACCTAGGTTCGGTTCTGTTTACTGCCACAGTCTCACAGCTCCAGTGACCCGGGTTCGGTTCTGTTTACTGCCACAGTCTCACAGCTCCAGTGACCCGGGTTCGGTTCTGTTTACTGCCACAGTCTCACAGCTCCAGTGACCCGGGTTCGGTTCTGTTTACTGCCACAGTCTCACAGCTCCAGTGTCCCGGGTTCGGTTCTGTTTACTGCCACAGTCTCACAGCTCCAGTGTCCTGGGTTCGGTTCTGTTTACTGCCACAGACTCACAGCTCCAGTGACCTGGGTTCGGTTCTGTTTTCTGCCACAGTCTCACAGCTCCAGTGTCCCGGGTTCGGTTCTGTTTACTGCCTAGTCTCACAGCTCCAGTGACCCGGGTTCGGTTCTGTTTACTGCCACAGTCTCACAGCTCCCGTGACCCAGGTTCGGTTCTGTTTACTGCCACAGTCTCACAGCTCCAGTGTCCCGGGTTCGGTTCTGTTTACTGCCACAGTCTCACAGCTCCAGTGACCCGGGTTCGGTTCTGTTTACTGCCACAGTCTCACAGCTCCAGTGTCCCGGGTTCGGTTCTGTTTACTGCCACAGTCTCACAGCTCCAGTGTCCCGGGTTCGGTTCTGTTTACTGTCACAGTCTCACAGCTCCAGTGTCCCGGGTTCGGTTCTGTTTACTGCCACAGTCTCACAGCTCCAGTGACCTGGGTTCGGTTCTGTTTACTGCCACAGTCTCACAGCTCCAGTGTCCCGGGTTCGGTTCTGTTTACTGCCACAGTCTCACAGCTCCAGTGACCCGGGTTCAGTTCTGTTTACTGCCACAGTCTCACAGCTCCAGTGTCCCGGGTTCGGTTCTGTTTACTGTCACAGTCTCACAGCTCCAGTGACCCGGGTTCAGTTCTTTTTACTGCCAGAGTCTCACAGCTCCAGTGTCCCGGGTTCGGTTCTGTTTACTGTCACAGTCTCACAGCTCCAGTGACCCGGGTTCGGTTCTGTTTACTGCCACAGTCTCACAGCTCCAGTGTCCCGGGTTCAGTTCTGTTTACTGCCACAGTCTCACAGCTCCAGTGTCCCGGGTTCGGTTCTTTTTACTGCCACAGTCTCACAGCTCCAGTGACCCGGTTTCGGTTCTGTTTACTGCCACAGTCTCACAGCTCCAGTGTCCTGGGTTCGGTTCTGTTTACTGCCACAGCCTCACAGCTCCAGTGACCCGGTTTCGGTTCTGTTTACTGCCACAGTCTCACAGCTCCAGTGACCCGGGTTCGGTTCTGTTTACTGCCACAGTCTCACAGCTCCAGTGTCCCGGGTTCGGTTCTGTTTACTGCCACAGTCTCACAGCTCCAGTGACCTGGGTTCGGTTCTGTTTACTGCCACAGTCTCACAGCTCCAGTGTCCCGGGTTCGTTTCTGTTTACTGCCACAGTCTCACAGCTCCAGTGACCTGGGTTCGGTTCTGTTTACTGCACAGTCTCACAGCTCCAGTGTCCCGGGTTCGGTTCTGTTTACTGCCACAGTCTCACAGCTCCAGTGACCCGGGTTCGGTTCTGTTTACTGCCACAGTCTCACAGCTCCAGTGACCCAGGTTCGGTTCTGTTTACTGCCACAGTCTCACAGCTCCAGTGACCTGGGTTCGGTTCTGTTTACTGCCACAGTCTCACAGCTCCAGTGTCCCGGGTTCGGTTCTGCTTACTGCCACAGTCTCACAGCTCCAGTGTCCCGGGTTCGGTTCTGTTTACTGCCACAGTCTCACAGCTCCAGTGACCTGGGTTCGGTTCTGTTTACTGCCACAGTCTCACAGCTCCAGTGTCCCGGGTTCGGTTCTGTTTACTGCCACAGTCTCACAGCTCCAGTGACCCGGGTTCAGTTCTGTTTACTGCCACAGTCTCACAGCTCCAGTGTCCCGGGTTCGGTTCTGTTTACTGTCACAGTCTCACAGCTCCAGTGACCCGGGTTCAGTTCTGTTTACTGCCACAGTCTCACAGCTCCAGTGTCCCGGGTTCGGTTCTGTTTACTGTCACAGTCTCACAGCTCCAGTGTCCCGGGTTCGGTTCTGTTTACTGCCACAGTCTCACAGCTCCAGTGACCCGGGTTCGGTTCTGTTTACTGCCACAGTCTCACAGCTCCAGTGTCCCGGGTTCACTTCTGTTTACTGCCACAGTCTCACAGCTCCAGTGTCCCGGGTTCGGTTCTGTTTACTGCCACAGTCTCACAGCTCCAGTGACCCGGTTTCGTTTCTGTTTACTGCCACAGTCTCACAGCTCCAGTGTCCTGGGTTCGGTTCTGTTTACTGCCACAGCCTCACAGCTCCAGTGACCCGGGTTCGGTTCTGTTTACTGCCACAGTCTCACAGCTCCAGTGACCCGGGTTCGGTTCTGTTTACTGCCACAGTCTCACAGCTCCAGTGTCCCGGGTTCGGTTCTGTTTACTGCCACAGTCTCACAGCTCCAGTGACCCGGGTTCGGTTCTGTTTACTGCCACAGTCTCACAGCTCCAGTGTCCCGGGTTCGGTTCTGTTTACTGCCACAGTCTCACAGCTCCAGTGACCTGGGTTCGGTTCTGTTTACTGCCACAGTCTCACAGCTCCAGTGTCCCGGGTTCGGTTCTGTTTACTGCCACAGTCTCACAGCTCCAGTGACCCGGGTTCGGTTCTGTTTACTGCCACAGTCTCACAGCTCCAGTGTCCCGGGTTCGGTTCTGTTTACTGCCACAGTCTCACAGCTCCAGTGACCTTGGTTCGGTTCTGTTTACTGCCACAGTCTCACAGCTCCAGTGACTCGGGTTCGGTTCTGTTTACTGCCACAGTCTCACAGCTCCAGTGTCCCGGGTTCGGTTCTGTTTACTGTCACAGTCTCACAGCTCCAGTGTCCCGGGTTCGGTTCTGTTTACTGCCACAGTCTCACAGCTCCAGTGACCTGGGTTCGGTTCTGTTTACTGCCACAGTCTCACAGCTCCAGTGACCTGGGTTCGGTTCTGTTTACTGCCACAGTCTCACAGCTCCAGTGACCCGGGTTCGGTTCTGTTTACTGCCACAGTCTCACAGCTCCAGTGTCCCGGGTTCGGTTCTGTTTACTGCCACAGTCTCACAGCTCCAGTGACCTGGGTTCGGTTCTGTTTACTGCCACAGTCTCACAGCTCCAGTGACCCGGGTTCGGTTCTGTTTACTGCCACAGTCTCACAGCTCCAGTGACCCGGGTTCGGTTCTGTTTACTGCCACTGTCTCACTGCTCCAGTGACCTGGGTTCGGTTCTGTTTACTGCCACAGTCTCACAGCTCCAGTGACCTGGGTTCGGTTCTGTTTACTGCCACAGTCTCACAGCTCCAGTGACCCGGGTTCAGTTCTGTTTACTGCCTCAGTCTCACAGCTCCAGTGTCCCGGGTTCGGTTCTGTTTACTGCCACAGTCTCACAGCTCCAGTGACCTGGGTTCGGTTCTGTTTACTGCCACAGTCTCACAGCTCCAGTGTCCTGGGTTCGGTTCTGTTTACTGCCACAGTCTCACAGCTCCAGTGACCGGGGTTAGGTTCTGTTTACTGCCACAGTCTCACAGCTCCAGTGACCTGGGTTCGGTTCTGTTTACTGCCACAGTCTCACAGCTCCCGTGACCTGGGTTCGGTTCTGTTTACTGCCACAGTCTCACAGCTCCAGTGACCTTGGTTTGGTTCTGTTTACTGCCACAGTCTCACAGCTCCAGTGTCCCGGGTTCGGTTCTGTTTACTGCCACAGTCTCACAGCTCCAGTGACCCGGGTTCGGTTCTGTTTACTGCCACAGTCTCACAGCTCCAGTGTCCCGGGTTCGGTTCTGTTTACTGCCACAGTCTCACAGCTCCAGTGACCTGGGTTCGGTTCTGTTTACTGCCACAGTCTCACAGCTCCAGTGTCCCGGGTTCGGTTCTGTTTACTGCCACAGTCTCACAGCTCCAGTGACCCGGGTTCGGTTCTGTTTACTGCCACAGTCTCACAGCTCCAGTGTCCCGGGTTCGGTTCTGTTTACTGCCACAGTCTCACAGCTCCAGTGTCCCGGGTTCGGTTCTGTTTACTGTCACAGTCTCACAGCTCCAGTGTCCCGGGTTCGGTTCTGTTTACTGCCACAGTCTCACAGCTCCAGTGACCTGGGTTCGGTTCTGTTTACTGCCACAGTCTCACAGCTCCAGTGACCTGGGTTCGGTTCTGTTTACTGCCACAGTCTCACAGCTCCAGTGACCCGGGTTCGGTTCTGTTTACTGCCACAGTCTCACAGCTCCAGTGTCCCGGGTTCGGTTCTGTTTACTGCCACAGTCTCACAGCTCCAGTGACCTGGGTTCGGTTCTGTTTACTGCCACAGTCTAACAGCTCCAGTGACCCGGGTTCGGTTCTGTTTACTGCCACAGTCTCACAGCTCCAGTGTCCCGGGTTCGGTTCTGTTTACTGCCACAGTCTCACAGCTCCAGTGACCTGGGTTCGGTTCTGTTTACTGCCACAGTCTAACAGCTCCAGTGACCCGGGTTCGGTTCTGTTTACTGTCACAGTCTCACAGCTCCAGTGACCCGAGTTCAGTTCTGTTTACTGCCACAGTCTCACAGCTCCAGTGACCTGGGTTCGGTTCTGTTTATTGCCACAGTCTCACAGCTCCAGTGACCCGGGTTCGGTTCTGTTTACTGCCACAGTCTCACAGCTCCAGTGACCCGGGTTCAGTTCTGTTTACTGCCACAGTCTCACAGCTCCAGTGTCCCGGGTTCGGTTCTGTTTACTGCCACAGTCTCACAGCTCCAGTGACCCAGGTTCGGTTCTGTTTACTGCCACAGTCTCACAGCTCCAGTGTCCCGGGTTCGGTTCTGTTTACTGTCACAGTCTCACAGCTCCAGTGACCCGGGTTCAGTTCTATTTACTGCCACAGTCTCACAGCTCCAGTGTCCCGGGTTCGGTTCTGTTTACTGCCACAGTCTCACAGCTCCAGTGACCTGGGTTCGGTTCTGCTTGCTGCCACAGTCTCACAGCTCCAGTGACCTGGGTTCGGTTCTGTTTACTGCCACAGTCTCACAGCTCCAGTGACCCGGGTTCGGTTCTGTTTACTGCCACAGTCCCACAGCTCCAGTGACCCGGGTTCAGTTCTGTTTACTGCCACAGTCTCACAGCTCCAGTGACCCGGGTTCGGTTCTGTTTACTGCCACAGTCCCACAGCTCCAGTGACCCGGGTTCGGTTCTGTTTACTGCCACAGTCTCACAGCTCCAGTGACCTGGGTTCGGTTCTGTTTACTGTCACAGTCTCACAGCTCCAGTGACCCGGGTTCAGTTCTGTTTACTGCCACAGTCTCACAGCTCCAGTGACCCGGGTTCGGTTCTGTTTACTGCCACAGTCTCACAGCTCCGGTGTCCCGGGTTCGGTTCTGTTTACTGCCACAGTCTCACAGCTCCAGTGTCCCGGGTTCGGTTCTGTTTACTGCCACAGTCTCACAGCTCCAGTGACCTGGGTTCGGTTCTGTTTACTGCCACAGTCTCACAGCTCCAGTGACCCGGGTTCGGTTCTGTTTACTGCCACAGTCTCACAGCTCCAGTGTCCCGGGTTCGGTTCTGTTTACTGCCACAGTCTCACAGCTCCAGTGTCCCGGGTTCGGTTCTGTTTACTGCCACAGTCTCACAGCTCCAGTGACCTGGGTTCAGTTCTGTTTACAGCCACAGTCTCACAGCTCCAGTGACCCGGGTTCGGTTCTGTTTACTGCCACAGTCTCACAGCTCCAGTGACCCGGGTTCGGTTCTGTTTACTGCCACAGTCTCACAGCTCCAGTGTCCCGGGTTCGGTTCTGTTTACTGCCACAGTCTCACAGCTCCAGTGACCTGGGTTCGGTTCTATTTACTGCCACAGTCTCACAGCTCCAGTGTCCCGGGTTCGGTTCTGTTTACTGCCACAGTCTCACAGCTCCAGTGACCCGGGTTCGGTTCTGTTTACTGCCACAGTCTCACAGCTCCAGTGACCCAGGTTCGGTTCTGTTTACTGCCACAGTCTCACAGCTCCAGTGACCTGGGTTCGGTTCTGTTTACTGCCACAGTCTCACAGCTCCAGTGACCTGGGTTCAGTTCTGTTTACTGCCACAGTCTCACAGCTCCAGTGACCCGGGTTCGGTTCTGTTTACTGCCACAGTCTCACAGCTCCAGTGACCCGGGTTCGGTTCTGTTTACTGCCACAGTCTCACAGCTCCAGTGTCCCGGGTTCGGTTCTGTTTACTGCCACAGTCTCACAGCTCCAGTGACCTGGGTTCGGTTCTATTTACTGCCACAGTCTCACAGCTCCAGTGTCCCGGGTTCGGTTCTGTTTACTGCCACAGTCTCACAGCTCCAGTGACCCGGGTTCGGTTCTGTTTACTGCCACAGTCTCACAGCTCCAGTGACCCAGGTTCGGTTCTGTTTACTGCCACAGTCTCACAGCTCCAGTGTCCCGGGTTCGGTTCTGTTTACTGCCACAGTCTCACAGCTCCAGTGTCCCGGGTTCGGTTCTGTTTACTGCCACAGTCTCACAGCTCCAGTGACCTGGGTTCGGTTCTGTTTACTGCCACAGTCTCACAGCTCCAGTGTCCCGGGTTCGGTTCTGTTTACTGCCACAGTCTCACAGCTCCAGTGTCCCGGGTTCGGTTCTGTTTACTGTCACAGTCTCACAGCTCCAGTGTCCCGGGTTCGGTTCTGTTTACTGCCACAGTCTCACAGCTCCAGTGACCTGGGTTCGGTTCTGTTTACTGCCACAGTCTCACAGCTCCAGTGTCCCGGGTTCGGTTCTGTTTACTGCCACAGTCTCACAGCTCCAGTGACCTGGGTTTGGTTCTGTTTACTGCCACAGTCTCACAGCTCCAGTGACCTGGGTTCGGTTCTGTTTACTGCCACAGTCTCACAGCTCCAGTGACCCGGGTTCAGTTCTGTTTACTGCCACAGTCTCACAGCTCCAGTGTCCCGGGTTCGGTTCTGTTTACTGTCACAGTCTCACAGCTCCAGTGACCCGGGTTCAGTTCTGTTTACTGCCACAGTCTCACAGCTCCAGTGTCCCGGGTTCGGTTCTGTTTACTGTCACAGTCTCACAGCTCCAGTGTCCCGGGTTCGGTTCTGTTTACTGCCACAGTCTCACAGCTCCAGTGACCTGGGTTCGGTTCTGTTTACTGCCACAGTCTCACAGCTCCAGTGTCCCGGGTTCGGTTCTTTTTACTGCCACAGTCTCACAGCTCCAGTGACCTGGGTTTGGTTCTGTTTACTGCCACAGTCTCACAGCTCCAGTGACCTGGGTTCGGTTCTGTTTACTGCCACAGTCTCACAGCTCCAGTGACCCGGGTTCAGTTCTGTTTACTGCCACAGTCTCACAGCTCCAGTGTCGCCGGTTCGGTTCTGTTTACTGTCACAGTCTCACAGCTCCAGTGACCCGGGTTCAGTTCTGTTTACTGCCACAGTCTCACAGCTCCAGTGTCCCGGGTTCGGTTCTGTTTACTGTCACAGTCTCACAGCTCCATTGACCCGGGTTCGGTTCTGTTTACTGCCACAGTCTCACAGCTCCAGTGTCCCGGGTTCAGTTCTGTTTACTGCCACAGTCTCACAGCTCCAGTGTCCCGGGTTCGGTTCTGTTTACTGCCACAGTCTCACAGCTCCAGTGACCCGGTTTCGGTTCTGTTTACTGCCACAGTCTCACAGCTCCAGTGTCCTGGGTTCGGTTCTGTTTACTGCCACAGCCTCACAGCTCCAGTGACCCGGGTTCGGTTCTGTTTACTGCCACAGTCTCACAGCTCCAGTGTCCCGGGTTCGGTTCTGTTTACTGCCACAGTCTCACAGCTCCAGTGACCCGGGTTCGGTTCTGTTTACTGCCACAGTCTCACAGCTCCAGTGTCCCGGGTTCGGTTCTGTTTACTGCCACAGTCTCACAGCTCCAGTGACCCGGGTTCGGTTCTGTTTACTGCCACAGTCTCACAGCTCCAGTGTCCCGGGTTCGGTTCTGTTTACTGCCACAGTCTCACAGCTCCAGTGTCCTGGGTTCGGTTCTGTTTACTGCCACAGCCTCACAGCTCCAGTGACCCGGGTTCGGTTCTGTTTACTGCCACAGTCTCACAGCTCCAGTGTCCTGGGTTCGGTTCTGTTTACTGCCACAGCCTCACAGCTCCAGTGACCCGGGTTCGGTTCTGTTTACTGCCACAGCCTCACAGCTCCAGTGACCCGGTTTCGGTTCTGTTTACTGCCACAGTCTCACAGCTCCAGTGTCCTGGGTTCGGTTCTGTTTACTGCCACAGCCTCACAGCTCCAGTGACCCGGGTTCGGTTCTGTTTACTGCCACAGTCTCACAGCTCCAGTGTCCCGGGTTCGGTTCTGTTTACTGCCACAGTCTCACAGCTCCAGTGACCCGGGTTCGGTTCTGTTTACTGCCACAGTCTCACAGCTCCAGTGTCCCGGGTTCGGTTCTGTTTACTGCCACAGTCTCACAGCTCCAGTGACCCGGGTTCGGTTCTGTTTACTGCCACAGTCTCACAGCTCCAGTGTCCCGGGTTCGGTTCTGTTTACTGCCACAGTCTCACAGCTCCAGTGACCCGGGTTCAGTTCTGTTTACTGCCACAGTCTCACAGCTCCAGTGTCCCGGGTTCGGTTCTGTTTACTGTCACAGTCTCACAGCTCCAGTGACCCGGGTTCAGTTCTGTTTACTGCCACAGTCTCACAGCTCCAGTGTCCCGGGTTCGGTTCTGTTGACTGTTACAGTCTCACAGCTCCAGTGTCCCGGGTTCGGTTCTGTTGACTGCCACAGTCTCACAGCTCCAGTGACCCGGGTTCGGTTCTGTTTACTGCCACAGTCTCACAGCTCCAGTGTCCCGGGTTCAGTTCTGTTTACTGCCACAGTCTCACAGCTCCAGTGTCCCGGGTTCGGTTCTGTTTACTGCCACAGTCTCAGAGCTCCAGTGACCCGGTTTCGGTTCTGTTTACAGCCACAGTCTCACAGCTCCAGTGTCCTGGGTTCGGTTCTGTTTACTGCCACAGCCTCACAGCTCCAGTGACCCGGGTTCGGTTCTGTTTACTGCCACAGTCTCACAGCTCCAGTGACCCGGGTTCGGTTCTGTTTACTGCCACAGTCTCACAGCTCCAGTGTCCCGGGTTCGGTTCTGTTTACTGCCACAGTCTCACAGCTCCAGTGACCCGGGTTCGGTTCTGTTTACTGCCACAGTCTCACAGCTCCAGTGTCCCGGGTTCGGTTCTGTTTACTGCCACAGTCTCACAGCTCCAGTGACCTGGGTTCGGTTCTGTTTACTGCCACAGTCTCACAGCTCCAGTGTCCCGGGTTCGGTTCTGTTTACTGCCACAGTCTCACAGCTCCAGTGACCCGGGTTCGGTTCTGTTTACTGCCACAGTCTCACAGCTCCAGTGTCCCGGGTTCGGTTCTGTTTACTGTCACAGTCTCACAGCTCCAGTGTCCCGGGTTCGGTTCTGTTTACTGCCACAGTCTCACAGCTCCAGTGACCTGGGTTCGGTTCTGTTTACTGCCACAGTCTCACAGCTCCAGTGACTTGGGTTCGGTTCTGTTTACTGCCACAGTCTCACAGCTCCAGTGACCCGGGTTCGGTTCTGTTTACTGCCACAGTCTCACAGCTCCAGTGTACCGGGTTCGGTTCTGTTTACTGGCACAGTCTCACAGCTCCAGTGACCTGGCTTCGGTTCTGTTTACTGCCACAGTCTCACAGCTCCAGTGACCCGGGTTCGGTTCTGTTTACTGCCACAGTCTCACAGCTCCAGTGACCTGGGTTCGGTTCTGTTTACTGTCACAGTCTCACAGCTCCACTGACCCGAGTTCAGTTCTGTTTACTGCCACAGTCTCATAGCTCCAGTGTCCCGGGTTCGGTTCTGTTTACTGCCACAGTCTCACAGCTCCAGTGACCTGGGTTCGGTTCTGTTTACTGCCACAGTGTCACAGCTCCAGTGACCCGGGTTCAGTTCTGTTTGCTGCCACAGTCTCACAGCTCCAGTGTCCCGGGTTCGGTTCTGTTTACTGCCACAGTCTCACAGCTCCAGTGACCTGGGTTCGGTTCTGTATTCTGCCACAGTCTCACAGCTCCAGTGGCCTGGGTTCGGTTCTGTTTACTGCCACAGTCTCACAGCTCCAGTGACCTGGGTTCGGTTCTGTTTACTGCCACAGTCTCACAGCTCCAGTGACCTGGGTTCGGTTCTGTTTACTGCCACAGTCTCACAGCTCCCGTGACCTGGGTTCGGTTCTGTTTACTGCCACAGTCTCACAGCTCCAGTGTCCCGGGTTCAGTTCTGTTTACTGCCACAGTCTCACAGCTCCAGTGACCCGGGTTCGGTTCTGTTTACTGCCACAGTCTCACAGCTCCAGTGACCCGGGTTCGGTTCTGTTTACTGCCACAGTCTCACAGCTCCAGTGACCTGGGTTCGGTTCTGTTTACTGCCACAGTCTCACAGCTCCAGTGTCCCGGGTTCGGTTCTGTTTACTGCCACAGTCTCACAGCTCCAGTGACCCGGGTTCGGTTCTGTTTACTGCCACAGTCTCACTGCTCCAGTGACCCGGGTTCGGTTCTGTTTACTGCCACAGTCTCACAGCTCCAGTGTCCCGGGTTCGGTTCTGTTTACTGCCACAGTCTCACAGCTCCAGTGACCTGGGTTCGGTTCTGTTTACTGCCACAGTCTCACAGCTCCAGTGTCCCGGGTTCGGTTCTGTTTACTGCCACAGTCTCACAGCTCCAGTGACCCGGGTTCGGTTCTGTTTACTGCCACAGTCTCACAGCTCCAGTGTCCCGGGTTCGGTTCTGTTTACTGTCACAGTCTCACAGCTCCAGTGACCTGGGTTCGGTTCTGTTTACTGCCACAGTCTCACAGCTCCAGTGTCCCGGGTTCGGTTCTGTTTACTGCCACAGTCTGACAGCTCCAGTGTCCCGGGTTCGGTTCTGTTTACTGTCACAGTCTCACAGCTCCAGTGTCCCGGGTTCGGTTCTGTTTACTGCCACAGTCTCACAGCTCCAGTGACCCGGGTTCGGTTCTGTTTACTGCCACAGTCTCACAGCTCCAGTGTCCCGGGTTCGGTTCTGTTTACTGTCACAGTCTCACAGCTCCAGTGACCTGGGTTCGGTTCTGTTTACTGCCACAGTCTCACAGCTCCAGTGTCCCGGGTTCGGTTCTGTTTACTGCCACAGTCTGACAGCTCCAGTGTCCCGGGTTCGGTTCTGTTTACTGTCACAGTCTCACAGCTCCAGTGTCCCGGGTTCGGTTCTGTTTACTGCCACAGTCTCACAGCTCCAGTGACCTGGGTTCGGTTCTGTTTACTGCCACAGTCTCACAGCTCCAGTGTCCCGGGTTCGGTTCTGTTTACTGCCACAGTCTCACAGCTCCAGTGACCCGGGTTCAGTTCTGTTTACTGCCACAGTCTCACAGCTCCAGTGTCCCGGGTTCGGTTCTGTTTACTGTCACAGTCTCACAGCTCCAGTGACCCGGGTTCAGTTCTGTTTACTGCCACAGTCTCACAGCTCCAGTGTCCCGGGTTCGGTTCTGTTTACTGTCACAGTCTCACAGCTCCAGTGACCCGGGTTCGGTTCTGTTTACTGCCACAGTCTCACAGCTCCAGTGTCCCGGGTTCAGTTCTGTTTACTGCCACAGTCTCACAGCTCCAGTGTCCCGGGTTCGGTTCTGTTTACTGCCACAGTCTCACAGCTCCAGTGACCCGGTTTCGGTTCTGTTTACTGCTACAGTCTCACAGCTCCAGTGTCCTGGGTTCGGTTCTGTTTACTGCCACAGCCTCACAGCTCCAGTGACCCGGGTTCGGTTCTGTTTACTGCCACAGTCTCACAGCTCCAGTGACCCGGGTTCGGTTCTGTTTACTGCCACAGTCTCACAGCTCCAGTGTCCCGGGTTCGGTTCTGTTGACTGCCAAAGTCTCACAGCTCCAGTGACCCGGGTTCGGTTCTGTTTACTGCCACAGTCTCACAGCTCCAGTGTCCCGGGTTCGGTTCTGTTTACTGCCACAGTCTCACAGCTCCAGTGACCCGGGTTCAGTTCTGTTTACTGCCACAGTCTCACAGCTCCAGTGTCCCGGGTTCGGTTCTGTTTACTGTCACAGTCTCACAGCTCCAGTGACCCGGGTTCAGTTCTGTTTACTGCCACAGTCTCACAGCTCCAGTGTCCCGGGTTCGGTTCTGTTTACTGTCACAGTCTCACAGCTCCAGTGTCCCGGGTTAGGTTCTGTTTACTGCCACAGTCTCACAGCTCCAGTGACCCGGGTTCGGTTCTGTTTACTGCCACAGTCTCACAGCTCCAGTGTCCCGGGTTCAGTTCTGTTTACTGCCACAGTCTCACAGCTCCAGTGTCCCGGGTTCGGTTCTGTTTACTGCCACAGTCTCACAGCTCCAGTGACCCGGTTTTGGTTCTGTTTACAGCCACAGTCTCACAGCTCCAGTGTCCTGGGTTCGGTTCTGTTTACTGCCACAGCCTCACAGCTCCAGTGACCCGGGTTCGGTTCTGTTTACTGCCACAGTCTCACAGCTCCAGTGACCCGTGTTCGGTTCTGTTTACTGCCACAGTCTCACAGCTCCAGTGTCCCGGGTTCGGTTCTGTTTACTGCCACAGTCTCACAGCTCCAGTGACCCGGGTTCGGTTCTGTTTACTGCCACAGTCTCACAGTTCCAGTGTCCCGGGTTCGGTTCTGTTTACTGCCACAGTCTCACAGCTCCAGTGACCAGGGTTCGGTTCTGTTTACTGCCACAGTCTCACAGCTCCAGTGTCCCGGGTTCGGTTCTGTTTACTGCCACAGTCTCACAGCTCCAGTGACCCGGGTTCGGTTCTGTTTACTGCCACAGTCTCACAGCTCCAGTGACCCGGGTTCGGTTCTGTTTACTGCCACAGTCTCACAGCTCCAGTGACCTGGGTTCGGTTCTGTTTACTGCCACAGTCTCACAGCTCCAGTGTCCCGGGTTCGGTTCTGTTTACTGCCACAGTCTCACAGCTCCAGCGTCCCGGGTTCGGTTCTGTTTACTGTCACAGTCTCACAGCTCCAGTGTCCCGGGTTCGGTTCTGTTTACTGCCACAGTCTCACAGCTCCAGTGACCTGGGTTCGGTTCTGTTTACTGCCACAGTCTCACAGCTCCAGTGACTTGGGTTCGGTTCTGTTTACTGCCACAGTCTCACAGCTCCAGTGACCCGGGTTCGGTTCTGTTTACTGCCACAGTCTCACAGCTCCAGTGTCCCGGGTTCGGTTCTGTTTACTGCCACAGTCTCACAGCTCCAGTGTCCCGGGTTCGGTTCTGTTTACTGTCACAGTCTCACAGCTCCAGTGACCTGGGTTCGGTTCTGTTTACTGCCACAGTCTCACAGCTCCAGTGACCCGGGTTCGGTTCTGTTTACTGCCACAGTCTCACAGCTCCAGTGACCTGGGTTCGGTTCTGTTTACTGTCACAGTCTCACAGCTCCATGGACCCGAGTTCAGTTCTGTTTACTGCCACAGTCTCACAGCTCCAGTGTCCCGGGTTCGGTTCTGTTTACTGCCACAGTCTCACAGCTCCAGTGACCTGGGTTCGGTTCTGTTTACTGCCACAGTCTCACAGCTCCAGTGACCTGGGTTCGGTTCTGTTTACTGCCACAGTCTCACAGCTCCAGTGACCCGGGTTCAGTTCTGTTTACTGCCACAGTCTCACAGCTCCAGTGTCCCGGGTTCGGTTCTGTTTACTGCCACAGTCTCACAGCTCCAGTGACCTGGATTCGGTTCTGTTTACTGCCACAGTCTCACAGCTCCAGTGACCCGGGTTCGGTTCTGTTTACTGCCACAGTCACACAGCTCCAGTGACCTGGGTTCGGTTCTGTTTACTGCCACAGTCTCACAGCTCCCGTGACCTGGGTTCGGTTCTGTTTACTGCCACAGTCTCACAGCTCCAGTGTCCCGGGTTCGGTTCTGTTTACTGTCACAGTCTCACAGCTCCAGTGACCTGGGTTCGGTTCTGTTTACTGCCACAGTCTCACAGCTCCCGTGACCTGGGTTCGGTTCTGTTTACTGCCACAGTCTCACAGCTCCAGTGACCTGGGTTCGGTTCTGTTTACTGCCACAGTCTCACAGCTCCAGTGTCCCGGGTTCGGTTCTGTTTACTGCCACAGTCTCACAGCTCCCGTGACCTGGGTTCGGTTCTGTTTACTGCCACAGTCTCACAGCTCCAGTGTCCCGGGTTCGGTTCTGTTTACTGCCACAGCCTCACAGCTCCAGTGACCCGGGTTCGGTTCTGTTTACTGCCACAGTCTCACAGCTCCAGTGACCCGGGTTCGGTTCTGTTTACTGCCACAGTCTCACAGCTCCAGTGTCCCGGGTTCGGTTCTGTTTACTGCCACAGTCTCACAGCTCCAGTGACCCGGGTTCGGTTCTGTTTACTGCCACAGTCTCACAGCTCCAGTGTCCCGGGTTCGGTTCTGTTTACTGCCACAGTCTCACAGCTCCAGTGACCCGGGTTCAGTTCTGTTTACTGCCACAGTCTCACAGCTCCAGTGTCCCGGGTTCGGTTCTGTTTACTGTCACAGTCTCACAGCTCCAGTGACCCGGGTTCAGTTCTGTTTACTGCCACAGTCTCACAGCTCCAGTGTCCCGGGTTCGGTTCTGTTGACTGTTACAGTCTCACAGCTCCAGTGTCCCGGGTTCGGTTCTGTTGACTGCCACAGTCTCACAGCTCCAGTGACCCGGGTTCGGTTCTGTTTACTGCCACAGTCTCACAGCTCCAGTGTCCCGGGTTCAGTTCTGTTTACTGCCACAGTCTCACAGCTCCAGTGTCCCGGGTTCGGTTCTGTTTACTGCCACAGTCTCAGAGCTCCAGTGACCCGGTTTCGGTTCTGTTTACAGCCACAGTCTCACAGCTCCAGTGTCCTGGGTTCGGTTCTGTTTACTGCCACAGCCTCACAGCTCCAGTGACCCGGGTTCGGTTCTGTTTACTGCCACAGTCTCACAGCTCCAGTGACCCGGGTTCGGTTCTGTTTACTGCCACAGTCTCACAGCTCCAGTGTCCCGGGTTCGGTTCTGTTTACTGCCACAGCCTCACAGCTCCAGTGTCCCGGGTTCGGTTCTGTTTACTGCCACAGTCTCACAGCTCCAGTGTCCCGGGTTCGGTTCTGTTTACTGTCACAGTCTCACAGCTCCAGTGTCCCGGGTTCGGTTCTGTTTACTGCCACAGTCTCACAGCTCCAGTGACCTGGGTTCGGTTCTGTTTACTGCCACAGTCTCACAGCTCCAGTGACTTGGGTTCGGTTCTGTTTACTGCCACAGTCTCACAGCTCCAGTGACCCGGGTTCGGTTCTGTTTACTGCCACAGTCTCACAGCTCCAGTGTACCGGGTTCGGTTCTGTTTACTGGCACAGTCTCACAGCTCCAGTGACCTGGCTTCGGTTCTGTTTACTGCCACAGTCTCACAGCTCCAGTGACCCGGGTTCGGTTCTGTTTACTGCCACAGTCTCACAGCTCCAGTGACCTGGGTTCGGTTCTGTTTACTGTCACAGTCTCACAGCTCCACTGACCCGAGTTCAGTTCTGTTTACTGCCACAGTCTCACAGCTCCAGTGTCCCGGGTTCGGTTCTGTTGACTGCCACAGTCTCACAGCTCCAGTGACCCGGGTTCGGTTCTGTTTACTGCCACAGTCTCACAGCTCCAGTGTCCCGGGTTCAGTTCTGTTTACTGCCACAGTCTCACAGCTCCAGTGTCCCGGGTTCGGTTCTGTTTACTGCCACAGTCTCAGAGCTCCAGTGACCCGGTTTCGGTTCTGTTTACAGCCACAGTCTCACAGCTCCAGTGTCCTGGGTTCGGTTCTGTTTACTGCCACAGCCTCACAGCTCCAGTGACCCGGGTTCGGTTCTGTTTACTGCCACAGTCTCACAGCTCCAGTGACCCGGGTTCGGTTCTGTTTACTGCCACAGTCTCACAGCTCCAGTGTCCCGGGTTCGGTTCTGTTTACTGCCACAGTCTCACAGCTCCAGTGACCCGGGTTCGGTTCTGTTTACTGCCACAGTCTCACAGCTCCAGTGTCCCGGGTTCGGTTCTGTTTACTGCCACAGTCTCACAGCTCCAGTGACCTGGGTTCGGTTCTGTTTACTGCCACAGTCTCACAGCTCCAGTGTCCTGGGTTCGGTTCTGTTTACTGCCACAGTCTCACAGCTCCAGTGACCCGGGTTCGGTTCTGTTTACTGCCACAGTCTCACAGCTCCAGTGTCCCGGGTTCGGTTCTGTTTACTGTCACAGTCTCACAGCTCCAGTGTCCCGGGTTCGGTTCTGTTTACTGCCACAGTCTCACAGCTCCAGTGACCTGGGTTCGGTTCTGTTTACTGCCACAGTCTCACAGCTCCAGTGACTTGGGTTCGGTTCTGTTTACTGCCACAGTCTCACAGCTCCAGTGACCCGGGTTCGGTTCTGTTTACTGCCACAGTCTCACAGCTCCAGTGTACCGGGTTCGGTTCTGTTTACTGGCACAGTCTCACAGCTCCAGTGACCTGGCTTCGGTTCTGTTTACTGCCACAGTCTCACAGCTCCAGTGACCCGGGTTCGGTTCTGTTTACTGCCACAGTCTCACAGCTCCAGTGACCTGGGTTCGGTTCTGTTTACTGTCACAGTCTCACAGCTCCACTGACCCGAGTTCAGTTCTGTTTACTGCCACAGTCTCATAGCTCCAGTGTCCCGGGTTCGGTTCTGTTTACTGCCACAGTCTCACAGCTCCAGTGACCTGGGTTCGGTTCTGTTTACTGCCACAGTCTCACAGCTCCAGTGACCTGGGTTCGGTTCTGTTTACTGCCACAGTGTCACAGCTCCAGTGACCCGGGTTCGGTTCTGTTTACTGCCACAGTCTCACAGCTCCAGTGTCCCGGGTTCGGTTCTGTTTACTGCCACAGTCTCACAGCTCCAGTGACCTGGGTTCGGTTCTGTTTACTGCCACAGTCTCACAGCTCCAGTGACCTGGGTTCGGTTCTGTTTACTGCCACAGTGTCACAGCTCCAGTGACCCGGGTTCAGTTCTGTTTGCTGCCACAGTCTCACAGCTCCAGTGTCCCGGGTTCGGTTCTGTTTACTGCCACAGTCTCACAGCTCCAGTGACCTGGGTTCGGTTCTGTATTCTGCCACAGTCTCACAGCTCCAGTGGCCTGGGTTCGGTTCTGTTTACTGCCACAGTCTCACAGCTCCAGTGACCTGGGTTCGGTTCTGTTTACTGCCACAGTCTCACAGCTCCAGTGTCCCGGGTTCGGTTCTGATTACTGCCACAGTCTCACAGCTCCAGTGACCCGGGTTCGGTTCTGTTTACTGCCACAGTCTCACAGCTCCAGTGTCCCGGGTTCGGTTCTGTTTACTGCCACAGTCTCACAGCTCCAGTGACCTGGGTTCGGTTCTGTTTACTGCCACAGTCTCACAGCTCCAGTGTCCCGGGTTCGGTTCTGTTTACTGCCACAGTCTCACAGCTCCAGTGACCCGGGTTCGGTTCTGTTTACTGCCACAGTCTCACAGCTCCAGTGACCCGGGTTCGGTTCTGTTTACTGCCACAGTCTCACAGCTCCAGTGTCCCGGGTTCGGTTCTGTTTACTGCCACAGTCTCACAGCTCCAGTGACCTGGGTTCGGTTCTGTTTACTGCCACAGTCTCACAGCTCCAGTGTCCCGGGTTCGGTTCTGTTTACTGCCACAGTCTCACAGCTCCAGTGACCCGGGTTCGGTTCTGTTTACTGCCACAGTCTCACAGCTCCAGTGTCCCGGGTTCAGTTCTGTTTACTGTCACAGTCTCACAGCTCCAGTGTCCCGGGTTCGGTTCTGTTTACTGCCACAGTCTCACAGCTCCAGTGTCCCGGGTTCGGTTCTGTTTACTGCCACAGTCTCACAGCTCCAGTGACCCGGGTTCGGTTCTGTTTACTGCCACAGTCTCACAGCTCCAATGTCCCGGGTTCGGTTCTGTTTACTGCCACAGTCTCACAGCTCCAGTGTCCCGGGTTCGGTTCTGTTTACTGCCACAGTCTCACAGCTCCAGTGACCTGGGTTCGGTTCTGTTTACTGCCACAGTCTCACAGCTCCAGTGTCCCGGGTTCGGTTCTGTTTACTGCCACAGTCTGACAGCTCCAGTGTCCCGGGTTCGGTTCTGTTTACTGTCACAGTCTCACAGCTCCAGTGTCCCGGGTTCGGTTCTGTTTACTGCCACAGTCTCACAGCTCCAGTGACCTGGGTTCGGTTCTGTTTACTGCCACAGTCTCACAGCTCCAGTGTCCCGGGTTCGGTTCTGTTTACTGCCACAGTCTCACAGCTCCAGTGACCCGGGTTCAGTTCTGTTTACTGCCACAGTCTCACAGCTCCAGTGTCCCGGGTTCGGTTCTGTTTACTGTCACAGTCTCACAGCTCCAGTGACCCGGGTTCAGTTCTGTTTACTGCCACAGTCTCACAGCTCCAGTGTCCCGGGTTCGGTTCTGTTTACTGTCACAGTCTCACAGCTCCAGTGACCCGGGTTCGGTTCTGTTTACTGCCACAGTCTCACAGCTCCAGTGTCCCGGGTTCAGTTCTGTTTACTGCCACAGTCTCACAGCTCCAGTGTCCCGGGTTCGGTTCTGTTTACTGCCACAGTCTCACAGCTCCAGTGACCCGGTTTCGGTTCTGTTTACTGCTACAGTCTCACAGCTCCAGTGTCCTGGGTTCGGTTCTGTTTACTGCCACAGTCTCACAGCTCCAGTGACCCGGGTTCGGTTCTGTTTACTGCCACAGTCTCACAGCTCCAGTGACCCGGGTTCGGTTCTGTTTACTGCCACAGTCTCACAGCTCCAGTGTCCCGGGTTCGGTTCTGTTGACTGCCAAAGTCTCACAGCTCCAGTGACCCGGGTTCGGTTCTGTTTACTGCCACAGTCTCACAGCTCCAGTGTCCCGGGTTCGGTTCTGTTTACTGCCACAGTCTCACAGCTCCAGTGACCCGGGTTCAGTTCTGTTTACTGCCACAGTCTCACAGCTCCAGTGTCCCGGGTTCGGTTCTGTTTACTGTCACAGTCTCACAGCTCCAGTGACCCGGGTTCAGTTCTGTTTACTGCCACAGTCTCACAGCTCCAGTGTCCCGGGTTCGGTTCTGTTTACTGTCACAGTCTCACAGCTCCAGTGTCCCGGGTTAGGTTCTGTTTACTGCCACAGTCTCACAGCTCCAGTGACCCGGGTTCGGTTCTGTTTACTGCCACAGTCTCACAGCTCCAGTGTCCCGGGTTCAGTTCTGTTTACTGCCACAGTCTCACAGCTCCAGTGTCCCGGGATCGGTTCTGTTTACTGCCACAGTCTCACAGCTCCAGTGACCCGGTTTTGGTTCTGTTTACAGCCACAGTCTCACAGCTCCAGTGTCCTGGGTTCGGTTCTGTTTACTGCCACAGCCTCACAGCTCCAGTGACCCGGGTTCGGTTCTGTTTACTGCCATAGTCTCACAGCTCCAGTGACCCGTGTTCGGTTCTGTTTACTGCCACAGTCTCACAGCTCCAGTGTCCCGGGTTCGGTTCTGTTTACTGCCACAGTCTCACAGCTCCAGTGACCCGGGTTCGGTTCTGTTTACTGCCACAGTCTCACAGCTCCAGTGACCAGGGTTCGGTTCTGTTTACTGCCACAGTCTCACAGCTCCAGTGTCCCGGGTTCAGTTCTGTTTACTGCCACAGTCTCACAGCTCCAGTGACCAGGGTTCGGTTCTGTTTACTGCCACAGTCTCACAGCTCCAGTGTCCCGGGTTCGGTTCTGTTTACTGCCACAGTCTCACAGCTCCAGTGACCCGGGTTCGGTTCTGTTTACTGCCACAGTCTCACAGCTCCAGTGACCCGGGTTCGGTTCTGTTTACTGCCACAGTCTCACAGCTCCAGTGACCTGGGTTCGGTTCTGTTTACTGCCACAGTCTCACAGCTCCAGTGTCCCGGGTTCGGTTCTGTTTACTGCCACAGTCTCACAGCTCCAGTGTCCCGGGTTCGGTTCTGTTTACTGTCACAGTCTCACAGCTCCAGTGTCCCGGGTTCGGTTCTGTTTACTGCCACAGTCTCACAGCTCCAGTGACCTGGGTTCGGTTCTGTTTACTGCCACAGTCTCACAGCTCCAGTGACTTGGGTTCGGTTCTGTTTACTGCCACAGTCTCACAGCTCCAGTGACCCGGGTTCGGTTCTGTTTACTGCCACAGTCTCACAGCTCCAGTGTCCCGGGTTCGGTTCTGTTTACTGCCACAGTCTCACAGCTCCAGTGTCCCGGGTTCGGTTCTGTTTACTGTCACAGTCTCACAGCTCCAGTGACCTGGGTTCGGTTCTGTTTACTGCCACAGTCTCACAGCTCCAGTGACCCGGGTTCGGTTCTGTTTACTGCCACAGTCTCACAGCTCCAGTGACCTGGGTTCGGTTCTGTTTACTGTCACAGTCTCACAGCTCCATGGACCCGAGTTCAGTTCTGTTTACTGCCACAGTCTCACAGCTCCAGTGTCCCGGGTTCGGTTCTGTTTACTGCCACAGTCTCACAGCTCCAGTGACCTGGGTTCGGTTCTGTTTACTGCCACAGTCTCACAGCTCCAGTGACCTGGGTTCGGTTCTGTTTACTGCCACAGTCTCACAGCTCCAGTGACCCGGGTTCAGTTCTGTTTACTGCCACAGTCTCACAGCTCCAGTGTCCCGGGTTCGGTTCTGTTTACTGCCACAGTCTCACAGCTCCAGTGACCTGGGTTCGGTTCTGTTTACTGCCACAGTCTCACAGCTCCAGTGACCCGGGTTCGGTTCTGTTTACTGCCACAGTCACACAGCTCCAGTGACCTGGGTTCGGTTCTGTTTACTGCCACAGTCTCACAGCTCCCGTGACCTGGGTTCGGTTCTGTTTACTGCCACAGTCTCACAGCTCCAGTGTCCCGGGTTCGGTTCTGTTTACTGTCACAGTCTCACAGCTCCAGTGACCTGGGTTCGGTTCTGTTTACTGCCACAGTCTCACAGCTCCCGTGACCTGGGTTCGGTTCTGTTTACTGCCACAGTCTCACAGCTCCAGTGACCTGGGTTCGGTTCTGTTTACTGCCACAGTCTCACAGCTCCAGTGTCCCGGGTTCGGTTCTGTTTACTGCCACAGTCTCACAGCTCCCGTGACCTGGGTTCGGTTCTGTTTACTGCCACAGTCTCACAGCTCCAGTGTCCCGGGTTCGGTTCTGTTTACTGTCACAGTCTCACAGCTCCAGTGACCTGGGTTCGGTTCTGTTTACTGCCACAGTCTCACAGCTCCCGTGACCTGGGTTCGGTTCTGTTTACTGCCACAGTCTCACAGCTCCAGTGACCTGGGTTCGGTTCTGTTTACTGCCACAGTCTCACAGCTCCAGTGTCCCGGGTTCGGTTCTGTTTACTGCCACAGTCTCACAGCTCCAGTGACCTGGGTTCGGTTCTGTTTACTGCCACAGTCTCACAGCTCCAGTGACCCGGGTTCGGTTCTGTTTACTGCCACAGTCTCACAGCTCCAGTGTCCCGGGTTCGGTTCTGTTTACTGCCACAGTCTGACAGCTCCAGTGTCCCGGGTTCGGTTCTGTTTACTGTCACAGTCTCACAGCTCCAGTGTCCCGGGTTCGGTTCTGTTTACTGCCACAGTCTCACAGCTCCAGTGACCTGGGTTCGGTTCTGTTTACTGCCACAGTCTCACAGCTCCAGTGTCCCGGGTTCGGTTCTGTTTACTGCCACAGTCTCACAGCTCCAGTGACCCGGGTTCAGTTCTGTTTACTGCCACAGTCTCACAGCTCCAGTGTCCCGGGTTCGGTTCTGTTTACTGCCACAGTCTCACAGCTCCAGTGACCCGGTTTCGGTTCTTTTTACTGCCACAGTCTCACAGCTCCAGTGTCCTGGGTTCGGTTCTGTTTACTGCCATTGCCTCACAGCTCCAGTGACCCGGGTTCGGTTCTGTTTACTGCCACAGTCTCACAGCTCCAGTGACCCGGGTTCGGTTCTGTTTACTGCCACAGTCTCACAGCTCCAGTGTCCCGGGTTCGGTTCTGTTGACTGCCACAGTCTCACAGCTCCAGTGACCCGGGTTCGGTTCTGTTTACTGCCACAGTCTCACAGCTCCAGTGTCCCGGGTTCGGTTCTGTTTACTGCCACAGTCTCACAGCTCCAGTGACCCGGGTTCAGTTCTGTTTACTGCCACAGTCTCACAGCTCCAGTGTCCCGGGTTCGGTTCTGTTTACTGTCACAGTCTCACAGCTCCAGTGACCCGGGTTCAGTTCTGTTTACTGCCACAGTCTCACAGCTCCAGTGTCCCGGGTTCGGTTCTGTTTACTGTCACAGTCTCACAGCTCCAGTGTCCCGGGTTAGGTTCTGTTTACTGCCACAGTCTCACAGCTCCAGTGACCCGGGTTCGGTTCTGTTTACTGCCACAGTCTCACAGCTCCAGTGTCCCGGGTTCAGTTCTGTTTACTGCCACAGTCTCACAGCTCCAGTGTCCCGGGTTCGGTTCTGTTTACTGCCACAGTCTCACAGCTCCAGTGACCCGGTTTTGGTTCTGTTTACAGCCACAGTCTCACAGCTCCAGTGTCCTGGGTTCGGTTCTGTTTACTGCCACAGCCTCACAGCTCCAGTGACCCGGGTTCGGTTCTGTTTACTGCCACAGTCTCACAGCTCCAGTGACCCGTGTTCGGTTCTGTTTACTGCCACAGTCTCACAGCTCCAGTGTCCCGGGTTCGGTTCTGTTTACTGCCACAGTCTCACAGCTCCAGTGACCCGGGTTCGGTTCTGTTTACTGCCACAGTCTCACAGTTCCAGTGTCCCGGGTTCGGTTCTGTTTACTGCCACAGTCTCACAGCTCCAGTGTCCCGGGTTCGGTTCTGTTTACTGCCACAGTCTCACAGCTCCAGTGACCCGGGTTCGGTTCTGTTTACTGCCACAGTCTCACAGCTCCAGTGACCAGGGTTCGGTTCTGTTTACTGCCACAGTCTCACAGCTCCAGTGTCCCGGGTTCGGTTCTGTTTACTGCCACAGTCTCACAGCTCCAGTGACCTGGGTTCGGTTCTGTTTACTGCCACAGTCTCACAGCTCCAGTGTCCCGGGTTCGGTTCTGTTTACTGCCACAGTCTCACAGCTCCAGTGACCCGGGTTCGGTTCTGTTTACTGCCACAGTCTCACAGCTCCAGTGTCCCGGGTTCGGTTCTGTTTACTGCCACAGTCTCACAGCTCCAGTGACCCGGGTTCGGTTCTGTTTACTGCCACAGTCTCACAGCTCCAGTGTCCCGGGTTCGGTTCTGTTTACTGCCACAGTCTCACAGCTCCAGTGACCCGGGTTCAGTTCTGTTTACTGCCACAGTCTCACAGCTCCAGTGTCCCGGGTTCGGTTCTGTTTACTGTCACAGTCTCACAGCTCCAGTGACCCGGGTTCAGTTCTGTTTACTGCCACAGTCTCACAGCTCCAGTGTCCCGGGTTCGGTTCTGTTTACTGTCACAGTCTCACAGCTCCAGTGTCCCGGGTTAGGTTCTGTTTACTGCCACAGTCTCACAGCTCCAGTGACCCGGGTTCGGTTCTGTTTACTGCCACAGTCTCACAGCTCCAGTGTCCCGGGTTCAGTTCTGTTTACTGCCACAGTCTCACAGCTCCAGTGTCCCGGGTTCGGTTCTGTTTACTGCCACAGTCTCACAGCTCCAGTGACCCGGTTTTGGTTCTGTTTACAGCCACAGTCTCACAGCTCCAGTGTCCTGGGTTCGGTTCTGTTTACTGCCACAGCCTCACAGCTCCAGTGACCCGGGTTCGGTTCTGTTTACTGCCACAGTCTCACAGCTCCAGTGACCCGTGTTCGGTTCTGTTTACTGCCACAGTCTCACAGCTCCAGTGTCCCGGGTTCGGTTCTGTTTACTGCCACAGTCTCACAGCTCCAGTGACCCGGGTTCGGTTCTGTTTACTGCCACAGTCTCACAGTTCCAGTGTCCCGGGTTCGGTTCTGTTTACTGCCACAGTCTCACAGCTGCAGTGACCAGGGTTCGGTTCTGTTTACTGCCACAGTCTCACAGCTCCAGTGTCCCGGGTTCGGTTCTGTTTACTGCCACAGTCTCACAGCTCCAGTGACCCGGGTTCGGTTCTGTTTACTGCCACAGTCTCACAGCTCCAGTGTCCCGGGTTCGGTTCTGTTTACTGCCACAGTCTCACAGCTCCAGTGTCCCGGGTTCGGTTCTGTTTACTGCCACAGTCTCACAGCTCCAGTGTCCCGGGTTCGGTTCTGTTTACTGTCACAGTCTCACAGCTCCAGTGACCCGGGTTCGGTTCTGTTTACTGCCACAGTCTCACAGCTCCAGTGTCCCGGGTTCGGTTCTGTTTACTGTCACAGTCTCACAGCTCCAGTGTCCCGGGTTCGGTTCTGTTTACTGCCACAGTCTCACAGCTCCAGTGACCTGGGTTCGGTTCTGTTTACTGCCACAGTCTCACAGCTCCAGTGACTTGGGTTCGGTTCTGTTTACTGCCACAGTCTCACAGCTCCAGTGACCCGGGTTCGGTTCTGTTTACTGCCACAGTCTCACAGCTCCAGTGTCCCGGGTTCGGTTCTGTTTACTGCCACAGTCTCACAGCTCCAGTGTCCCGGGTTCGGTTCTGTTTACTGTCACAGTCTCACAGCTCCAGTGACCTGGGTTCGGTTCTGTTTACTGCCACAGTCTCACAGCTCCAGTGACCCGGGTTCGGTTCTGTTTACTGCCACAGTCTCACAGCTCCAGTGACCTGGGTTCGGTTCTGTTTACTGTCACAGTCTCACAGCTCCATGGACCCGAGTTCAGTTCTGTTTACTGCCACAGTCTCACAGCTCCAGTGTCCCGGGTTCGGTTCTGTTTACTGCCACAGTCTCACAGCTCCAGTGACCTGGGTTCGGTTCTGTTTACTGCCACAGTCTCACAGCTCCAGTGACCTGGGTTCGGTTCTGTTTACTGCCACAGTCTCACAGCTCCAGTGACCCGGGTTCAGTTCTGTTTACTGCCACAGTCTCACAGCTCCAGTGTCCCGGGTTCGGTTCTGTTTACTGCCACAGTCTCACAGCTCCAGTGACCTGGGTTCGGTTCTGTTTACTGCCACAGTCTCACAGCTCCAGTGACCTGGGTTCGGTTCTGTTTACTGCCACAGTCACACAGCTCCAGTGACCTGGGTTCGGTTCTGTTTACTGCCACAGTCTCACAGCTCCCGTGACCTGGGTTCGGTTCTGTTTACTGCCACAGTCTCACAGCTCCAGTGTCCCGGGTTCAGTTCTGTTTACTGCCACAGTCTCACAGCTCCAGTGACCCGGGTTCGGTTCTGTTTACTGCCACAGTCTCACAGCTCCAGTGACCCGGGTTCGGTTCTGTTTACTGCCACAGTCTCACAGCTCCAGTGACCCGGGTTCGGTTCTGTTTACTGCCACAGTCTCACAGCTCCAGTGTCCCGGGTTCAGTTCTGTTTACTGCCACAGTCTCACAGCTCCAGTGTCCCGGGTTCGGTTCTGTTTACTGCCACAGTCTCACAGCTCCAGTGACCCGGTTTCGGTTCTGTTTACTGCCACAGTCTCACAGCTCCAGTGTCCTGGGTTCGGTTCTGTTTACTGCCACAGCCTCACAGCTCCAGTGACCCGGGTTCGGTTCTGTTTACTGCCACAGTCTCACAGCTCCAGTGACCCGGGTTCGGTTCTGTTTACTGCCACAGTCTCACAGCTCCAGTGTCCCGGGTTCGGTTCTGTTTACTGCCACAGTCTCACAGCTCCAGTGACCCGGGTTCGGTTCTGTTTACTGCCACAGTCTCACAGCTCCAGTGTCCCGGGTTCGGTTCTGTTTACTGCCACAGTCTCACAGCTCCAGTGTCCCGGGTTCTGTTCTGTTTACTGCCACAGTCTCACAGCTCCAGTGACCCGGGTTCGGTTCTGTTTACTGCCACAGTCTCACAGCTCCAGTGTCCCGGGTTCGGTTCTGTTTACTGCCACAGTCTCACAGCTCCAGTGTCCCGGGTTCGGTTCTGTTTACTGTCACAGTCTCACAGCTCCAGTGACCTGGGTTCGGTTCTGTTTACTGCCACAGTCTCACAGCTCCAGTGACCCGGGTTCGGTTCTGTTTACTGCCACAGTCTCACAGCTCCAGTGACCTGGGTTCGGTTCTGTTTACTGTCACAGTCTCACAGCTCCATGGACCCGAGTTCAGTTCTGTTTACTGCCACAGTCTCACAGCTCCAGTGTCCCGGGTTCGGTTCTGTTTACTGCCACAGTCTCACAGCTCCAGTGACCCGGGTTCGGTTCTGTTTACTGCCACAGTCTCACAGCTCCAGTGACCCGGGTTCGGTTCTGTTTACTGCCACAGTCTCACAGCTCCAGTGTCCCGGGTTCAGTTCTGTTTACTGCCACAGTCTCACAGCTCCAGTGTCCCGGGTTCGGTTCTGTTTACTGCCACAGTCTCACAGCTCCAGTGACCCGGTTTCGGTTCTGTTTACTGCCACAGTCTCACAGCTCCAGTGTCCTGGGTTCGGTTCTGTTTACTGCCACAGCCTCACAGCTCCAGTGACCCGGGTTCGGTTCTGTTTACTGCCACAGTCTCACAGCTCCAGTGACCCGGGTTCGGTTCTGTTTACTGCCACAGTCTCACAGCTCCAGTGTCCCGGGTTCGGTTCTGTTTACTGCCACAGTCTCACAGCTCCAGTGACCCGGGTTCGGTTCTGTTTACTGCCACAGTCTCACAGCTCCAGTGTCCCGGGTTCGGTTCTGTTTACTGCCACAGTCTCACAGCTCCAGTGTCCCGGGTTCGGTTCTGTTTACTGCCACAGTCTCACAGCTCCAGTGACCCGGGTTCGGTTCTGTTTACTGCCACAGTCTCACAGCTCCAGTGTCCCGGGTTCGGTTCTGTTTACTGCCACAGTCTCACAGCTCCAGTGACCTGGGTTCGGTTCTGTTTACTGCCACAGTCTCACAGCTCCAGTGTCCCGGGTTCGGTTCTGTTTACTGCCACAGTCTCACAGCTCCAGTGACCCGGGTTCGGTTCTGTTTACTGCCACAGTCTCACAGCTCCAGTGTCCCGGGTTCGGTTCTGTTTACTGTCACAGTCTCACAGCTCCAGTGTCCCGGGTTCGGTTCTGTTTACTGCCACAGTCTCACAGCTCCAGTGACCTGGGTTCGGTTCTGTTTACTGCCACAGTCTCACAGCTCCAGTGACCTGGGTTCGGTTCTGTTTACTGCCACAGTCTCACAGCTGCAGTGTCCCGGGTTCGGTTCTGTTTACTGCCACAGTCTCACAGCTGCAGTGTCCCGGGTTCGGTTCTGTTTACTGCCACAGTCTCACAGCTCCAGTGACCTGGGTTCGGTTCTGTTTACTGCCACAGTCTCACAGCTCCAGTGTCCCGGGTTCGGTTCTGTTTACTGGCACAGTCTCACAGCTCCAGTGACCTGGCTTCGGTTCTGTTTACTGCCACAGTCTCACAGCTCCAGTGACCCGGGTTCGGTTCTGTTTACTGCCACAGTCTCACAGCTCCAGTGACCTGGGTTCGGTTCTGTTTACTGTCACAGTCTCACAGCTCCAGTGACCCGAGTTCAGTTCTGTTTACTGCCACAGTCTCACAGCTCCAGTGTCCCGGGTTCGGTTCTGTTTACTGCCACAGTCTCACAGCTCCAGTGACCTGGGTTCGGTTCTGTTTACTGCCACAGTCTCACAGCTCCAGTGACCTGGGTTCGGTTCTGTTTACTGCCACAGTGTCACAGCTCCAGTGACCCGGGTTCAGTTCTGTTTGCTGCCACAGTCTCACAGCTCCAGTGTCCCGGGTTCGGTTCTGTTTACTGCCACAGTCTCACAGCTCCAGTGACCTGGGTTCGGTTCTGTTTACTGCCACAGTCTCACAGCTCCAGTGACCTGGGTTCGGTTCTGTTTACTGCCACAGTCTCACAGCTCCAGTGACCTGGGTTCGGTTCTGTTTACTGCCACAGTCTCACAGCTCCCGTGACCTGGGTTCGGTTCTGTTTACTGCCACAGTCTCACAGCTCCAGTGTCCCGGGTTCAGTTCTGTTTACTGCCACAGTCTCACAGCTCCAGTGACCCGGGTTCGGTTCTGTTTACTGCCACAGTCTCACAGCTCCAGTGACCCGGGTTCGGTTCTGTTTACTGCCACAGTCTCACAGCTCCAGTGACCCGGGTTCGGTTCTGTTTACTGCCACAGTCTCACAGCTCCAGTGTCCCGGGTTCGGTTCTGTTTACTGCCACAGTCTCACAGCTCCAGTGACCTGGGTTCGGTTCTGTTTACTGCCACAGTCTCACAGCTCCAGTGTCCCGGGTTCGGTTCTGTTTACTGCCACAGTCTCACAACTCCAGTGACCCGGGTTCGGTTCTGTTTACTGCCACAGTCTCACAGCTCCAGTGACCCGGGTTCGGTTCTGTTTACTGCCACAGTCTCACAGCTCCAGTGTCCCGGGTTCGGTTCTGTTTACTGCCACAGTCTCACAGCTCCAGTGACCTGGGTTCGGTTCTGTTTACTGCCACAGTCTCACAGCTCCAGTGTCCCGGGTTCGGTTCTGTTTAATGCCACAGTCTCACAGCTCCAGTGTCCCGGGTTCGGTTCTGTTTACTGCCACAGTCTCACAGCTCCTGTGACCTGGGTTTGGTTCTGTTTACTGCCACAGTCTCACCGCTCCAGTGACCCGGGTTCGGTTCTGTTTACTGTCACAGTCTCACAGCTCCAGTGACCCGGGTTCTGTTCTGCGTACTGCCACAGTCTCACAGCTCCAGTGACCCGGGTTCGGTTCTGTTTACTGCCACAGTCTCACAGCTCCAGTGTCCCGGGTTCGGTTCTGTTTACTGTCACAGTCTCACAGCTCCAGTGTCCCGGGTTCGGTTCTGTTTACTGCCACAGTCTCACAGCTCCAGTGACCTGGGTTCGGTTCTGTTTACTGCCACAGTCTCACAGCTCCAGTCACCTGGGTTCGGTTCTGTTTACTGCCACAGTCTCACAGCTCCAGTGTCCCGGGTTCGGTTCTGTTTACTGCCACAGTCTCACAGCTCCATTGTCCCGGGTTCGGTTCTGTTTACTGCCACAGTCTCACAGCTCCAGTGACCTGGGTTCGGTTCTGTTTACTGCCACAGTCTCACAGCTCCAGTGTCCCGGGTTCGGTTCTGTTTACTGCCACAGTCTCAAAGCTCCAGTGTCCCGGGTTCGGTTCTGTTTACTGTCACAGTCTCACAGCTCCAGTGTCCCGGGTTCGGTTCTGTTTACTGCCACAGTCTCACAGCTCCAGTGACCTGGGTTCGGTTCTGTTTACTGCCACAGTCTCACAGCTCCAGTGTCCCGGGTTCGGTTCTGTTTACTGCCACAGTCTCACAGCTCCAGTGACCCGAGTTCAGTTCTGTTTACTGCCACAGTCTCACAGCTCCAGTGACGCGGTTTCGGTTCTGTTTACTGCCACAGTCTCACAGCTCCAGTGTCCTGGGTTCGGTTCTGTTTACTGCCACAGCCTCACAGCTCCAGTGACCCGGGTTCGGTTCTGTTTACTGCCACAGTCTCACAGCTCCAGTGACCCGGGTTCGGTTCTGTTTACTGCCACAGTCTCACAGCTCCAGTGTCCCGGGTTCGGTTCTGTTTACTGCCACAGTCTCACAGCTCCAGTGACCCGGGTTCGGTTCTGTTTACTGCCACAGTCTCACAGCTCCAGTGTCCCGGGTTCGGTTCTGTTTACTGCCACAGTCTCACAGCTCCAGTGACCCGGGTTCAGTTCTGTTTACTGCCACAGTCTCACAGCTCCAGTGTCCCGGGTTCGGTTCTGTTTACTGTCACAGTCTCACAGCTCCAGTGACCCGGGTTCAGTTCTGTTTACTGCCACAGTCTCACAGCTCCAGTGTCCCGGGTTCGGTTCTGTTTACTGTCACAGTCTCACAGATCCAGTGTCCCGGGTTAGGTTCTGTTTACTGCCACAGTCTCACAGCTCCAGTGACCTGGGTTCGGTTCTGTTTACTGCCACAGTCTCACAGCTCCAGTGTCCCGGGTTCGGTTCTGTTTACTGCCACAGTCTCACAGCTCCAGTGTCCCGGGTTCAGTTCTGTTTACTGCCACAGTCTCACAGCTCCAGTGTCCCGGGTTCGGTTCTGTTTACTGCCACAGTCTCACAGCTCCAGTGACCCGGTTTCGGTTCTGTTTACAGCCACAGTCTCACAGCTCCAGTGTCCTGGGTTCGGTTCTGTTTACTGCCACAGTCTCACAGCTCCAGTGACCCGGGTTCGGTTCTGTTTACTGTCACAGTCTCACAGCTCCAGTGACCCGGGTTCGGTTCTGTTTACTGCCACAGTCTCACAGCTCCAGTGTCCCGGGTTCGGTTCTGTTTACTGCCACAGTCTCACAGCTCCAGTGACCCGGGTTCGGTTCTGTTTACTGCCACAGTCTCACAGTTCCAGTGTCCCGGGTTCGGATCTGTTTACTGCCACAGTCTCACAGCTCCAGTGACCAGGGTTCGGTTCTGTTTACTGCCACAGTCTCACAGCTCCAGTGTCCCGGGTTCGGTTCTGTTTACTGCCACAGTCTCACAGCTCCAGTGACCCGGGTTCGGTTCTGTTTACTGCCACAGTCTCACAGCTCCAGTGTCCCGGGTTCGGTTCTGTTTACTGCCACAGTCTCACAGCTCCAGTGACCTGGGTTCGGTTCTGTTTACTGCCACAGTCTCACAGCTCCAGTGTCCCGGGTTCGGTTCTGTTTACTGCCACAGTCTCACAGCTCCAGTGACCCGGGTTCGGTTCTGTTTACTGCCACAGTCTCACAGCTCCAGTGTCCCGGGTTCGGTTCTGTTTACTGTCACAGTCTCACAGCTCCAGTGTCCCGGGTTCGGTTCTGTTTACTGCCACAGTCTCACAGCTCCAGTGACCTGGGTTCGGTTCTGTTTACTGCCACAGTCTCACAGCTCCAGTGACTTGGGTTCGGTTCTGTTTACTGCCACAGTCTCACAGCTCCAGTGACCCGGGTTCGGTTCTGTTTACTGCCACAGTCTCACAGCTCCAGTGTCCCGGGTTCGGTTCTGTTTACTGCCACAGTCTCACAGCTCCAGTGACCCGGGTTCGGTTCTGTTTACTGCCACAGTCTCACAGCTCCAGTGTCCTGGGTTCGGTTCTGTTTACTGCCACAGTCTCACAGCTCCAGTGACCCGGGTTCGGTTCTGTTTACTGCCACAGTCTCACAGCTCCAGTGACCTGGGTTCGGTTCTGTTTACTGTCACAGTCTCACAGCTCCATGGACCCGAGTTCAGTTCTGTTTACTGCCACAGTCTCACAGCTCCAGTGTCCCGGGTTCGGTTCTGCGTACTGCCACATTCTCACAGCTCCAGTGTCCCGGGTTCGGTTCTGTTCACTGCCACAGTCTCACAGCTCCAGTGACCTGGGTTCGGTTCTGTTTACTGCCACAGTCTCACAGCTCCAGTGTCCCGGGTTCGGTTCTGTTTACTGCCACAGTCTCACAGCTCCAGTGACCTGGGTTCGGTTCTGTTTACTGCCACAGTCTCACAGCTCCAGTGTCCCGGGTTCAGTTCTGTTTACTGCCACAGTCTCACAGCTCCAGTGACCCGGGTTCGGTTCTGTTTACTGCCACAGTCTCACAGCTCCAGTGACCCGGGTTCGGTTCTGTTTACTGCCACAGTCTCACAGCTCCAGTGTCCCGGGTTCAGTTCTGTTTACTGCCACAGTCTCACAGCTCCAGTGTCCCGGGTTCGGTTCTGTTTACTGCCACAGTCTCACAGCTCCAGTGACCCGGTTTCGGTTCTGTTTACTGCCACAGTCTCACAGCTCCAGTGTCCTGGGTTCGGTTCTGTTTACTGCCACAGCCTCACAGCTCCAGTGACCCGGGTTCGGTTCTGTTTACTGCCACAGTCTCACAGCTCCAGTGTCCCGGGTTCGGTTCTGTTTACTGCCACAGTCTCACAGCTCCGGTGACCCGGGTTCGGTTCTGTTTCCTGCCACAGTCTCACAGCTCCAGTGTCCCGGGTTCGGTTCTGTTTACTGCCACAGTCTCACAGCTCCAGTGACCTGGGTTCGGTTCTGTTTACTGCCACAGTCTCACAGCTCCAGTGTCCCGGGTTCGGTTCTGTTTACTGCCACAGTCTCACAGCTCCAGTACCCGGGTTCGGTTCTGTTTACTGCCACAGTCTCACAGCTCCAGTGTCCCGGGTTCGGTTCTGTTTACTGCCACAGTCTCACAGCTCCAGTGACCTGGGTTCAGTTCTGTTTACTGCCACAGTCTCACAGCTCCAGTGTCCCGGGTTCGGTTCTGTTTACTGCCACAGTCTCACAGCTCCAGTGACCCGGGTTCGGTTCTGTTTACTGCCACAGTCTCACAGCTCCAGTGTCCCGGGTTCGGTTCTGTTTACTGTCACAGTCTCACAGCTCCAGTGTCCCGGGTTCGGTTCTGTTTACTGCCACAGTCTCACAGCTCCAGTGACCTGGGTTCGGTTCTGTTTACTGCCACAGTCTCACAGCTCCAGTGACCTAGGTTCGGTTCTGTTTACTGCCACAGTCTCACAGCTCCAGTGACCTGGGTTCGGATCTGTTTACTGCCACAGTCTCACAGCTCCAGTGTCCCGGGTTCGGTTCTGTTTACTGCCACAGTCTCACAGCTCCAGTGACCCGGGTTCGGTTCTGTTTACTGCCACAGTCTCACAGCTCCAGTGTCCCGGGTTCGGTTCTGTTTACTGTCACAGTCTCACAGCTCCAGTGTCCCGTGTTCGGTTCTGTTTACTGCCACAGTCTCACAGCTCCAGTGACCTGGGTTCGGTTCTGTTTACTGCCACAGTCTCACAGCTCCAGTGACTTGGGTTCGGTTCTGTTTACTGCCACAGTCTCACAGCTCCAGTGACCCGGGTTCGGTTCTGTTTACTGCCACAGTCTCACAGCTCCAGTGTCCCGGGTTCGGTTCTGTTTACTGGCACAGTCTCACAGCTCCAGTGACCTGGCTTCGGTTCTGTTTACTGCCACAGTCTCACAGCTCCAGTGACCCGGGTTCGGTTCTGTTTACTGCCACAGTCTCACAGCTCCAGTGACCCGGGTTCGGTTCTGTTTACTGCCACAGTCTCACAGCTCCAGTGTCCCGGGTTCGGTTCTGTTTACTGCCACAGTCTCAACGCTCCAGTGACCTGGGTTCGGTTCTGTTTACTGCCACAGTCTCACAGCTCCAGTGTCCCGGGTTCGGTTCTGTTTACTGCCACAGTCTCACAGCTCCAGTGACCCGGGTTCGGTTCTGTTTACTGCCACAGTCTCACAGCTCCAGTGTCCCGGGTTCGGTTCTGTTTACTGCCACAGTCTCACAGCTCCAGTGACCTGGGTTCGGTTCTGTTTACTGCCACAGTCTCACAGCTCCAGTGTCCCGGGTTCGGTTCTGTTTACTGCCACAGTCTCACAGCTCCAGTGACCCGGGTTCGGTTCTGTTTACTGCCACAGTCTCACAGCTCCAGTGTCCCGGGTTCGGTTCTGTTTACTGTCACAGTCTCACAGCTCCAGTGTCCCGGGTTCGGTTCTGTTTACTGCCACAGTCTCACAGCTCCAGTGACCTGGGTTCGGTTCTGTTTACTGCCACAGTCTCACAGCTCCAGTGACCTGGGTTCGGTTCTGTTTACTGCCACAGTCTCACAGCTGCAGTGTCCCGGGTTCGGTTCTGTTTACTGCCACAGTCTCACAGCTCCAGTGACCTGGCTTCGGTTCTGTTTACTGCCACAGTCTCACAGCTCCAGTGACCCGGGTTTGGTTCTGTTTACTGCCACAGTCTCACAGCTCCAGTGACCTGGGTTCGGTTCTGTTTACTGCCACAGTCTCACAGCTCCAGTGTCCTGGGTTCGGTTCTGGGGACTGCCACAGTCTCACAGCTCCAGTGTCCCGGGTTCGGTTCTGTTTACTGCCACAGTCTCACAGCTCCAGTGTCCCGGGTTCGGTTCTGTTTACTGCCACAGTCTCACAGCTCCAGTGACCCGGGTTCGGTTCTGTTTACTGCCACAGTCTCACAGCTCCAGTGTCCCGGGTTCGGTTCTGTTTACTGCCACAGTCTCACAGCTCCAGTGTCCCGGGTTCGGTTCTGTTTACTGCCACAGTCTCACAGCTCCAGTGACCTGGGTTCGGTTCTGTTTACTGCCACAGTCTCACAGCTCCAGTGTCCCGGGTTCGGTTCTGTTTACTGCCACAGTCTCACAGCTCCAGTGACCCGGGTTCGGTTCTGTTTACTGCCACAGTCTCACAGCTCCAGTGACCCGGGTTCGGTTCTGTTTACTGCCACAGTCTCACAGCTCCAGTGTCCCGGGTTCGGTTCTGTTTACTGTCACAGTCTCACAGCTCCAGTGTCCCGGGTTCGGTTCTGTTTACTGCCACAGTCTCACAGCTCCAGTGACCTGGGTTCGGTTCTGTTTACTGCCACAGTCTCACAGCTCCAGTGACTTGGGTTCGGTTCTGTTTACTGCCACAGTCTCACAGCTCCAGTGACCCGGGTTCGGTTCTGTTTACTGCCACAGTCTCACAGCTCCAGTGTCCCGGGTTCGGTTCTGTTTACTGCCACAGTCTCACAGCTCCAGTGACCTGGGTTCGGTTCTGTTTACTGCCACAGTCTCACAGCTCCAGTGACCCGGGTTCGGTTCTGTTTACTGCCACAGTCTCACAGCTCCAGTGACCTGGGTTCGGTTCTGTTTACTGTCACAGTCTCACAGCTCCAGTGACCCGAGTTCAGTTCTGTTTACTGCCACAGTCTCACAGATCCAGTGTCCCGGGTTCGGTTCTGTTTACTGCCACAGTCTCACAGCTCCAGTGACCTGGGTTCGGTTCTGTTTACTGCCACAGTCTCACAGCTCCCGTGACCTGGGTTCGGTTCTGTTTACTGCCACAGTCTCACAGCTCCAGTGTCCCGGGTTCAGTTCTGTTTACTGCCACAGTCTCACAGCTCCAGTGACCCGGGTTCGGTTCTGTTTACTGCCACAGTCTCACAGCTCCAGTGACCCGGGTTCGGTTCTGTTTACTGCCACAGTCTCACAGCTCCAGTGTCCCGGGTTCAGTTCTGTTTACTGCCACAGTCTCACAGCTCCAGTGTCCCGGGTTCGGTTCTGTTTACTGCCACAGTCTCACAGCTCCAGTGACCCGGTTTCGGTTCTGTTTACTGCCACAGTCTCACAGCTCCAGTGTCCTGGGTTCGGTTCTGTTTACTGCCACAGCCTCACAGCTCCAGTGACCCGGGTTCGGTTCTGTTTACTGCCACAGTCTCACAGCTCCAGTGTCCCGGGTTCGGTTCTGTTTACTGCCACAGTCTCACAGCTCCGGTGACCCGGGTTCGGTTCTGTTTCCTGCCACAGTCTCACAGCTCCAGTGTCCCGGGTTCGGTTCTGTTTACTGCCACAGTCTCACAGCTCCAGTGACCTGGGTTCGGTTCTGTTTACTGCCACAGTCTCACAGCTCCAGTGTCCCGGGTTCGGTTCTGTTTACTGCCACAGTCTCACAGCTCCAGTACCCGGGTTCGGTTCTGTTTACTGCCACAGTCTCACAGCTCCAGTGTCCCGGGTTCGGTTCTGTTTACTGCCACAGTCTCACAGCTCCAGTGACCGGGGTTCAGTTCTGTTTACTGCCACAGTCTCACAGCTCCAGTGTCCCGGGTTCGGTTCTGTTTACTGCCACAGTCTCACAGCTCCAGTGACCCGGGTTCGGTTCTGTTTACTGCCACAGTCTCACAGCTCCAGTGTCCCGGGTTCGGTTCTGTTTACTGTCACAGTCTCACAGCTCCAGTGTCCCGGGTTCGGTTCTGTTTACTGCCACAGTCTCACAGCTCCAGTGACCTGGGTTCGGTTCTGTTTACTGCCACAGTCTCACAGCTCCAGTGACCTAGGTTCGGTTCTGTTTACTGCCACAGTCTCACAGCTCCAGTGACCTGGGTTCGGATCTGTTTACTGCCACAGTCTCACAGCTCCAGTGTCCCGGGTTCGGTTCTGTTTACTGCCACAGTCTCACAGCTCCAGTGACCCGGGTTCGGTTCTGTTTACTGCCACAGTCTCACAGCTCCAGTGTCCCGGGTTCGGTTCTGTTTACTGTCACAGTCTCACAGCTCCAGTGTCCCGGGTTCGGTTCTGTTTACTGCCACAGTCTCACAGCTCCAGTGACCTGGGTTCGGTTCTGTTTACTGCCACAGTCTCACAGCTCCAGTGACTTGGGTTCGGTTCTGTTTACTGCCACAGTCTCACAGCTCCAGTGACCCGGGTTCGGTTCTGTTTACTGCCACAGTCTCACAGCTCCAGTGTCCCGGGTTCGGTTCTGTTTACTGGCACAGTCTCACAGCTCCAGTGACCTGGCTTCGGTTCTGTTTACTGCCACAGTCTCACAGCTCCAGTGACCCGGGTTCGGTTCTGTTTACTGCCACAGTCTCACAGCTCCAGTGACCCGGGTTCGGTTCTGTTTACTGCCACAGTCTCACAGCTCCAGTGTCCCGGGTTCGGTTCTGTTTACTGCCACAGTCTCAACGCTCCAGTGACCTGGGTTCGGTTCTGTTTACTGCCACAGTCTCACAGCTCCAGTGTCCCGGGTTCGGTTCTGTTTACTGCCACAGTCTCACAGCTCCAGTGACCCGGGTTCGGTTCTGTTTACTGCCACAGTCTCACAGCTCCAGTGTCCCGGGTTCGGTTCTGTTTACTGCCACAGTCTCACAGCTCCAGTGACCTGGGTTCGGTTCTGTTTACTGCCACAGTCTCACAGCTCCAGTGTCCCGGGTTCGGTTCTGTTTACTGCCACAGTCTCACAGCTCCAGTGACCCGGGTTCGGTTCTGTTTACTGCCACAGTCTCACAGCTCCAGTGTCCCGGGTTCGGTTCTGTTTACTGTCACAGTCTCACAGCTCCAGTGTCCCGGGTTCGGTTCTGTTTACTGCCACAGTCTCACAGCTCCAGTGACCTGGGTTCGGTTCTGTTTACTGCCACAGTCTCACAGCTCCAGTGACCTCGGTTCGGTTCTGTTTACTGCCACAGTCTCACAGCTGCAGTGTCCCGGGTTCGGTTCTGTTTACTGCCACAGTCTCACAGCTCCAGTGACCTGGCTTCGGTTCTGTTTACTGCCACAGTCTCACAGCTCCAGTGACCCGGGTTTGGTTCTGTTTACTGCCACAGTCTCACAGCTCCAGTGACCCGAGTTCAGTTCTGTTTACTGCCACAGTCTCACAGATCCAGTGTCCCGGGTTCGGTTCTGTTTACTGCCACAGTCTCACAGCTCCAGTGACCTGGGTTCGGTTCTGTTTACTGCCACAGTCTCACAGCTCCCGTGACCTGGGTTCGGTTCTGTTTACTGCCACAGTCTCACAGCTCCAGTGTCCCGGGTTCAGTTCTGTTTACTGCCACAGTCTCACAGCTCCAGTGACCCGGGTTCGGTTCTGTTTACTGCCACAGTCTCACAGCTCCAGTGACCCGGGTTCGGTTCTGTTTACTGCCACAGTCTCACAGCTCCAGTGTCCCGGGTTCAGTTCTGTTTACTGCCACAGTCTCACAGCTCCAGTGTCCCGGGTTCGGTTCTGTTTACTGCCACAGTCTCACAGCTCCAGTGACCCGGTTTCGGTTCTGTTTACTGCCACAGTCTCACAGCTCCAGTGTCCTGGGTTCGGTTCTGTTTACTGCCACAGCCTCACAGCTCCAGTGACCCGGGTTCGGTTCTGTTTACTGCCACAGTCTCACAGCTCCAGTGTCCCGGGTTCGGTTCTGTTTACTGCCACAGTCTCACAGCTCCGGTGACCCGGGTTCGGTTCTGTTTCCTGCCACAGTCTCACAGCTCCAGTGTCCCGGGTTCGGTTCTGTTTACTGCCACAGTCTCACAGCTCCAGTGACCTGGGTTCGGTTCTGTTTACTGCCACAGTCTCACAGCTCCAGTGTCCCGGGTTCGGTTCTGTTTACTGCCACAGTCTCACAGCTCCAGTACCCGGGTTCGGTTCTGTTTACTGCCACAGTCTCACAGCTCCAGTGTCCCGGGTTCGGTTCTGTTTACTGCCACAGTCTCACAGCTCCAGTGACCGGGGTTCAGTTCTGTTTACTGCCACAGTCTCACAGCTCCAGTGTCCCGGGTTCGGTTCTGTTTACTGCCACAGTCTCACAGCTCCAGTGACCCGGGTTCGGTTCTGTTTACTGCCACAGTCTCACAGCTCCAGTGTCCCGGGTTCGGTTCTGTTTACTGTCACAGTCTCACAGCTCCAGTGTCCCGGGTTCGGTTCTGTTTACTGCCACAGTCTCACAGCTCCAGTGACCTGGGTTCGGTTCTGTTTACTGCCACAGTCTCACAGCTCCAGTGACCTAGGTTCGGTTCTGTTTACTGCCACAGTCTCACAGCTCCAGTGACCTGGGTTCGGATCTGTTTACTGCCACAGTCTCACAGCTCCAGTGTCCCGGGTTCGGTTCTGTTTACTGCCACAGTCTCACAGCTCCAGTGACCCGGGTTCGGTTCTGTTTACTGCCACAGTCTCACAGCTCCAGTGTCCCGGGTTCGGTTCTGTTTACTGTCACAGTCTCACAGCTCCAGTGTCCCGGGTTCGGTTCTGTTTACTGCCACAGTCTCACAGCTCCAGTGACCTGGGTTCGGTTCTGTTTACTGCCACAGTCTCACAGCTCCAGTGACTTGGGTTCGGTTCTGTTTACTGCCACAGTCTCACAGCTCCAGTGACCCGGGTTCGGTTCTGTTTACTGCCACAGTCTCACAGCTCCAGTGTCCCGGGTTCGGTTCTGTTTACTGGCACAGTCTCACAGCTCCAGTGACCTGGCTTCGGTTCTGTTTACTGCCACAGTCTCACAGCTCCAGTGACCCGGGTTCGGTTCTGTTTACTGCCACAGTCTCACAGCTCCAGTGACCCGGGTTCGGTTCTGTTTACTGCCACAGTCTCACAGCTCCAGTGTCCCGGGTTCGGTTCTGTTTACTGCCACAGTCTCAACGCTCCAGTGACCTGGGTTCGGTTCTGTTTACTGCCACAGTCTCACAGCTCCAGTGTCCCGGGTTCGGTTCTGTTTACTGCCACAGTCTCACAGCTCCAGTGACCCGGGTTCGGTTCTGTTTACTGCCACAGTCTCACAGCTCCAGTGTCCCGGGTTCGGTTCTGTTTACTGCCACAGTCTCACAGCTCCAGTGACCTGGGTTCGGTTCTGTTTACTGCCACAGTCTCACAGCTCCAGTGTCCCGGGTTCGGTTCTGTTTACTGCCACAGTCTCACAGCTCCAGTGACCCGGGTTCGGTTCTGTTTACTGCCACAGTCTCACAGCTCCAGTGTCCCGGGTTCGGTTCTGTTTACTGTCACAGTCTCACAGCTCCAGTGTCCCGGGTTCGGTTCTGTTTACTGCCACAGTCTCACAGCTCCAGTGACCTGGGTTCGGTTCTGTTTACTGCCACAGTCTCACAGCTCCAGTGACCTCGGTTCGGTTCTGTTTACTGCCACAGTCTCACAGCTGCAGTGTCCCGGGTTCGGTTCTGTTTACTGCCACAGTCTCACAGCTCCAGTGACCTGGCTTCGGTTCTGTTTACTGCCACAGTCTCACAGCTCCAGTGACCCGGGTTTGGTTCTGTTTACTGCCACAGTCTCACAGCTCCAGTGACCTGGGTTCGGTTCTGTTTACTGCCACAGTCTCACAGCTCCAGTGTCCTGGGTTCGGTTCTGGGGACTGCCACAGTCTCACAGCTCCAGTGTCCCGGGTTCGGTTCTGTTTACTGCCACAGTCTCACAGCTCCAGTGTCCCGGGTTCGGTTCTGTTTACTGCCACAGTCTCACAGCTCCAGTGACCCGGGTTCGGTTCTGTTTACTGCCACAGTCTCACAGCTCCAGTGTCCCGGGTTCGGTTCTGTTTACTGCCACAGTCTCACAGCTCCAGTGTCCCGGGTTCGGTTCTGTTTACTGCCACAGTCTCACAGCTCCAGTGACCTGGGTTCGGTTCTGTTTACTGCCACAGTCTCACAGCTCCAGTGTCCCGGGTTCGGTTCTGTTTACTGCCACAGTCTCACAGCTCCAGTGACCCGGGTTCGGTTCTGTTTACTGCCACAGTCTCACAGCTCCAGTGACCCGGGTTCGGTTCTGTTTACTGCCACAGTCTCACAGCTCCAGTGTCCCGGGTTCGGTTCTGTTTACTGTCACAGTCTCACAGCTCCAGTGTCCCGGGTTCGGTTCTGTTTACTGCCACAGTCTCACAGCTCCAGTGACCTGGGTTCGGTTCTGTTTACTGCCACAGTCTCACAGCTCCAGTGACTTGGGTTCGGTTCTGTTTACTGCCACAGTCTCACAGCTCCAGTGACCCGGGTTCGGTTCTGTTTACTGCCACAGTCTCACAGCTCCAGTGTCCCGGGTTCGGTTCTGTTTACTGCCACAGTCTCACAGCTCCAGTGACCTGGGTTCGGTTCTGTTTACTGCCACAGTCTCACAGCTCCAGTGACCCGGGTTCGGTTCTGTTTACTGCCACAGTCTCACAGCTCCAGTGACCTGGGTTCGGTTCTGTTTACTGTCACAGTCTCACAGCTCCAGTGACCCGAGTTCAGTTCTGTTTACTGCCACAGTCTCACAGATCCAGTGTCCCGGGTTCGGTTCTGTTTACTGCCACAGTCTCACAGCTCCAGTGACCTGGGTTCGGTTCTGTTTACTGCCACAGTCTCACAGCTCCAGTGACCTGGGTTCGGTTCTGTTTACTGCCACAGTCTCACAGCTCCAGTGTCCCGGGTTCGGTTCTGTTTACTGCCACAGTCTCACAGCTCCAGTGACCCGGGTTCGGTTCTGTTTACTGCCACAGTCTCACAGCTCCAGTGTCCCGGGTTCGGTTCTGTTTACTGCCACAGTCTCACAGCTCCAGTGACCTGGGTTCGGTTCTGTTTACTGCCACAGTCTCACAGCTCCAGTGTCCCGGGTTCGGTTCTGTTTACTGCCACAGTCTCACAGCTCCAGTGACCCGGGTTCGGTTCTGTTTACTGCCACAGTCTCACAGCTCCAGTGTCCCGGGTTCGGTTCTGTTTACTGCCACAGTCTCACAGCTCCAGTGACCCGGGTTCGGTTCTGTTTACTGCCACAGTCTCACAGCTCCAGTGTCCCGGGTTCGGTTCTGTTTACTGTCACAGTCTCACAGCTCCGGTGACCCGGGTTCGGTTCTGTTTACTGCCACAGTCTCACAGCTCCAGTGTCCCGGGTTCGGTTCTGTTTACTGCCACAGTCTCACAGCTCCAGTGACCCGGGTTCGGTTCTGTTTACTGCCACAGTCTCACAGCTCCAGTGACCCGGGTTCGGTTCTGTTTACTGCCACAGTCTCACAGCACCAGTGTCCTGGGTTCGGTTCTGTTTACTGCCACAGTCTCACAGCTCCAGTGACCCGGGTTCGGTTCTGTTTACTGCCACAGTCTCACAGCTCCAGTGACCTGGGTTCGGTTCTGTTTACTGTCACAGTCTCACAGCTCCAGTGACCCGAGTTCAGTTCTGTTTACTGCCACAGTCTCACAGCTCCAGTGTCCCGGGTTCGGTTCTGTTTACTGCCACAGTCTCACAGCTTCAGTGACCTGGGTTCGGTTCTGTTTACTGCCACAGTCTCACAGCTCCAGTGACCTGGGTTCGGTTCTGTTTACTGCCACAGTCTCACAGCTCCAGTGTCCTGGGTTCGGTTCTGGGGACTACCACAGTCTCACAGCTCCAGTGTCCCGGGTTCGGTTCTGTTTACTGCCACAGTCTCACAGCTCCAGTGTCCCGCGTTCGGTTCTGTTTACTGCCACAGTCTCACAGCTCCAGTGACCCGGGTTCGGTTCTGTTTACTGCCACAGTCTCACAGCTCCAGTGTCCCGGGTTCGGTTCTGTTTACTGCCACAGTCTCACAGCTCCAGTGTCCCGGGTTCGGTTCTGTTTACTGCCACAGTCTCACAGCTCCAGTGACCTGGGTTCGGTTCTGTTTACTGCCACAGTCTCACAGCTCCAGTGTCCCGGGTTCGGTTCTGTTTACTGCCACAGTCTCACAGCTCCAGTGACCCGGGTTCGGTTCTGTTTACTGCCACAGTCTCACAGCTCCAGTGTCCCGGGTTCGGTTCTGTTTACTGCCACAGTCTCACAGCTCCAGTGACCTGGGTTCGGTTCTGTTTACTGCCACAGTCTCACAGCTCCAGTGACTTGGGTTCGGTTCTGTTTACTGCCACAGTCTCACAGCTCCAGTGACCCGGGTTCGGTTCTGTTTACTGCCACAGTCTCACAGCTCCAGTGTCCCGGGTTCGGTTCTGTTTACTGCCACAGTCTCACAGCTCCAGTGACCTGGGTTCGGTTCTGTTTACTGCCACAGTCTCACAGCTCCAGTGACCCGGGTTCGGTTCTGTTTACTGCCACAGTCTCACAGCTCCAGTGACCTGGGTTCGGTTCTGTTTACTGTCACAGTCTCACAGCTCCAGTGACCCGAGTTCAGTTCTGTTTACTGCCACAGTCTCACAGCTCCAGTGTCCCGGGTTCGGTTCTGTTTACTGCCACAGTCTCACAGCTCCAGTGACCTGGGTTCGGTTCTGTTTACTGCCACAGTCTCACAGCTCCAGTGACCTGGGTTCGGTTCTGTTTACTGCCACAGTCTCACAGCTCCAGTGACCCGGGTTCAGTTCTGTTTACTGCCACAGTCTCACAGCTCCAGTGTCCCGGGTTCGGTTCTGTTTACTGCCACTGTCTCACAGCTCCAGTGACCTGGGTTCGGTTCTGTTTACTGCCACAGTCTCACAGCTCCAGTGACCTGGGTTCGGCTCTGTTTACTGCCACAGTCTCACAGCTCCAGTGACCTGGGTTCGGTTCTGTTTACTGCCACAGTCTCACAGCTCCCGTGACCTGGGTTCGGTTCTGTTTACTGCCACAGTCTCACAGCTCCAGTGTCCCGGGTTCAGTTCTGTTTACTGCCACAGTCTCACAGCTCCAGTGACCCGGGTTCGGTTCTGTTTACTGCCACAGTCTCACAGCTCCAGTGACCCGGGTTAGGTTCTGTTTACTGCCACAGTCTCACAGCTCCAGTGACCCGGGTTCGTTTCTATTTACTGCCACAGACTCACAGCTCCAGTGTCCCGGGTTCAGTTCTGTTTACTGCCACAGTCTCACAGCTCCAGTGTCCCGGATTCGGTTCTGTTTACTGCCACAGTCTCACAGCTCCAGTGACCCGGTTTCGGTTCTGTTTACTGCCACAGTCTCACAGCTCCAGTGTCCTGGGTTCGGTTCTGTTTACTGCCACAGCCTCACAGCTCCAGTGACCCGGGTTCGGTTCTGTTTACTGCCACAGTCTCACAGCTCCAGTGACCCGGGTTCGGTTCTGTTTACTGCCACAGTCTCACAGCTCCAGTGTCCCGGGTTCGGTTCTGTTTACTGCCACAGTCTCACAGCTCCAGTGACCCGGGTTCGGTTCTGTTTACTGCCACAGTCTCACAGCTCCAGTGTCCCGGGTTCGGTTCTGTTTACTGCCACAGTCTCACAGCTCCAGTGACCCGGGTTCGGTTCTGTTTACTGCCACAGTCTCACAGCTCCAGTGTCCCGGGTTCGGTTCTGTTTACTGCCACAGTCTCACAGCTCCAGTGACCTGGGTTCGGTTCTGTTTACTGCCACAGTCTCACAGCTCCAGTGACCCGGGTTCGGTTCTGTTTACTGCCACAGTCTCACAGCTCCAGTGACCTGGGTTCGGTTCTGTTTACTGCCACAGTCTCACAGCTCCAGTGACCCGGGTTCGGTTCTGTTTACTGCCACAGTCTCACAGCTCCAGTGACCTGGGTTCGGTTCTGTTTACTGCCACAGTCTCACAGCTCCAGTGACCTGGGTTCGGTTCTGTTTACTGCCACAGTCTCACAGCTCCAGTGTCCCGGGTTCGGTTCTGTTTACTGCCACAGTCTCACAGCTCCAGTGACCCGGGTTCGGTTCTGTTTACTGCCACAGTCTCACAGCTCCAGTGTCCCGGGTTCGGTTCTGTTTACTGCCACAGTCTCACAGCTCCAGTGACCCGGGTTCGGTTCTGTTTACTGCCACAGTCTCACAGCTCCAGTGTCCCGGGTTCGGTTCTGTTTACTGCCACAGTCTCACAGCTCCAGTGACCTGGGTTCGGTTCTGTTTACTGCCACAGTCTCACAGCTTCAGTGACCTGGGTTCGGTTCTGGGGACTGCCACAGTCTCACAGCTCCAGTGACCGGGTTCGGTTCTGTTTACTGCCACAGTCTCACAGCTCCAGTGTCCCGGGTTCGGTTCTGTTTACTGCCACAGTCTCACAGCTCCAGTGACCTGAGTTCGGTTCTGTTTACTGCCACAGTCTCACAGCTCCAGTGACCTGAGTTCGGTTCTGTTTACTGCCACAGTCTCACAGCTCCAGTGACCTGGGTTCGGTTCTGTTTACTGCCACAGTCTCACAGCTCCAGTGACCTGGGTTCGGTTCTGTTTACTGCCACAGCCTCACAGCTCCAGTGTCCCGGGTTCGGTTCTGTTTACTGCCACAGTCTCACAGCTCCAGTGTCCCGGGTTCGGTTCTGTTTACTGCCACAGTCTCACAGCTCCAGTGTCCCGGGTTCGGTTCTGTTTACTGCCACAGTCTCACAGCTCCAGTGACCTGAGTTCGGTTCTGTTTACTGCCACAGTCTCACAGCTCCAGTGACCTGGGTTCGGTTCTGTTTACTGCCACAGTCTCACAGCTCCAGTGACCTGGGTTCGGTTCTGTTTACTGCCACAGCCTCACAGCTCCAGTGTCCCGGGTTCGGTTCTGTTTACTGCCACAGTCTCACAGCTCCAGTGTCCCGGGTTCGGTTCTGTTTACTGCCACAGTCTCACAGCTCCAGTGTCCCGGGTTCGGTTCTGTTTACTGCCACAGTCTCACAGCTCCAGTGTCCCGGGTTCGGTTCTGTTTACTGCCACAGTCTCACAGCTCCAGTGACCCGGGTTCGGTTCTGTTTACTGTCACAGTCTCACAGCTCCAGTGTCCCGGGTTCGGTTCTGTTTACTGCCACAGTCTCACAGCTCCAGTGACCTGGGTTCGGTTCTGTTTACTGCCACAGTCTCACAGCTCCAGTGACCTGGGTTCGGTTCTGTTTACTGCCACAGTCTCACAGCTGCAGTGTCCCGGGTTCGGTTCTGTTTACTGCCACAGTCTCACAGCTCCAGTGACCTGGGTTCGGTTCTGTTTACTGCCACATTCTCACAGCTCCAGTGACCCGGGTTCGGTTCTGTTTACTGCCACAGTCTCACAGCTCCAGTGACCTGGGTTCAGTTCTGTTTACTGCCACAGTCTCACAGCTCCAGTGACCTGAGTTCGGTTCTGTTTACTGCCACAGCCTCACAGCTCCAGTGTCCTGGGTTCGGTTCTGGGGACTGCCACAGTCTCACAGCTCCAGTGTCCCGGGTTCGGTTCTGTTTACTGCCACACTCTCACAGCTTCAGTGACCCGGGTTCAGTTCTGCGTACTGCCACAGTCTCACAGCTCCAGTGTCCTGGGTTCGGTTCTGGGGACTGCCACAGTCTCACAGCTCCAGTGTCCCGGGTTCGGTTCTGTTTACTGCCACAGTCTCACAGCTCCAGTGTCCCGGGTTCGGTTCTGTTTACTGCCACAGTCTCACAGCTCCAGTGACCTGGGTTCAGTTCTGTTTACTGCCACAGCCTCACAGCTCCAGTGACCTGGGTTCGGTTCTGTTTACTGCCACAGTCTCACAGCTCCAGTGACCTGGGTTCAGTTCTGTTTACTGCCACAGCCTCACAGCTCCAGTGACCTGGGTTCGGTTCTGTTTACTGCCACAGTCTCACAGCTCCAGTGACCTGGGTTCGGTTCTGTTTACTGCCACAGTCTCACAGCTCCAGTGACCTGGGTTCAGTTCTGTTTACTGCCACAGTCTCACAGCTCCAGTGTCCTGGGTTCGGTTCTGTTTACTGCCACAGTCTCACAGCTCCAGTGACCTGGGTTCAGTTCTGTTTACTGCCACAGTCTCACAGCTCCAGTGACCTGGGTTCAGTTCTGTTTACTGCCACAGTCTCACAGCTCCAGTGTCCCGGGTTCGGTTCTGTTTACTGCCACAGTCTCACAGCTCCAGTGACCTGGGTTCGGTTCTGTTTACTGCCACAGTCTCACAGCTCCAGTGACCCGGGTTCGGTTCTGTTTACTGCCAGAGTCTCACAGCTCCAGTGACCTGGGTTCGGTTCTGTTTACTGCCACAGTCTCACAGCTCCAGTGACCTGGGTTCAGTTCTGTTTACTGCCACAGTCTCACAGCTCCAGTGACCTGGGTTCAGTTCTGTTTACTGCCACAGTCTCACAGCTCCAGTGACCTGAGTTCGGTTCTGTTTACTGCCACAGCCTCACAGCTCCAGTGTCCTGGGTTCGGTTCTGGGGACTGCCACAGTCTCACAGCTCCAGTGTCCCGGGTTCGGTTCTGTTTACTGCCACACTCTCACAGCTTCAGTGACCCGGGTTCAGTTCTGCGTACTGCCGCAGTCTCACAGCTCCAGTGTCCTGGGTCCGGTTCTGTTTACTGCCGCAGTCTCACAGCTCCAGTGACCCGGGTTCTGTTCTGTTCACTGCCACAGTCTCACAGCTCCAGTGTCCCGGGTTCGGTTCTGTTTACTGCCACAGTCTCACAGCTCCAGTGACCTGGGTTCCGTTCTGTTTACTGCCACAGTCTCACAGTTCCAGTGTCCTGGGTTCAGTTCTGTTTACTGCCACAGTCTCACAGCTCCAGTGACCTGGGTTCGGTTCTGTTTACTGCCACAGTCTCACAGCTCCAGTGACCTGGGTTCGGTTCTGTTCACTGCCACAGTCTCACAGCTCCAGTGTCCCGGGTTCGGTTCTGTTTACTGCCACAGTCTCACAGCTCCAGTGTCCCGGGTTCGGTTCTGTTTACTGCCACAGTCTCACAGCTCCAGTGACCCGGGTTCGGTTCTGTTTACTGCCACAGTCTCACAGCTCCAGTGACCCGGGTTCGGTTCTGTTTACTGTCACAGTCTTACAGCTCCAGTGACCTGGGTTCGGTTTTGTTTACTGCCACAGCCTCACAGCTCCAGTGACCCGGGTTCGGTTCTGTTTTTTGCCACAGTCTCACAGCTCCAGTGACCTGGGTTCGGTTCTGGGGACTGCCACAGTCTCACAGCTCCAGTGTCCCGGGTCCGGTTCTGTTTACTGCCACAGCCTCACAGCTCCAGTGACCCGGGTTCGGTTCTGTTTACTGCCACAGTCACACAGCTCCAGTGACCTGGGTTCGGTTCTGTTTCCTGCCACAGTCTCACAGCTCCAGTGACCTGGGTTCGGTTCTGTTTACTGCCACAGTCTCACAGCTCCAGTGACCCGGGTTCGGTTCTGTTTACTGCCACAGTCTCACAGCTCCAGTGACCTGGGTTCGGTTCTGTTTACTGCCACAGTCTCACAGCTCCAGTGACCCGGGTTCGGTTCTGTTTACTGCCACAGTCTCACAGCTCCAGTGACCTGGGTTCGGTTCTGTTTACTGCCACAGTCTCACAGCTCCAGTGACCTGGGTTCGGTTCTGTTTACTGCCACAGTCTCACAGCTCCAGTGACCCGGGTTCGGTTCTGTTAACTGCCACAGTCTCACAGCTCCAGTGACCTGGGTTCGGTTCTGTTTACTGTCACAGTCTCACAGCTCCAGTGACCCGAGTTCAGTTCTGTTTACTGCCACAGTCTCACAGCTCCAGTGTCCCGGGTTCGGTTCTGTTTACTGCCACAGTCTCACAGCTTCAGTGACCTGGGTTCGGTTCTGTTTACTGCCACAGTCTCACAGCTCCAGTGACCTGGGTTCAGTTCTGTTTACTGCCACAGTCTCACAGCTCCAGTGTCCTGGGTTCGGTTCTGTTTACTGCCACAGTCTCACAGCTCCAGTGTCCCGGGTTCGGTTCTGTTTACTGCCACAGTCTCACAGCTCCAGTGTCCCGGGTTCGGTTCTGTTTACTGCCACAGTCTCACAGCTCCAGTGACCTGGGTTCGGTTCTGTTTACTGCCACAGTCTCACAGCTCCAGTGTCCCGGGTTCGGTTCTGTTTACTGCCACAGTCTCACAGCTCCAGTGACCCGGGTTCGGTTCTGTTTACTGCCACAGTCTCACAGCTCCAGTGTCCCGGGTTCGGTTCTGTTTACTGTCACAGTCTCACAGCTCCAGTGTCCCGGGTTCGGTTCTGTTTACTGCCACAGTCTCACAGCTCCAGTGACCTGGGTTCGGTTCTGTTTACTGCCACAGTCTCACAGCTCCAGCGACTTGGGTTCGGTTCTGTTTACTGCCACAGTCTCACAGCTCCAGTGACACGGGTTCGGTTCTGTTTACTGCCACAGTCTCACAGCTCCAGTGTCCCGGGTTCGGTTCTGTTTACTGCCACAGTCTCACAGCTCCAGTGACCTGGGTTCGGTTCTGTTTACTGCCACAGTCTCACAGCTCCAGTGACCCGGGTTCGGTTCTGTTTACTGCCACAGTCTCACAGCTCCAGTGACCTGGGTTCGGTTCTGTTTACTGTCACAGTCTCACAGCTCCAGTGACCCGTGTTCAGTTCTGTTTACTGCCACAGTCTCACAGCTCCACTGTCCCGGGTTCGGTTCTGTTTACTGCCACAGTCTCACAGCTCCAGTGACCTGGGTTCGGTTCTGTTTACTGCCACAGTCTCACAGCTCCAGTGACCTGGGTTCGGTTCTGTTTACTGCCACAGTCTCACAGCTCCAGTGACCCGGGTTCAGTTCTGTTTACTGCCACAGTCTCACAGCTCCAGTGTCCCGGGTTCGGTTCTGTTTACTGCCACTGTCTCACAGCTCCAGTGACCTGGGTTCGGTTCTGTTTACTGCCACAGTCTCACAGCTCCAGTGACCTGGGTTCGGTTCTGTTTACTGCCACAGTCTCACAGCTCCAGTGACCTGGGTTCGGTTCTGTTTACTGCCACAGTCTCACAGCTCCCGTGATCTGGGTTCGGTTCTGTTTACTGCCACAGTCTCACAGCTCCAGTGTCCCGGGTTCAGTTCTGTTTACTGCCACAGTCTCACAGCTCCAGTGACCCGGGTTCGGTTCTGTTTACTGCCACAGTCTCACAGATCCAGTGACCCGGGTTCGGTTCTGTTTACTGCCACAGTCTCACAGCTCCAGTGACCCGGGTTCGTTTCTGTTTACTGCCACAGTCTCACAGCTCCAGTGTCCCGGGTTCAGTTCTGTTTACTGCCACAGTCTCACAGCTCCAGTGTCCCGGATTCGGTTCTGTTTACTGCCACAGTCTCACAGCTCCAGTGACCCGGTTTCGGTTCTGTTTACTGCCACAGTCTCACAGCTCCAGTGTCCTGGGTTCGGTTCTGTTTACTGCCACAGCCTCACAGCTCCAGTGACCCGGGTTCGGTTCTGTTTACTGCCACAGTCTCACAGCTCCAGTGACCCGGGTTCGGTTCTGTTTACTGCCACAGTCTCACAGCTCCAGTGTCCCGGGTTCGGTTCTGTTTACTGCCACAGTCTCACAGCTCCAGTGACCCGGGTTCGGTTCTGTTTACTGCCACAGTCTCACAGCTCCAGTGTCCCGGGTTCGGTTCTGTTTACTGCCACAGTCTCACAGCTCCAGTGACCCGGGTTCGGTTCTGTTTACTGCCACAGTCTCACAGCTCCAGTGTCCCGGGTTCGGTTCTGTTTACTGCCACAGTCTCACAGCTCCAGTGACCTGGGTTTGGTTCTGTTTACTGCCACAGTCTCACAGCTCCAGTGACCTGGGTTCGGTTCTGTTTACTGCCACAGTCTCACAGCTCCAGTGACCTGGGTTCGGTTCTGTTTACTGCCACAGTCTCACAGCTCCAGTGTCCCGGGTTCGGTTCTGTTTACTGCCACAGTCTCACAGCTCCAGTGTCCCGGGTTCGGTTCTGTTTACTGCCACAGTCTCACAGCTCCAGTGTCCCGGGTTCAGTTCTGTTTACTGCCACAGTCTCACAGCTCCAGTGTCCCGGGTTCGGTTCTGTTTACTGCCACAGTCTCACAGCTCCAGTGTCCCGGGTTCGGTTCTGTTTACTGCCACAGTCTCACAGCTCCAGTGACCCGGGTTCGGTTCTGTTTACTGCCACAGTCTCACAGCTCCAGTGTCCCGGGTTCGGTTCTGTTTACTGCCACAGTCTCACAGCTCCAGTGACCTGGGTTCGGTTCTGTTTACTGCCACAGTCTCACAGCTCCAGTGTCCCGGGTTCGGTTCTGCGTACTGCCACAGTCTCACAGCTCCAGTGTCCCGGGTTCGGTTCTGGGGACTGCCACAGCCTCACAGCTCCAGTGTCCTGGGTTCTGTTCTGTTTACTGCCACAGTCTCACAGCTCCAGTGACCCGGGTTCAGTTCTGTTTACTGCCACAGTCTCACAGCTCCAGTGTCCCGGGTTCGGTTCTGTTTACTGCCACAGTCTCACAGCTCCAGTGACCCGGGTTCGGTTCTGTTTACTGCCACAGTCTCACAGCTCCAGTGTCCCGGGTTCGGTTCTGTTTACTGTCACAGTCTCACAGCTCCAGTGTCCCGGGTTCGGTTCTGTTTACTGCCACAGTCTCACAGCTCCAGTGACCTGGGTTCGGTTCTGTTTACTGCCACAGTCTCACAGCTCCAGTGACCTGGGTTCGGTTCTGTTTACTGCCACAGTCTCACAGCTGCAGTGTCCCGGGTTCGGTTCTGTTTACTGCCACAGTCTCACAGCTCCAGTGACCTGGGTTCGGTTCTGTTTACTGCCACATTCTCACAGCTCCAGTGACCTGGGTTCGGTTCTGTTTACTGCCACAGTCTCACAGCTCCAGTGACCTGGGTTCAGTTCTGTTTACTGCCACAGTCTCACAGCTCCAGTGACCTGAGTTCGGTTCTGTTTACTGCCACAGCCTCACAGCTCCAGTGTCCTGGGTTCGGTTCTGGGGACTGCCACAGTCTCACAGCTCCAGTGTCCCGGGTTCGGTTCTGTTTACTGCCACACTCTCACAGCTTCAGTGACCCGGGTTCAGTTCTGCGTACTGCCACAGTCTCACAGCTCCAGTGTCCTGGGTTCGGTTCTGGGGACTGCCACAGTCTCACAGCTCCAGTGTCCCGGGTTCGGTTCTGTTTACTGCCACAGTCTCACAGCTCCAGTGTCCCGGGTTCGGTTCTGTTTACTGCCACAGTCTCACAGCTCCAGTGACCTGGGTTCAGTTCTGTTTACTGCCACAGCCTCACAGCTCCAGTGACCTGGGTTCGGTTCTGTTTACTGCCACAGTCTCACAGCTCCAGTGACCTGGGTTCAGTTCTGTTTACTGCCACAGCCTCACAGCTCCAGTGACCTGGGTTCGGTTCTGTTTACTGCCACAGTCTCACAGCTCCAGTGACCTGGGTTCGGTTCTGTTTACTGCCACAGTCTCACAGCTCCAGTGACCTGGGTTCAGTTCTGTTTACTGCCGCAGTCTCACAGCTCCAGTGTCCTGGGTTCGGTTCTGTTTACTGCCACAGTCTCACAGCTCCAGTGACCTGGGTTCAGTTCTGTTTACTGCCACAGTCTCACAGCTCCAGTGACCTGGGTTCAGTTCTGTTTACTGCCACAGTCTCACAGCTCCAGTGTCCCGGGTTCGGTTCTGTTTACTGCCACAGTCTCACAGCTCCAGTGACCTGGGTTCGGTTCTGTTTACTGCCACAGTCTCACAGCTCCAGTGACCCGGGTTCGGTTCTGTTTACTGCCACAGTCTCACAGCTCCAGTGACCTGGGTTCGGTTCTGTTTACTGCCACAGTCTCACAGCTCCAGTGACCTGGGTTCAGTTCTGTTTACTGCCACAGTCTCACAGCTCCAGTGACCTGGGTTCAGTTCTGTTTACTGCCACAGTCTCACAGCTCCAGTGACCTGAGTTCGGTTCTGTTTACTGCCACAGCCTCACAGCTCCAGTGTCCTGGGTTCGGTTCTGGGGACTGCCACAGTCTCACAGCTCCAGTGTCCCGGGTTCGGTTCTGTTTACTGCCACACTCTCACAGCTTCAGTGACCCGGGTTCAGTTCTGCGTACTGCCGCAGTCTCACAGCTCCAGTGTCCTGGGTCCGGTTCTGTTTACTGCCGCAGTCTCACAGCTCCAGTGACCCGGGTTCGGTTCTGTTTACTGCCACACTCTCACAGCTTCAGTGACCCGGGTTCAGTTCTGCGTACTGCCACAGTCTCACAGCTCCAGTGTCCTGGGTTCGGTTCTGGGGACTGCCACAGTCTCACAGCTCCAGTGTCCCGGGTTCGGTTCTGTTTACTGCCACAGTCTCACAGCTCCAGTGTCCCGGGTTCGGTTCTGTTTACTGCCACAGTCTCACAGCTCCAGTGACCTGGGTTCAGTTCTGTTTACTGCCACAGCCTCACAGCTCCAGTGACCTGGGTTCGGTTCTGTTTACTGCCACAGTCTCACAGCTCCAGTGACCTGGGTTCAGTTCTGTTTACTGCCACAGCCTCACAGCTCCAGTGACCTGGGTTCGGTTCTGTTTACTGCCACAGTCTCACAGCTCCAGTGACCTGGGTTCGGTTCTGTTTACTGCCACAGTCTCACAGCTCCAGTGACCTGGGTTCAGTTCTGTTTACTGCCACAGTCTCACAGCTCCAGTGTCCTGGGTTCGGTTCTGTTTACTGCCACAGTCTCACAGCTCCAGTGACCTGGGTTCAGTTCTGTTTACTGCCACAGTCTCACAACTCCAGTGACCTGGGTTCAGTTCTGTTTACTGCCACAGTCTCACAGCTCCAGTGTCCCGGGTTCGGTTCTGTTTACTGCCACAGTCTCACAGCTCCAGTGACCTGGGTTCGGTTCTGTTTACTGCCACAGTCTCACAGCTCCAGTGACCCGGGTTCGGTTCTGTTTACTGCCACAGTCTCACAGCTCCAGTGACCTGGGTTCGGTTCTGTTTACTGCCACAGTCTCACAGCTCCAGTGACCTGGGTTCAGTTCTGTTTACTGCCACAGTCTCACAGCTCCAGTGACCTGGGTTCGGTTCTGTTTACTGCCACAGTCTCACAGCTCCAGTGACCTGAGTTCGGTTCTGTTTACTGCCACAGCCTCACAGCTCCAGTGTCCTGGGTTCGGTTCTGGGGACTGCCACAGTCTCACAGCTCCAGTGTCCCGGGTTCGGTTCTGTTTACTGCCACACTCTCACAGCTTCAGTGACCCGGGTTCAGTTCTGCGTACTGCCGCAGTCTCACAGCTCCAGTGTCCTGGGTCCGGTTCTGTTTACTGCCGCAGTCTCACAGCTCCAGTGACCCGGGTTCTGTTCTGTTCACTGCCACAGTCTCACAGCTCCAGTGTCCCGGGTTCGGTTCTGTTTACTGCCACAGTCTCACAGCTCCAGTGACCTGGGTTCGGTTCTGTTTACTGCCACAGTCTCACAGCTCCAGTGACCTGGGTTCCGTTCTGTTTACTGCCACAGTCTCACAGTTCCAGTGTCCTGGGTTCAGTTCTGTTTACTGCCACAGTCTCACAGCTCCAGTGACCTGGGTTCGGTTCTGTTTACTGCCACAGTCTCACAGCTCCAGTGACCTGGGTTCGGTTCTGTTCACTGCCACAGTCTCACAGCTCCAGTGTCCCGGGTTCGGTTCTGTTTACTGCCACAGTCTCACAGCTCCAGTGTCCCGGGTTCGGTTCTGTTTACTGCCACAGTCTCACAGCTCCAGTGACCCGGGTTCGGTTCTGTTTACTGCCACAGTCTCACAGCTCCAGTGACCCGGGTTCGGTTCTGTTTACTGTCACAGTCTTACAGCTCCAGTGACCTGGGTTCGGTTTTGTTTACTGCCACAGCCTCACAGCTCCAGTGACCCGGGTTCGGTTCTGTTTTTTGCCACAGTCTCACAGCTCCAGTGACCTGGGTTCGGTTCTGGGGACTGCCACAGTCTCACAGCTCCAGTGTCCCGGGTCCGGTTCTGTTTACTGCCACAGCCTCACAGCTCCAGTGACCCGGGTTCGGTTCTGTTTACTGCCACAGTCACACAGCTCCAGTGACCTGGGTTCGGTTCTGTTTCCTGCCACAGTCTCACAGCTCCAGTGACCTGGGTTCGGTTCTGTTTACTGCCACAGTCTCACAGCTCCAGTGACCCGGGTTCGGTTCTGTTTACTGCCACAGTCTCACAGCTCCAGTGACCTGGGTTCGGTTCTGTTTACTGCCACAGTCTCACAGCTCCAGTGACCCGGGTTCGGTTCTGTTTACTGCCACAGTCTCACAGCTCCAGTGACCTGGGTTCGGTTCTGTTTACTGTCACAGTCTCACAGCTCCAGTGACCCGAGTTCAGTTCTGTTTACTGCCACAGTCTCACAGCTCCAGTGTCCCGGGTTCGGTTCTGTTTACTGCCACAGTCTCACAGCTTCAGTGACCTGGGTTCGGTTCTGTTTACTGCCACAGTCTCACAGCTCCAGTGACCTGGGTTCAGTTCTGTTTACTGCCACAGTCTCACAGCTCCAGTGTCCTGGGTTCGTTTCTGGGGACTGCCACAGTCTCACAGCTCCAGTGTCCCGGGTTCGGTTCTGTTTACTGCCACAGTCTCACAGCTCCAGTGTCCCGGGTTCGGTTCTGTTTACTGCCACAGTCTCACAGCTCCAGTGACCCGGGTTCGGTTCTGTTTACTGCCACAGTCTCACAGCTCCAGTGTCCCGGGTTCGGTTCTGTTTACTGCCACAGTCTCACAGCTCCAGTGTCCCGGGTTCGGTTCTGTTTACTGCCACAGTCTCACAGCTCCAGTGACCTGGGTTCGGTTCTGTTTACTGCCACAGTCTCACAGCTCCAGTGTCCCGGGTTCGGTTCTGTTTACTGCCACAGTCTCACAGCTCCAGTGACCCGGGTTCGGTTCTGTTTACTGCCACAGTCTCACAGCTCCAGTGTCCCGGGTTCGGTTCTGTTTACTGTCACAGTCTCACAGCTCCAGTGTCCCGGGTTCGGTTCTGTTTACTGCCACAGTCTCACAGCTCCAGTGACCTGGGTTCGGTTCTGTTTACTGCCACAGTCTCACAGCTCCAGTGACTTGGGTTCGGTTCTGTTTACTGCCACAGTCTCACAGCTCCAGTGACCCGGGTTCGGTTCTGTTTACTGCCACAGTCTCACAGCTCCAGTGTCCCGGGTTCGGTTCTGTTTACTGCCACAGTCTCACAGCTCCAGTGACCTGGGTTCGGTTCTGTTTACTGCCACAGTCTCACAGCTCCAGTGACCCGGGTTCGGTTCTGTTTACTGCCACAGTCTCACAGCTCCAGTGACCTGGGTTCGGTTCTGTTTACTGTCACAGTCTCACAGCTCCAGTGACCCGAGTTCAGTTCTGTTTACTGCCACAGTCTCACAGCTCCAGTGTCCCGGGTTCGGTTCTGTTTACTGCCACAGTCTCACAGCTCCAGTGACCTGGGTTCGGTTCTGCTTACTGCCACAGTCTCACAGCTCCAGTGACCTGGGTTCGGTTCTGTTTACTGCCACAGTCTCACAGCTCCAGTGACCCGGGTTCAGTTCTGTTTACTGCCACAGTCTCACAGCTCCAGTGTCCCGGGTTCGGTTCTGTTTACTGCCACAGTCTCACAGCTCCAGTGACCTGGGTTCGGTTCTGTTTACTGCCACAGTATCACAGCTCCAGTGACCTGGGTTCGGTTCTGTTTACTGCCACAGTCTCACAGCTCCAGTGACCTGGGTTCGGTTCTGTTTACTGCCACAGTCTCACAGCTCCCGTGACCTGGGTTCGGTTCTGTTTACTGCCACAGTCTCACAGCTCCAGTGTCCCGGGTTCAGTTCTCTTTACTGCCACAGTCTCACAGCTCCAGTGACCCGGGTTCGGTTCTGTTTACTGCCACAGTCTCACAGCTCCAGTGACCCGGGTTCGGTTCTGTTTACTGCCACAGTCTCACAGCTCCAGTGACCCGGGTTCGGTTCTGTTTACTGCCACAGTCTCACAGCTCCAGTGTCCCGGGTTCAGTTCTGTTTACTGCCACAGTCTCACAGCTCCAGTGTCCCGGGTTCGGTTCTGTTTACTGCCACAGTCTCACAGCTCCAGTGACCCGGTTTCGGTTCTGATTACTGCCACAGTCTCACAGCTCCAGTGTCCTGGGTTCGGTTCTGTTTACTGCCACAGCCTCACAGCTCCAGTGACCCGGGTTCGGTTCTGTTTACTGCCACAGTCTCACAGCTCCAGTGACCCGGGTTCGGTTCTGTTTACTGCCACAGTCTCACAGCTCCAGTGTCCCGGGTTCGGTTCTGTTTACTGCCACAGTCTCACAGCTCCAGTGACCCGGGTTCGGTTCTGTTTACTGCCACAGTCTCACAGCTCCAATGTCCCGGGTTCGGTTCTGTTTACTGCCACAGTCTCACAGCTCCAGTGACCTGGGTTCGGTTCTGTTTACTGCCACAGTCTCACAGCTCCATTGTCCCGGGTTCGGTTCTGTTTACTGCCACAGTCTCACAGCTCCAGTGACCCGGGTTCGGTTCTGTTTACTGCCACAGTCTCACAGCTCCAGTGTCCCGGGTTCGGTTCTGTTTACTGCCACAGTCTCACAGCTCCAGTGACCTGGGTTCGGTTCTGTTTACTGCCACAGTCTCACAGCTCCAGTGTCCCGGGTTCGGTTCTGTTTACTGCCACAGTCTCACAGCTCCAGTGACCTGGGTTCGGTTCTGTTTACTGCCACAGTCTCACAGCTCCAGTGACCCGGGTTCGGTTCTGTTTACTGCCACAGTCTCAGAGCTCCAGTGTCCCGGGTTCGGTTCTGTTTACTGTCACAGTCTCACAGCTCCAGTGTCCCGGGTTCGGTTCTGTTTACTGCCACAGTCTCACAGCTCCAGTGACCTGGGTTCGGTTCTGTTTACTGCCACAGTCTCACAGCTCCAGTGACCTGGGTTCGGTTCTGTTTACTGCCACAGTCTCACAGCTGCAGTGTCCCGGGTTCGGTTCTGTTTACTGCCACAGTCTCACAGCTCCAGTGACCTGGGTTCGGTTCTGTTTACTGCCACAGTCTCACAGCTCCAGTGACCCGGGTTCGGTTCTGTTTACTGCCACAGTCTCACAGCTCCAGTGACCTGGGTACAGTTCTGTTTACTGCCACAGTCTCACAGCTCCAGTGACCTGAGTTCGGTTCTGTTTACTGCCACAGCCTCACAGCTCCAGTGTCCTGGGTTCGGTTCTGGGGACTGCCACAGTCTCACAGCTCCAGTGTCCCGGGTTCGGTTCTGTTTACTGCCACACTCTCACAGCTTCAGTGACCCGGGTTCAGTTCTGCGTACTGCCACAGTCTCACAGCTCCAGTGTCCTGGGTTCGGTTCTGGGGACTGCCACAGTCTCACAGCTCCAGTGTCCCGGGTTCGGTTCTGTTTACTGCCACAGTCTCACAGCTCCAGTGTCCCGGGTTCGGTTCTGTTTACTGCCACAGTCTCACAGCTCCAGTGACCTGGGTTCAGTTCTGTTTACTGCCACAGCCTCACAGCTCCAGTGACCTGGGTTCGGTTCTGTTTACTGCCACAGTCTCACAGCTCCAGTGACCTGGGTTCAGTTCTGTTTACTGCCACAGCCTCACAGCTCCAGTGACCTGGGTTCGGTTCTGTTTACTGCCACAGTCTCACAGCTCCAGTGACCTGGGTTCAGTTCTGTTTACTGCCACAGTCTCACAGCTCCAGTGACCTGGGTTCAGTTCTGTTTACTGCCACAGTCTCACAGCTCCAGTGACCTGGGTTCGGTTCTGTTTACTGCCACAGTCTCACAGCTCCAGTGACCCGGGTTCGGTTCTGTTTACTGCCACAGTCTCACAGCTCCAGTGACCTGGGTTCGGTTCTGTTTACTGCCACAGTCTCACAGCTCCAGTGACCTGGGTTCAGTTCTGTTTACTGCCACAGTCTCACAGCTCCAGTGACCTGGGTTCAGTTCTGTTTACTGCCACAGTCTCACAGCTCCAGTGACCTGAGTTCGGTTCTGTTTACTGCCACAGCCTCACAGCTCCAGTGTCCTGGGTTCGGTTCTGGGGACTGCCACAGTCTCACAGCTCCAGTGTCCCGGATTCGGTTCTGTTTACTGCCACACTCTCACAGCTTCAGTGACCCGGGTTCAGTTCTGCGTACTGCCGCAGTCTCACAGCTCCAGTGTCCCGGGTTCGGTTCTGTTTACTGCCACAGTCTCACAGCTCCAGTGACCTGGGTTCCGTTCTCTTTACTGCCACAGTCTCACAGCTCCAGTGTCCTGGGTTCAGTTCTGTTTACTGCCACAGTCTCACAGCTCCAGTGACCTGGGTTCGGTTCTGTTTACTGCCACAGTCTCACAGCTCCAGTGACCTGGGTTCGGTTCTGTTCACTGCCACAGTCTCACAGCTCCAGTGTCCCGGGTTCGGTTCTGTTTACTGCCACAGTCTCACAGCTCCAGTGTCCCGGGTTCGGTTCTGTTTACTGCCACAGTCTCACAGCTCCAGTGACACGGGTTTGGTTCTGTTTACTGCCACAGTCTCACAGCTCCAGTGACCCGGGTTCGGTTCTGTTTACTGTCACAGTCTTACAGCTCCAGTGACCTGGGTTCGGTTCTGTTTACTGCCACAGCCTCACAGCTCCAGTGACCCGGGTTCGGTTCTGTTTTTTGCCACAGTCTCACCGCTCCAGTGTCCCGGGTTCGGTTCTGTTTACTGCCACAGTCTCACAGCTCCAGTGTCCCGGGTCCGGTTCTGTTTACTGCCACAGCCTCACAGCTCCAGTGACCCGGGTTCGGTTCTGTTTACTGCCACAGTCACACAGCTCCAGTGACCTGGGTTCGGTTCTGTTTCCTGCCACAGTCTCACAGCTCCAGTGACCTGGGTTCGGTTCTGTTTACTGCCACAGTCTCACAGCTCCAGTGACCCGGGTTCGGTTCTGTTTACTGCCACAGTCTCACAGCTCCAGTGACCTGGGTTCGGTTCTGTTTACTGCCACAGTCTCACAGCTCCAGTGTCCCGGGTTCAGTTCTGTTTACTGCCACAGTCTCACAGCTCCAGTGACCCGGGTTCGGTTCTGTTTACTGCCACAGTCTCAGAGCTCCAGTGACCCGGGTTCGGTTCTGCGTAATGCCACAGTCTCACATCTCCAGTGACCCGGGTTCGGTTTAGTTTACTGCCACAGTCTCACAGCTCCAGTGACCTGGGTTCGGTTCTGTTTACTGCCACAGTCTCACAGCTCCAGTGACCCGGGTTCAGTTCTGTTTACTGCCACAGTCTCACAGCTCCAGTGACATGGGTTCGGTTCTGTTTACTGCCACAGTCTCACAGCTCCAGTGACCCGGGTTCGGTTCTGCGTACTGCCACAGTCTCACAGCTTCAGTGACCTGGGTTCAGTTCTGTTTACTGCCACAGCCTCACAGCTCCAGTGACATGGGTTCGGTTCTGTTTACTGCCACAGTCTCACAGCTTCAGTGACCCGGGTTCGGTTCTGTTTACTGCCACAGTCTCACAGCTCCAGTGTCCCGGGTTCGGTTCTGTTTACTGCCACAGTCTCACAGCTCCAGTGTCCCGGGTTCGGTTCTGTTTACTGCCACAGTCTCACAGCTCCAGTGTCCCGGGTTCGGTTCTGTTTACTGCCACAGTCTCACAGCTCCAGTGACCCGGGTTCGGTTCTGTTTACTGCCACAGTCTCATAGCTCCAGTGACCTGGGTTCGGTTCTGCGTACTGCCACAGTCTCACAGCTCCAGTGACCCGGGTTCTGTTCTGTTCACTGCCACAGTCTCACAGCTCCAGTGTCCCGGGTTCGGTTCTGTTTACTGCCACAGTCTCACAGCTCCAGTGACCTGGGTTCCGTTCTGTTTACTGCCACAGTCTCACAGCTCCAGTGACCCGGGTTCGGTTCTGTTTACTGCCACAGTCTCACAGCTCCAGTGACCTGGGTTCGTTTCTGTTTACTGCCACAGTCTCACAGCTCCAGTGACCTGGATTCGGTTCTGTTCACTGCCACAGTCTCACAGCTCCAGTGTCCCGGGTTCGGTTCTGTTTACTGCCACAGTCTCACAGCTCCAGTGTCCCGGGTTCGGTTCTGTTTACTGCCACAGTCTCACAGCTCCAGTGTCCCGGGTTCGGTTCTGTTTACTGTCACAGTCTTACAGCTCCAGTGACCTGGGTTCGGTTCTGTTTACTGCCACAGTCTCACAGCTCCAGTGACCTGGGTTCTGTTCTGTTTACTGCCACAGTCTCACAGCTCCAGTGACCTGGGTTCGGTTCTGTTTACTGCCACAGTCTCACAGCTCCAGTGTCCTGGGTTCAGTTCTGTTTACTGCCACAGTCTCACAGCTCCAGTGACCCGGGTTCGGTTCTGTTTACTGCCACAGCCTCACAGCTCCAGTGTCCTGGGTTCGGTTCTGTTTACTGCCACAGTCTCACAGCTCCAGTGACCTGGGTTCGGTTCTGTTTAATGCCACAGTCTCACAGCTCCAGTGACCTGGGTTCGGTTCTGTTTACTGCCACAGTCTCACAGCTCCAGTGACCCGGGTTCGGTTCTGTTTACTGCCACAGCCTCACAGCTCCAGTGACCCGGGTTCGGTTCTGTTTACTGCCACAGTCTCACCGCTCCAGTGAACCGGGATCGGTTCTGTTTACTGCCACAGTCTCACAGCTCCAGTGACCTGGGTTCGGTTCTGTTTACTGCCACACTCTCACAGCTCCAGTGACCTGGGTTCGGTTCTGGGGACTGCCACAGTCTCACAGCTCCAGTGACCCGGGTTCGGTTCTGGGGACTGCCACAGTCTCACAGCTCCAGTGACCTGGGTTCGGTTCTGTTTACTGCCACACTCTCACAGCTCCAGTGACCTGGGTTCGGTTCTGTTTACTGCCACAGCCTCACAGCTCCAGTGTCCCGGGTTCGGTTCTGTTTACTGCCACACTCTCACAGCTCCAGTGACCTGGGTTCGGTTCTGGGGACTGCCACAGTCTCACAGCTCCAGTGACCCGGGTTCGGTTCTGGGGACTGCCACAGTCTCACAGCTCCAGTGACCTGGGTTCGGTTCTGTTTACTGCCACAGTCTCACAGCTCCAGTGACCCGGGTTCAGTTCTGCGTACTGCCACAGTCTCACAGCTCCAGTGTCCCGGGTTCGGTTCTGGGGACTGCCACAGCCTCACAGCTCCAGTGTCCCGGGTTCGGTTCTGTTTACTGCCACACTCTCACAGCTCCAGTGACCTGGGTTCGGTTCTGGGGACTGCCAGAGCCTCACAGCTCCAGTGACCTGGGTTCGGTTCTGTTTACTGCCGCAGCCTCACAGCTCCAGTGACCCGGGTTCGTTTCTGTTTTTTGCCACAGTCTCACAGCTCCAGTGACCTGGGTTCGGTTCTGGGGACTGCCACAGTCTCACAGCTCCAGTGTCCCGCGTCCGGTTCTGTTTACTGCCACAGCCTCACAGCTCCAGTGACCCGGGTTCGGTTCTGTTTACTGCCACAGTCTCACAGCTCCAGTGTCACGGGTCCGGTTCTGTTTACTGCCACAGTCTCACAGCTCCAGTGACCTGGGTTCGGTTCTGTTTACTGCCACAGTCTCACAGCTCCAGTGACCTGGGTTCGGTTCTGTTTACTGCCACAGTCTCACAGCTCCAGTGACCCGGGTTCGGTTCTGTTTACTGCCATAGTCTCACAGCTCCAGTGACCCGGGTTCGGTTCTGTTTACTGCCACAGTCTCACAGCTCCAGTGTCCCGGGTTCGGCTCTGTTTACTGCCACAGTCTCACAGCTCCAGTGACCCGGGTTCAGTTCTGTTTACTGCCACAGCCTCACAGCTCCAGTGACCTGGGTTCGGTTCTGTTTACTGCCACAGTCTCACAGCTCCAGTGACCTGGGTTCAGTTCTGTTTACTGCCACAGTCTCACAGCTCCAGTGACCTGAGTTCGGTTCTGTTTACTGCCACAGCCTCACAGCTCCAGTGACCTGGGTTCGGTTCTGTTTACTGCCACAGTCTCACAGCTCCAGTGTCCTGGGTTCGGTTCTGGGGACTGCCACAGTCTCACAGCTCCAGTGTCCCGGGTTCGGTTCTGTTTACTGCCACACTCTCACAGCTTCAGTGACCCGGGTTCAGTTCTGCGTACTGCCGCAGTCTCATAGCTCCAGTGACCTGGGTTCAGTTCTGCGTACTGCCACAGTCTCACAGCTCCAGTGACCCGGGTTCGGTTCTGTTTACTGCCACAGTCTCACAGCTCCAGTGACCTGGGTTCGGTTCTGTTCACTGCCACAGTCTCACAGCTCCAGTGACCCGGGTTCTGTTCTGTTCACTGCCACAGTCTCACAGCTCCAGTGTCCCGGGTTCGGTTCTGTTTACTGCCACAGTCTCACAGCTCCAGTGACCTGGGTTCCGTTCTGTTTACTGCCACAGTCTCACAGCTCCAGTGACCTGGGTTCGGTTCTGTTTACTGCCACAGTCTCACAGCTCCAGTGACCTGGGTTCGGTTCTGTTCACTGCCACAGTCTCACAGCTCCAGTGTCCCGGGTTCGGTTCTGTTTACTGCCACAGTCTCACAGCTCCAGTGTCCCGGGTTCGGTTCTGTTTACTGCCACAGTCTCACAGCTCCAGTGTCCCGGGTTCGGTTCTGTTTACTGTCACAGTCTTACAGCTCCAGTGACCTGGGTTCGGTTCTGTTTACTGCCACAGTCTCACAGCTCCAGTGACCTGGGTTCTGTTCTGTTTACTGCCACAGTCTCACAGCTTCAGTGACCTGGGTTCGGTTCTGTTTACTGCCACAGTCTCACAGCTCCAGTGTCCTGGGTTCGGTTCTGTTTACTGCCACAGTCTCACAGCTCCAGTGACCCGGGTTCGGTTCTGTTTACTGCCACAGCCTCACAGCTCCAGTGTCCTGGGTTCGGTTCTGTTTACTGCCACAGTCTCACAGCTCCAGTGACCTGGGTTCGGTTCTGTTTACTGCCACAGTCTCACAGCTCCAGTGACCTGGGTTCGGTTCTGTTTACTGCCACAGTCTCACAGCTCCAGTGACCCGGGTTCGGTTCTGTTTACTGCCACAGCCTCACAGCTCCAGTGACCCGGGTTCGGTTCTGTTTACTGCCACAGTCTCACAGCTCCAGTGACCTGGGTTCGGTTCTGTTTACTGCCACACTCTCACAGCTCCAGTGACCTGGGTTCGGTTCTGTTTACTGCCACAGTCTCACAGCTTCAGTGACCTGGGTTCGGTTCTGTTTACTGCCACAGTCTCACAGCTCCAGTGTCCTGGGTTCGGTTCTGTTTACTGCCACAGTCTCACAGCTCCAGTGACCCGGGTTCGGTTCTGTTTACTGCCACAGCCTCACAGCTCCAGTGTCCTGGGTTCGGTTCTGTTTACTGCCACAGTCTCACAGCTCCAGTGACCTGGGTTCGGTTCTGTTTACTGCCACAGTCTCACAGCTCCAGTGACCTGGGTTCGGTTCTGTTTACTGCCACAGTCTCACAGCTCCAGTGACCCGGGTTCGGTTCTGTTTACTGCCACAGCCTCACAGCTCCAGTGACCCGGGTTCGGTTCTGTTTACTGCCACAGTCTCACCGCTCCAGTGACCCGGGTTCGGTTCTGTTTACTGCCACAGTCTCACAGCTCCAGTGACCTGGGTTCGGTTCTGTTTACTGCCACACTCTCACAGCTCCAGTGACCTGGGTTCGGTTCTGGGGACTGCCACAGTCTCACAGCTCCAGTGACCCGGGTTCGGTTCTGGGGACTGCCACAGTCTCACAGCTCCAGTGACCTGGGTTCGGTTCTGTTCACTGCCACAGTCTCACAGCTCCAGTGACCCGGGTTCTGTTCTGTTTACTGCCACAGTCTCACAGCTCCAGTGACCTGGGTTCGGTTCTGTTCACTGCCACAGTCTCACAGCTCCAGTGTCCCGGGTTCGGTTCTGTTTACTGCCACAGTCTCACAGCTCCAGTGTCCCGGGTTCGGTTCTGTTTACTGCCACAGTCTCACAGCTCCAGTGTCCCGGGTTCGGTTCTGTTTACTGTCACAGTCTTACAGCTCCAGTGACCTGGGTTCGGTTCTGTTTACTGCCACAGTCTCACAGCTCCAGTGACCTGGGTTCTGTTCTGTTTACTGCCACAGTCTCACAGCTTCAGTGACCTGGGTTCGGTTCTGTTTACTGCCACAGTCTCACAGCTCCAGTGTCCTGGGTTCGGTTCTGTTTACTGCCACAGTCTCACAGCTCCAGTGACCCGGGTTCGGTTCTGTTTACTGCCACAGCCTCACAGCTCCAGTGTCCTGGGTTCGGTTCTGTTTACTGCCACAGTCTCACAGCTCCAGTGACCTGGGTTCGGTTCTGTTTACTGCCACAGTCTCACAGCTCCAGTGACCTGGGTTCGGTTCTGTTTACTGCCACAGTCTCACAGCTCCAGTGACCCGGGTTCGGTTCTGTTTACTGCCACAGCCTCACAGCTCCAGTGACCCGGGTTCGGTTCTGTTTACTGCCACAGTCTCACCGCTCCAGTGACCCGGGTTCGGTTCTGTTTACTGCCACAGTCTCACAGCTCCAGTGACCTGGGTTCGGTTCTGTTTACTGCCACACTCTCACAGCTCCAGTGACCTGGGTTCGGTTCTGGGGACTGCCACAGTCTCACAGCTCCAGTGACCCGGGTTCGGTTCTGGGGACTGCCACAGTCTCACAGCTCCAGTGACCTGGGTTCGGTTCTGTTTACTGCCACAGCCTCACAGCTCCAGTGTCCCGGGTTCGGTTCTGTTTACTGCCACCCTCTCACAGCTCCAGTGACCCGGGTCCAGTTCTGCGTACTGCCACAGTCTCACAGCTCCAGTGTCCCGGGTTCGGTTCTGGGGACTGCCACAGCCTCACAGCTCCAGTGTCCCGGGTTCGGTTCTGTTTACTGCCACACTCTCACAGCTCCAGTGACCTGGGTTCGGATCTGGGGACTGCCACAGACTCACGGCTCCAGTGACCTGGGTTCGGTTCTGTTTGCTGCCGCAGCCTCACAGCTCCAGTGACCCGGGTTCGGTTCTGTTTTTTGCCACAGTCTCACAGCTCCAGTGACCTGGGTTCGATTCTGGGGACTGCCACAGTCTCACAGCTCCAGTGACCCGGGTTCGGTTCTGTTTACTGCCATAGTCTCACAGCTCCAGTGACCCGGGTTCGGTTCTGTTTACTGCCACAGTCTCACAGCTCCAGTGTCCCGGGTTCGGCTCTGTTTACTGCCACAGTCTCACAGCTCCAGTGACCCGGGTTCAGTTCTGTTTACTGCCACAGCCTCACAGCTCCAGTGACCTGGGTTCGGTTCTGTTTACTGCCACAGTCTCACAGCTCCAGTGACCTGGGTTCAGTTCTGTTTACTGCCACAGCCTCACAGCTCCAGTGACCTGGGTTCGGTTCTGTTTACTGCCACAGTCTCACAGCTCCAGTTACCTGGGTTCAGTTCTGTTTACTGCCACAGTCTCACAGCTCCAGTGTCCTGGGTTCTGTTCTGTTTACTGCCAAAGTCTCACAGCTCCAGTGACCTGGGTTCAGTTCTGTTTACTGCCACAGTCTCACAGCTCCAGTGACCTGGGTTCAGTTCTGTTTACTGCCACAGTCTCACAGCTCCAGTGACCTGAGTTCGGTTCTGTTTACTGCCACAGTCTCACAGCTCCAGTGACCTGGGTTCGGTTCTGTTTACTGCCACAGTCTCACAGCTCCAGTGTCCTGGGTTCGGTTCTGGGGACTGCCACAGTCTCACAGCTCCAGTGTCCCGGGTTCGGTTCTGTTTACTGCCACACTCTCACAGCTTCAGTGACCCGGGTTCAGTTCTGCGTACTGCCGCAGTCTCATAGCTCCAGTGACCTGGGTTCGGTTCTGCGTACTGCCACAGTCTCACAGCTCCAGTGACCCGGGTTCGGTTCTGTTTACTGCCACAGTCTCACAGCTCCAGTGACCTGGGTTCGGTTCTGTTCACTGCCACAGTCTCACAGCTCCAGTGACCCGGGTTCTGTTCTGTTCACTGCCACAGTCTCACAGCTCCAGTGTCCCGGGTTCGGTTCTGCTTACTGCCACAGTCTCACAGCTCCAGTGACCTGGGTTCCGTTCTGTTTACTGCCACAGTCTCACAGCTCCAGTGACCTGGGTTCGGTTCTGTTTACTGCCACAGTCTCACAGCTCCAGTGACCTGGGTTCGGTTCTGTTCACTGCCACAGTCTCACAGCTCCAGTGTCCCGGGTTCGGTTGTGTTTACTGCCACAGTCTCACAGCTCCAGTGTCCCGGGTTCGGTTCTGTTTACTGCCACAGTCTCACAGCTCCAGTGTCCCGGGTTCGGTTCTGTTTACTGTCACAGTCTTACAGCTCCAGTGACCTGGGTTCGGTTCTGTTTACTGCCACAGTCTCACAGCTCCAGTGACCTGGGTTCTGTTCTGTTTACTGCCACAGTCTCACAGCTTCAGTGACCTGGGTTCGGTTCTGTTTACTGCCACAGTCTCACAGCTCCAGTGTCCTGGGTTCGGTTCTGTTTACTGCCACAGTCTCACAGCTCCAGTGACCCGGGTTCGGTTCTGTTTACTGCCACAGCCTCACAGCTCCAGTGTCCTGGGTTCGGTTCTGTTTACTGCCACAGTCTCACAGCTCCAGTGACCTGGGTTCGGTTCTGTTTACTGCCACAGTCTCACAGCTCCAGTGACCTGGGTTCGGTTCTGTTTACTGCCACAGTCTCACAGCTCCAGTGACCCGGGTTCGGTTCTGTTTACTGCCACAGCCTCACAGCTCCAGTGACCCGGGTTCGGTTCTGTTTACTGCCACAGTCTCACCGCTCCAGTGACCCGGGTTCGGTTCTGTTTACTGCCACAGTCTCACAGCTCCAGTGACCTGGGTTCGGTTCTGTTTACTGCCACACTCTCACAGCTCCAGTGACCTGGGTTCGGTTCTGGGGACTGCCACAGTCTCACAGCTCCAGTGACCCGGGTTCGGTTCTGGGGACTGCCACAGTCTCACAGCTCCAGTGACCTGGGTTCGGTTCTGTTTACTGCCACAGTCTCACAGCTCCAGTGACCTGGGTTCGGTTCTGTTTACTGCCACAGCCTCACAGCTCCAGTGTCCCGGGTTCGGTTCTGTTTACTGCCACCCTCTCACAGCTCCAGTGACCCGGGTCCAGTTCTGCGTACTGCCACAGTCTCACAGCTCCAGTGTCCCGGGTTCGGTTCTGGGGACTGCCACAGCCTCACAGCTCCAGTGTCCCGGGTTCGGTTCTGTTTACTGCCACACTCTCACAGCTCCAGTGACCTGGGTTCGGATCTGGGGACTGCCACAGCCTCACAGCTCCAGTGACCTGGGTTCGGTTCTGTTTACTGCCGCAGCCTCACAGCTCCAGTGACCCGGGTTCGGTTCTGTTTTTTGCCACAGTCTCACAGCTCCAGTGACCTGGGTTCGGTTCTGGGGACTGCCACAGTCTCACAGCTCCAGTGTCCCGGGTCCGGTTCTGTTTACTGCCACCGCCTCACAGCTCCAGTGACCCGGGTTCGGTTCTGTTTACTGCCACAGTCTCACAGCTCCAGTGTCCCGGGTCCGGTTCTGTTTACTGCCACAGTCTCACAGCTCCAGTGACCTGGGTTCGGTTCTGTTTACTGCCACAGTCTCACATCTCCAGTGACCTGGGTTCGGTTCTGTTTACTGCCACAGTCTCACAGCTCCAGTGACCCGGGTTCGGTTCTGTTTACTGCCATAGTCTCACAGCTCCAGTGACCCGGGTTCGGTTCTGTTTACTGCCACAGTCTCACAGCTCCAGTGTCCCGGGTTCGGCTCTGTTTACTGCCACAGTCTCACAGCTCCAGTGACCTGGGTTCAGTTCTGTTTACTGCCACAGCCTCACAGCTCCAGTGACCTGGGTTCGGTTCTGTGCACTGCCACAGTCTCACAGCTCCAGTGACCTGGGTTCAGTTCTGTTTACTGCCACAGTCTCTCAGCTCCAGTGACCTGGGTTCAGTTCTGTTTACTGCCACAGTCTCACAGCTCCAGTGACCTGAGTTCGGTTCTGTTTACTGCCGCAGTCTCACAGCTCCAGTGTCCCGGGTTCGGTTCTGGGGACTGCCACAGCCTCACAGCTCCAGTGTCCCGGGTTCGGTTCTGTTTACTGCCACAGTCTCACAGCTCCAGTGACCCGGGTTCAGTTCTGTTTACTGCCACAGTCTCACAGCTCCAGTGACCCGGGTTCAGTTCTGTTTACTGCCACAGTCTCACAGCTCCAGTGACCTGGGTTCGTTTCTGTTTACTGCCACAGTCTCACAGCTCCAGTGACCCGGGTTCAGTTCTGTTTACTGCCACAGTCTCACAGCTCCAGTGACCTGGGTTCGGTTCTGTTTACTGCCACAGTCTCACAGCTCCAGAGACCTGGGTTCGGTTCTGCGTACTGCCACAGTCTCACAGCTCCAGTGTCCCGGGTTCGGTTCTGGGGACTGCCACAGCCTCACAGCTCCAGTGTCCCTGGTTCGGTTCTGTTTACTGCCACAGTCTCACATCTCCAGTGACCCGGGTTCGGTTCTGTTTACTGCCACAGTCTCACAGCTCCAGTGACCTGGGTTCGGTTCTTTTTACTGCCACAGTCTCACAGCTCCAGTGACATGGGTTCGGTTCTGTTCACTGCCACAGCCTCACAGCTTGAGTGACCCGGGTTCGGTTCTGTTTACTGCCACAGCCTCACAGCTCCAGTGACCTGGGTTCGGTTCTGTTTACTGCCACAGTCTCACAGCATCAGTGACCCGGGTTCGGTTCTGTTTACTGCCACAGTCTCATAGCTCCAGTGACCTGGGTTCGGTTCTGCGTACTGCCACAGTCTCACAGCTCCAGTGTCCCGGGTTCGGTTCTGTTTACTGCCACAGTCTCACAGCTCCAGTGACCTGGGTTCGGTTCTGTTTACTGCCACAGTCTCACAGCTCCAGTGACCTGGGTTCGGTTCTGTTCACTGCCACAGTCTCACAGCTCCCGTGACCCGGGTTCGGTTCTGTTTACTGCCACAGTCTCACAGCTCCAGTGACCTGGGTTCGGTTCTGTTTACTGCCACAGTCTCACAGCTCCAGTGACCTGGGTTCGGTTCTGTTCACTGCCACAGTCTCACAGCTCCAGTGTCCCGGGTTCGGTTCTGTTTACTGCCACAGTCTCACAGCTCCAGTGTCCCGGGTTCGGTTCTGTTTACTGCCACAGTCTCACAGCTCCAGTGACCTGGGTTCTGTTCTGTTTACTGCCACAGTCTCACAGCTCCAGTGACCTGGGTTCGGTTCTGTTTACTGCCACAGTCTCACAGCTCCAGTGTCCTGGGTTCAGTTCTATTTACTGCCACAGTCTCACAGCTCCAGTGACCCGGGTTCGGTTCTGTTTACTGCCACAGCCTCACAGCTCCAGTGTCCTGGGTTCGGTTCTGTTTACTGCCACAGTCTCACAGCTCCAGTGACCTGGGTTCGGTTCTGTTTACTGCCACAGTCTCACAGCTCCAGTGACCTGGGTTCGGTTCTGTTTACTGCCACAGTCTCACAGCTCCAGTGACCCGGGTTCGGTTCTGTTTACTGCAACAGCCTCACAGCTCCAGTGACCCGGGTTCGGTTCTGTTTACTGCCACAGTCTCACCGCTACAGTGACCCGGGTTCGGTTCTGTTTACTGCCACAGTCTCACAGCTCCAGTGACCTGGGTTCGGTTCTGTTTACTGCCACACTCTCACAGCTCCAGTGACCTGGGTTCGGTTCTGGGGACTGCCACAGTCTCACAGCTCCAGTGACCCGGGTTCGGTTCTGGGGACTGCCACAGTCTCACAGCTCCAGTGACCTGGGTTCGGTTCTGTTTACTGCCACAGTCTCACAGCTCCACTGACCTGGGTTCGGTTCTGTTTACTGCCACAGCCTCACAGCTCCAGTGTCCCGGGTTCGGTTCTGTTTACTGCCACACTCTCACAGCTCCAGTGACCCGGGTTCAGTTCTGCGTACTGCCACAGTCTCACAGCTCCAGTGTCCCGGGTTCGGTTCTGGGGACTGCCACAGCCTCACAGCTCCAGTGTCCCGGGTTCGGTTCTGTTTACTGCCACACTCTCACAGCTCCAGTGACCTGGGTTCGGTTCTGGGGACTGCCACAGCCTCACAGCTCCAGTGACCTGGGTTCGGTTCTGTTTACTGCCACAGTCTCACAGCTCCAGTGACCCGGGTTCGGTTCTGTTTACTGCCACAGTCTCACAGCTCCAGTGACCCGGGTTCGGTTCTGTTTACTGCCACAGCCTCACAGCTCCAGTGACCTGGGTTCGGTTCTGTTTACTGCAGCAGCCTCACAGCTCCAGTGACCCGGGTTCGGTTCTGTTTTTTGCCACAGTCTCACACCTCCAGTGACCTGGGTTCGGTTCTGGGGACTGCCACAGTCTCACAGCTCCAGTGTCCCGGGTCCGGTTCTGTTTACTGCCACAGCCTCACAGCTCCAGTGACCCGGGTTCGGTTCTGTTTACTGCCACAGTCTCACAGCTCCAGTGTCCCGGGTCCGGTTCTGTTTACTGCCACAGTCTCACAGCTCCAGTGACCTGGGTTCGGTTTTGTTTACTGCCACAGTCTCACAGCTCCAGTGACCTGGGTTCGGTTCTGTTTACTGCCACAGTCTCACAGCTCAAGTGACCCGGGTTCGGTTCTGTTTACTGCCACAGTCTCACAGCTCCAGTGTCCCGGGTTCGGCTCTGTTTACTGCCACAGTCTCACAGCTCCAATGACCCGGGTTCGGTTCTGTTTACTGCCACAGTCTCACAGCTCCAGTGACCCGGGTTCAGTTCTGTTTACTGCCACAGTCTCACAGCTCCAGTGACCCGGGTTCGGTTCTGTTTACTGCCACAGTCTCACAGCTCCAGTGTCCCGGGTTCGGCTCTGTTTACTGCCACAGTCTCACAGCTCCAGTGACCTGGGTTCAGTTCTGTTTACTGCCACAGTCTCACAGCTCCAGTGACCTGGGTTCAGTTCTGTTTACTGCCACAGCCTCACTGCTCCAGTGACCTGGGTTCGGTTCTGTTTACTGCCACAGTCTCACAGCTCCAGTGACCTGGGTTCAGTTCTGTTTACTGCCACAGCCTCACAGCTCCAGTGACCTGGGTTCGGTTCTGTTTACTGCCACAGTCTCACAGCTCCAGTGACCTGGGTTCAGTTCTGTTTACTGCCACAGTCTCACAGCTCCAGTGTCCTGGGTTCGGTTCTGTTTACTGCCACAGTCTCACAGCTCCAGTGACCTGGGTTCAGTTCTGTTTACTGCCACAGTCTCACAGCTCCAGTGACCTGGGTTCAGTTCTGATATGCCACAGTCTCACAGCTCCAGTGACCTGAGTTCGGTTCTGTTTACTGCCACAGCCTCACAGCTCCAGTGTCCTTCGTTCGGTTCTGGGGACTGCCACAGTCTCACAGCTCCAGTGTCCCGGGTTCGGTTCTGTTTACTGCCACACTCTCACAGCTCCAGTGACCCGGGTTCAGTTCTGCGTACTGCCGCAGTCTCACAGCTCCAGTGTCCCGGGTTCGGTTCTGGGGACTGCCACAGACTCACAGCTCCAGTGTCCCGGGTTCGGTTCTGTTTACTGCCACAGTCTCACAGCTCCAGTGACCTGGGTTCGGTTCTGTTTACTGCCACAGTCTCACAGCTCCAGTGACCTGGGTTCGGTTCTGTTCACTGCCACAGTCTCACAGCTCCCGTGACCCGGGTTCGGTTCTGTTTACTGCCACAGTCTCACAGCTCCAGTGACCTGGGTTCGGTTCTGTTTACTGCCACAGTCTCACAGCTCCAGTGACCTGGGTTCGGTTCTGTTCACTGCCACAGTCTCACAGCTCCAGTGTCCCGGGTTCGGTTCTGTTTACTGCCACAGTCTCACAGCTCCAGTGTCCCGGGTTCGGTTCTGTTTACTGCCACAGTCTCACAGCTCCAGTGACCTGGGTTCTGTTCTGTTTACTGCCACAGTCTCACAGCTCCAGTGACCTGGGTTCGGTTCTGTTTACTGCCACAGTCTCACAGCTCCAGTGTCCTGGGTTCAGTTCTATTTACTGCCACAGTCTCACAGCTCCAGTGACCCGGGTTCGGTTCTGTTTACTGCCACAGCCTCACAGCTCCAGTGTCCTGGGTTCGGTTCTGTTTACTGCCACAGTCTCACAGCTCCAGTGACCTGGGTTCGGTTCTGTTTACTGCCACAGTCTCACAGCTCCAGTGACCTGGGTTCGGTTCTGTTTACTGCCACAGTCTCACAGCTCCAGTGACCCGGGTTCGGTTCTGTTTACTGCAACAGCCTCACAGCTCCAGTGACCCGGGTTCGGTTCTGTTTACTGCCACAGTCTCACCGCTACAGTGACCCGGGTTCGGTTCTGTTTACTGCCACAGTCTCACAGCTCCAGTGACCTGGGTTCGGTTCTGTTTACTGCCACACTCTCACAGCTCCAGTGACCTGGGTTCGGTTCTGGGGACTGCCACAGTCTCACAGCTCCAGTGACCCGGGTTCGGTTCTGGGGACTGCCACAGTCTCACAGCTCCAGTGACCTGGGTTCGGTTCTGTTTACTGCCACAGTCTCACAGCTCCACTGACCTGGGTTCGGTTCTGTTTACTGCCACAGCCTCACAGCTCCAGTGTCCCGGGTTCGGTTCTGTTTACTGCCACACTCTCACAGCTCCAGTGACCCGGGTTCAGTTCTGCGTACTGCCACAGTCTCACAGCTCCAGTGTCCCGGGTTCGGTTCTGGGGACTGCCACAGCCTCACAGCTCCAGTGTCCCGGGTTCGGTTCTGTTTACTGCCACACTCTCACAGCTCCAGTGACCTGGGTTCGGTTCTGGGGACTGCCACAGCCTCACAGCTCCAGTGACCTGGGTTCGGTTCTGTTTACTGCCACAGTCTCACAGCTCCAGTGACCCGGGTTCGGTTCTGTTTACTGCCACAGTCTCACAGCTCCAGTGACCCGGGTTCGGTTCTGTTTACTGCCACAGCCTCACAGCTCCAGTGACCTGGGTTCGGTTCTGTTTACTGCAGCAGCCTCACAGCTCCAGTGACCCGGGTTCGGTTCTGTTTTTTGCCACAGTCTCACACCTCCAGTGACCTGGGTTCGGTTCTGGGGACTGCCACAGTCTCACAGCTCCAGTGTCCCGGGTCCGGTTCTGTTTACTGCCACAGCCTCACAGCTCCAGTGACCCGGGTTCGGTTCTGTTTACTGCCACAGTCTCACAGCTCCAGTGTCCCGGGTCCGGTTCTGTTTACTGCCACAGTCTCACAGCTCCAGTGACCTGGGTTCGGTTTTGTTTACTGCCACAGTCTCACAGCTCCAGTGACCTGGGTTCGGTTCTGTTTACTGCCACAGTCTCACAGCTCAAGTGACCCGGGTTCGGTTCTGTTTACTGCCACAGTCTCACAGCTCCAGTGTCCCGGGTTCGGCTCTGTTTACTGCCACAGTCTCACAGCTCCAATGACCCGGGTTCGGTTCTGTTTACTGCCACAGTCTCACAGCTCCAGTGACCCGGGTTCAGTTCTGTTTACTGCCACAGTCTCACAGCTCCAGTGACCCGGGTTCGGTTCTGTTTACTGCCACAGTCTCACAGCTCCAGTGTCCCGGGTTCGGCTCTGTTTACTGCCACAGTCTCACAGCTCCAGTGACCTGGGTTCAGTTCTGTTTACTGCCACAGTCTCACAGCTCCAGTGACCTGGGTTCAGTTCTGTTTACTGCCACAGCCTCACAGCTCCAGTGACCTGGGTTCGGTTCTGTTTACTGCCACAGTCTCACAGCTCCAGTGACCTGGGTTCAGTTCTGTTTACTGCCACAGCCTCACAGCTCCAGTGACCTGGGTTCGGTTCTGTTTACTGCCACAGTCTCACAGCTCCAGTGACCTGGGTTCAGTTCTGTTTACTGCCACAGTCTCACAGCTCCAGTGTCCTGGGTTCGGTTCTGTTTACTGCCACAGTCTCACAGCTCCAGTGACCTGGGTTCAGTTCTGTTTACTGCCACAGTCTCACAGCTCCAGTGACCTGGGTTCAGTTCTGATATGCCACAGTCTCACAGCTCCAGTGACCTGAGTTCGGTTCTGTTTACTGCCACAGCCTCACAGCTCCAGTGTCCTTCGTTCGGTTCTGGGGACTGCCACAGTCTCACAGCTCCAGTGTCCCGGGTTCGGTTCTGTTTACTGCCACACTCTCACAGCTCCAGTGACCCGGGTTCAGTTCTGCGTACTGCCGCAGTCTCACAGCTCCAGTGTCCCGGGTTCGGTTCTGGGGACTGCCACAGACTCACAGCTCCAGTGTCCCGGGTTCGGTTCTGTTTACTGCCACAGTCTCACAGCTCCAGTGACCTGGGTTCGGTTCTGTTTACTGCCACAGTCTCACAGCTCCAGTGACCCGGGTTCAGTTCTGTTTACTGCCACAGTCTCACAGCTCCAGTGACCCGGGTTCAGTTCTGTTTACTGCCACAGTCTCACAGCTCCACTGACCTGGGTTCGGTTCTGTTTACTGCCACAGTCTCACAGCTCCAGTGACCCGGGTTCAGTTCTGTTTACTGCCACAGTCTCACAGCTCCAGTGACCCGGGTTCAGTTCTGTTTACTGCCACAGTCTCACAGCTCCAGTGACCCGGGTTCGGTTCTGTTTACTGCCACAGTCTCACAGCTCCAGTGACCTGGGTTCGGTTCTGTTTACTGCCACAGTCTCACAGCTCCAGTGACCTGGGTTCGGTTCTGCGTACTGCCACAGTCTCACAGCTCCAGTGTCCCGGGTTCGGTTCTGGGGACTGCCACAGCCTCACAGCTCCAGTGTCCCGGATTCGGTTCTGTTTACTGCCACAGTCTCACAGCTCCAGTGACCTGGGTTCGGTTCTGTTTACTGCCACAGTCTCACAGCTCCAGTGACCTGGGTTCGGTTCTGTTTACTGCCACAGTCTCACAGCTCCAGTGACCCGGGTTCGGTTCTGTTTACTGCCACAGCCTCACAGCTCCAGTGACCCGGGTTCGGTTCTGTTTACTGCCACAGTCTCACCGCTCCAGTGACCCGGGTTCGGTTCTGTTTACTGCCACAGTCTCACAGCTCCAGTGACCTGGGTTCGGTTCTGTTTACTGCCACACTCTCACAGCTCCAGTGACCTGGGTTCGGTTCTGGGGACTGCCACAGTCTCACAGCTCCAGTGACCCGGGTTCGGTTCTGGGGACTGCCACAGTCTCACAGCTCCAGTGACCTGGGTTCGGTTCTGTTTACTGCCACAGCCTCACAGCTCCAGTGTCCCGGGTTCGGTTCTGTTTACTGCCACACTCTCACAGCTCCAGTGACCCGGGTTCAGTTCTGCGTACTGCCACAGTCTCACAGCTCCAGTGTCCCGGGTTCGGTTCTGGGGACTGCCACAGCCTCACAGCTCCAGTGTCCCGGCTTCGGTTCTGTTTACTGCCACACTCTCACAGCTCCAGTGACCTGGGTTCGGTTCTGGGGACTGCCACAGTCTCACAGCTCCAGTGTCCTGGGTTCAGTTCTGTTTACTGCCACAGTCTCACAGCTCCAGTGACCCGGGTTCGGTTCTGTTTACTGCCACAGCCTCACAGCTCCAGTGTCCTGGGTTCGGTTCTGTTTACTGCCACAGTCTCACAGCTCCAGTGACCTGGGTTCGGTTCTGTTTACTGCCACAGTCTCACAGCTCCAGTGACCTGGGTTCGGTTCTGTTTACTGCCACAGTCTCACAGCTCCAGTGACCCGGGTTCGGTTCTGTTTACTGCCACAGCCTCACAGCTCCAGTGACCCGGGTTCGGTTCTGTTTACTGCCACAGTCTCACCGCTCCAGTGACCCGGGTTCGGTTCTGTTTACTGCCACAGTCTCACAGCTCCAGTGACCTGGGTTCGGTTCTGTTTACTGCCACACTCTCACAGCTCCAGTGACCTGGGTTCGGTTCTGGGGACTGCCACAGTCTCACAGCTCCAGTGACCCGGGTTCGGTTCTGGGGACTGCCACAGTCTCACAGCTCCAGTGACCTGGGTTCGGTTCTGTTTACTGCCACAGTCTCACAGCTCCACTGACCTGGGTTCGGTTCTGTTTACTGCCACAGCCTCACAGCTCCAGTGTCCCGGGTTCGGTTCTGTTTACTGCCACACTCTCACAGCTCCAGTGACCCGGGTTCAGTTTTGCGTACTGCCACAGTCTCACAGCTCCAGTGTCCCGGGTTCGGTTCTGGGGACTGCCACAGCCTCACAGCTCCAGTGTCCCGGGTTCGGTTCTGTTTACTGCCACACTCTCACAGCTCCAGTGACCTGGGTTCGGTTCTGGGGACTGCCACAGCCTCACAGCTCCAGTGACCTGGGTTCGGTTCTGTTTACTGCCACAGTCTCACAGCTCCAGTGACCCGGGTTCGGTTCTGTTTACTGCCACAGTCTCACAGCTCCAGTGACCCGGGTTCGGTTCTGTTTACTGCCACAGCCTCACAGCTCCAGTGACCTGGGTTCGGTTCTGTTTACTGCAGCAGCCTCACAGCTCCAGTGACCCGGGTTCGGTTCTGTTTTTTGCCACAGTCTCACACCTCCAGTGACCTGGGTTCCGTTCTGGGGACTGCCACAGTCTCACAGCTCCAGTGTCCCGGGTCCGGTTCTGTTTACTGCCACAGCCTCACAGCTCCAGTGACCCGGGTTCGGTTCTGTTTACTGCCACAGTCTCACAGCTCCAGTGTCCCGGGTCCGGTTCTGTTTACTGCCACAGTCTCACAGCTCCAGTGACCTGGGTTCGGTTCTGTTTACTGCCACAGTCTCACAGCTCCAGTGACCTGGGTTCGGTTCTGTTTACTGCCACAGTCTCACAGCTCAAGTGACCCGGGTTCGGTTCTGTTTACTGCCACAGTCTCACAGCTCCAGTGTCCCGGGTTCGGCTCTGTTTACTGCCACAGTCTCACAGCTCCAATGACCCGGGTTCGGTTCTGTTTACTGCCACAGTCTCACAGCTCCAGTGACCCGGGTTCAGTTCTGTTTACTGCCACAGTCTCACAGCTCCAGTGACCCGGGTTCGGTTCTGTTTACTGCCACAGTCTCACAGCTCCAGTGTCCCGGGTTCGGCTCTGTTTACTGCCACAGTCTCACAGCTCCAGTGACCTGGGTTCAGTTCTGTTTACTGCCACAGTCTCACAGCTCCAGTGACCTGGGTTCAGTTCTGTTTACTGCCACAGCCTCACAGCTCCAGTGACCTGGGTTCGGTTCTGTTGACTGCCACAGTCTCACAGCTCCAGTGACCTGGGTTCAGTTCTGTTTACTGCCACAGCCTCACAGCTCCAGTGACCTGGGTTCGGTTCTGTTTACTGCCACAGTCTCACAGCTCCAGTGACCTGGGTTCAGTTCTGTTTACTGCCACAGTCTCACAGCTCCAGTGTCCTGGGTTCGGTTCTGTTTACTGCCACAGTCTCACAGCTCCAGTGACCTGGGTTCAGTTCTGTTTACTGCCACAGTCTCACAGCTCCAGTGACCTGGGTTCAGTTCTGATATGCCACAGTCTCACAGCTCCAGTGACCTGAGTTCGGTTCTGTTTACTGCCACAGCCTCACAGCTCCAGTGTCCTTCGTTCGGTTCTGGGGACTGCCACAGTCTCACAGC